>NC_081357.1:113065390-113375112 GCF_030684315.1 Stegostoma tigrinum | reverse complement strand
AAATCGTTCTCCTATCCTCTTAAAATTACACCCCTAAGTCTCAAAATCCCACACCCTGGGAAAAAAAACTGCCATTCACCTAATCTACACCCCTCATGATTTTATAAACCTCCCTAAGTCACCCCTCAACCTCCTATGCTCCTGAGAAAATGTTCAGTGTATTCAGCCTCTCCTAATAACTCAAACCCTCCATTCCCAGAAACATCCTGCTAAATCTCTTCTGAACCCACTCTAGCTTAATAATCTCCTTCTTATGACAGGGTGACCTGAACTGGTCACAGTACTCCAGAAGATGCCTCACCAACATCCTGCACAACCTCAACATTTGTTTTAATAAAGCTAATGAACACATGCTTGACATGGCCTATCATAGTGATATTTGATCACATGATCTCCAGTTTTCCAGTAAATATTCTCCCTTATCATCCCTTGTATGTAGCTACATTTACTAAAGCTTACAAAAGTGTGGACCTCATCTCAACTACAATATTTCAAATCTTCACTGATCTTGCTGGACACTTTAAGAGAAAATTGGCTTCTTGTAAATTCATAACGACAGATTTGGAAATGCATTAAAGACAGCAAGGCAGAAAAAAAAAATCATCCATTGTCTAGGAATGTATAAGCAAATGAATATTCTAAATTCTCCTGCAAGCTCCCCTCCATGCCACATACCATACTGACTCTGGAACTATATCCCTGTTCTTTAGCTGTCATTAGATCAAAATTCAGGAGCTCCATTTTTAATGGTGCTGTGGGAGTGCAGTTCATTATGGCAGTCTGACACCTCCTTCTCATTGGTAAAGACTGATGGGCAATGAATGCTGGCCCTACCAGGATGACCCACTTCCCATGAGGTGAAATCAAAATGATTACTTATCCCCTCCACCTATTTCAATCAAGTTTGAGAAATGATTTGCAGCTAGAAGCGCTGACTTTGTATGAAGTTTAGCAAATGTTACCTTCTGAGCAAGATGCTGGAATACCAAAAGTATGCTCAGATTTGTCATCACTGGTGTCTTTCTATTAAGAAGGAGAAAAAGAACAATATAATTGGCTATTTTAATGGTCAAGTTACACTCTCACCATCATTGTGAAAGATCCCAATTAAGTCCATCTCATCTTATTAACATTTTGTAATGTTGAACATTCAATCCAAAACCAATAAGATTTGTGTTGAAAGCCTTTTAAAAATATTAATGTACTGTTCTTCTTGAACCAACCCAGTACCAATGGAAGAATAATTACGTGATCAAATTCTGGGTCCAAACCAGTTAATGTTTAGCCCCTCCCAATTTTATAATGTCACATAGTCTTTGGGTGGAGATAGTTGAGTTCTGCACGAGTACATAGGAGACTGGGTGTATTCTGTACAGCTTTTGAGAATCCTTAATAATTATGCCTAGCTAATGTAAACTGCACTTAGTGCTATTATTTAATTAAAAATAAACTGGTTATGTGAGTCAAATGTCTCTTCAGTTTAGACTCACCGGTGGTTTATCCTCTTACACTGATAATTAGACAGGCCCCAGACTCAGCATTGAGGAAACAGGATTAATGGTAGTGAATTACCCACAGCAGAAAACTACAGACTGGCCGCAGTGTCTGGAAATACTTGTTGGGATTTTGTGTGACTTTCAGAAACTATTTCCACGCTTCTACTGCTCTTGGCCCTTTAGGTGGCACACATTGGGGGTTTTGGTGTAGCTGCCAAAGAAAGTACGGTAACGTGCTGCAATGCATTTGTTGTCATTACACACTGCAATCACGGTATGCCAGTGGTGGAGGGATGGTGGGATGCTGATCAAGCATAGTGCTTTGTCATTGATGATGTTGATCTTCTTGAGTGTTGTTGGAGCTACAACTATCCATTGAGGAATATTCCATCACACTCATGCATTAAAATAGAGAAGTTTTGGGAGTCAGGCACTGAGTTGCAGAATATTGAGCCCTAGCCTGATTTAATAGTCATAGCACTTATGTGGCTGCTCCAATGAAAGGGTTCAATTTATTTGCAGTTAAAGTAGAACTATAGCAGTTTTGTGTTTTTGGACTTCAGTACTTCACGGAACCTGCCAAGCTTTTGACTGTGTTGTGTAAAGTCATCACATTTAAATGTGACGGAATATGAAACATTTGCTCCAGATGGAATGTGATGGGGTACTCTCAATTGCATCTATGAATGCACCTCCAACTACACACAAGCTCAAAGCAATCCAAGACAAAGCACTTACTTGATTGCTTCCCATTCTATCAGTGTAAATGTTCACTCCCTCCACCATTGGTGCACAGTACTATCTGCAAGATTCATTGCAGCAACTTGCCAAGGCTGTTTTGCCAGCAAATTCATGGTACTGAACATTTTAAATAACATATCCTCTTGATCTGAATTTTCCTGCAGTTCCCTCATTGGCACTGGATCAAATTCTTTCTCACTAATAATAAGCTGAGTACACCTACACCACAAGAACTACAGCAATTCAAGAAGGTAGATCTCTACTACTTTCTCAAAGACAATTTGCGATGTGAAATAAAAGCCTACATCCTGCGAATTAGTAAAATGCAAAATTAATAAAACAAAATTTGAGCTTGCTGCAAGTTAAGGAACAAACTGCATGGAAATTTGCAATTTTTCTTTAAAAAACGTTCACAATTCGAAATTTTCTCTGTTCCTTCTCCTCCCTTAATGACATTGTTCTCTTCACATTCATTGTCGTGTGGCGACTTGCTGATAATTTGCTCAACTAAATTATTCAAGAGCAAACATCAGCTAGCTATGGAGCTGTAGACAGCAGCTCAACCCTGCCTGCTTCAGTTCCCACCAGGTGTCTCTTAACATCCTTACCCTGTGTGCTGGCTAACCCATGATAAAAGTGGGAATTCTAATTCATTTTCTCAATGTGGCTAATTGTTGTAGACTTACCTTTACCATGGCATTTGCTGAGATTAGCTAACTTAGCACCGACTGTGACAATAAGAACCCTCTCCATTCAACATTTCCTGTTCAGAAACACTCTGCTTGCTTTACATCTCTGAGCCAGCAGGTCAGCTACTCATTTGTACTTAACACACCTAAATGAACTGATCTTTCTCATCAAAACACATGTTTTGCTGAAATTAATTCTCTGCCCGTGGTTTGGAACACTGGTTTATAAGAAATAGAGCAAAAGTGAAGGCTTGCCACCTCATACAGATAACTATGTCAGTTGCTGATTCAGCAGTAATTCTCTAGTATACCTGCATGTAGTATAGGACTTCATCATCTTCTACCCCCCATGCAGAGAAATGTCCAGTGCTCATCCTAATTGGTACAGGGCTGCTCTTTATCATGTACATACAGCCCATATTGAGGGTGTGTGCTGATGATACTCTTGGAGAAGGAGTTGAAAGACTTCTTTTTCTGCAAAATATTTCCAGAACCATTTAAGTTATATACAGTAATTATCATAGCGTACGGCAAAGCTTTTGGAATGTTCCAAATACATTCACTCACAGAAGCCTGCAATCTGCGTATGTATATATATGTATGCATATACATGCATATATATAACTAAACAGTTATGATTGACAATACGTCCTCTGGTCAACAATTCACCTGATGCAAAGTAAACTGCACTACGTGTATGAGTGGTCGCTCTCAATGCAAGGAACTCAAGCTTAACTATTACCATTAAGGCCAGCAGATTAGCTATCATTATTAATTGAAAATTGATGTTAATCAGAAATAGATAAGTAACTGTTTCTTCCATAGCTGATACAGTGAACACTTAATCAAATGAGCAAATTGTGTACAATTATTGAGAGGCAAATTTAGATTTCAGGTAGGAACAAAAGGTTAACTCAATCACTGAGAAACTATCAAAATGCATTATTAGTTTGTGAAGAATAAATAATTTAACCAAGATCAACTACACATCATAGCATGCAGTTCAATAGTTGCCTCAATTGGAATCACTGTAGCAGTGGAGTTTAATTTATTGTGAGATGTGCAATTATATTTGGGTAGCAAATATCCTGAAGCCTAGCACATTTTACACAAATCAACTTACTGTCCAATGTTAATTTAAAAAAATACTGGTATTATAAAAGGCTATGAGCATGCTATCAACTTTATTAACTTTATCTTTCAGCAATTATTGGGATTTAAATGACAAATGAAAGACATTTCAAACCTTTTTGGCATGCTTTCATTGAGTGGTGCTTCAGCCAAACGCTTGCGTTGGTTCGTTGAAGAACTGGTGGTGGGTATTTGATCCTGGAATTAGACACAAATGGAATGAATTTGATTCTCTCCTCACTACTGTTGACTTACAACCAGCTCTTGTGTCGCTATGTCAGAATTTCAGAAAGTACTTGGAAGAAATATTCCCACAAAGTGGGCATAATGACTTAGGTCATTGCCGAAGCAGGAGAAAATAAATTGGAGGATTCTTGTATTGGTAAGGGATGAAACAACTTACTGAACTAGACTTCCACGGAATATTTGGAATTCTGTTGCAAGAATAATGGTCGTTCTTCTTTTCAGCAGCACAAATCGATATCTGTAGCATCTTTAATGCAATAAAATGGTCCAATATGCTTCAAAGAAGTGTTATAGAGCAAAATACAGAGCCACAAAATGTGATATCAGGGTATTTCACCAAAAACTCAATCTAAGAGTTTTAAAGAGTGATTTTGATGAGGAAGTGAGGAGGAGGGGCTTAGGGATTAGAATTAAAGAACTCAGGACTTAGGTAGTTGAAGAGTGACTAACCAACTAAAACTGGGGATAGAACATGGAAAGAACATAGAAGAGTACAGCACAGTATAGGCCCTTGAGACCACGATGTTGTACCGACCTATTATCCTACTCTAAGATCAAACTACCCTGCATACCCTACATTTTACTGTCATCCATGTGTCTATCCAAGAATCACTTAAATGTCCCTAATGTGTCTGAGTCCTCTACCACCACCAGCAGCGCATTCCACGCACCCACCACTCTCTGTGTAACGAACCTACCTCTGACATCTCCCATATACCCTCCTCCAATCACCTTAAAATTATGCCGCCTCGTAATAGTCGTTTCCGCCCTGGGGAAAATGTCTCTGGCTATCTACTCTATCTCTGCATCTCGTCATCTCGTAAACCTCTATCAAGTCACCTGTCATCCTTCTTTGATCCAATGAGAAAAGCCCTAGCTCTGCCAACCTTTCCTCATAACACCTGCCCTCCAGCCCAGGCAGCATCCTGGTAAACCTCCACTGCACCCTCTCTAAAGCTTCCACATCTTTCCTATAATGAGGTGACCAGAATTGAACACAATATTCCAAGTGTAGTCTAACCAGGGTTTTATATAGCTACAGCATAACCTTGTGGCTCTTAAACTCAATTCTCCTGCCAATGAAAGCAAACACACCATACACCTTCTTAACAACCCTATTAACTTGGGTAGCAAATCTGAGGGATCTATGGACATTGACTCTAAGATCCCTCAGTTCCTCCACACTACCAAGAATTCAGCCAGTAAGCCTGTATTCTGCATTCAAATTCGACCTTCCAAAATGAATCATTTCACACATTTTTTGTGTTAAATTCCATCTGCCACTTCTTTGTCCAGCTCTGCAACCTGTCAATGTCCCTTTGCAACCTACAACAGCCCTCCACACTATCCATAACTCCTCCAGCCTTCATGTCATCGGCAAACTCACTAACCCACCCTGCTACTTCCTCATCCAAGTCATTAATAAAGATCACGAGGGGGCATAGTTTTAAAGTGAGTGGAGGTAGATATAGGGGAGATGTTGGAGGTAAGTTCTTTACTCAGAGTGGTAGGGGCATGGAATGCATCGTTGGAGTGGGGAGTGGAGTTGGCCTCATTAGGGGCATTTAAGCAGCTATTAGATAGGCATATGGATGATAGTATAAGGTAGGGGTGGAGGTTAGATAGACCTTAAGTTTAGGGTAAAACTTTGGCACAACATTGTGCCGAAGGGCCTGTACCGTGCTGTACTGTTCTATGTTCTATGTTCTATCACAAAGAGCAGGGGTCCCAGAACAGATCCCTGCAGAACATGAATGGTCTCTGAGCTCCGGGCTGAATACTTTCCATCTACTACCACCCTCTGTCTTCTTTTGGACAGCCAATTCTGTATCCAGACAGCCAAATTTCTCTGAATCCCATGCCTCCTTACTTTCTGAATGAGCCTACCATGGGGAACCTAATCAAATACCTTGCTAAAATCCATGTACACCGCTCTATCTTCATCAATATGTTATGTCACATCCTCAAAGAATTCAATAAGGCTTGTGAGGCATGACCTGCCTCTCACAAAGCCATGCTGACTATATCTAATCAAACTGTGCTTTTCCAAATAATCATAAATACTATTTCTCAGAATCCTCTCCAATAATTTGCCCACCACAGAAGTAAGATTGACTGGTCTGGTATTCCCAGGATTATCCCTATTCCCTTCCTTGAGCAAGGGAATAACATTTGCCACGCTCCAATCATCTGGTATTACTGCAGTGGGCAATGAGGCTGCAAAGATCATTGCCAAAGGGGCAGCAATCCCTTCTCTCGCTTCCCATAGTAACCTTGGGTATATCTCATCTGGATGCTTAAGAGACCAGAATTAGAGGAGCACTGATATCTCAGAGTTTTGTAGATTTGGAGGAAATTACAGAGATAGGTGGGGCAAAGATGCATAAACAAAGATGGGAACTAAACGTATTCACCTACAGATGCGTAGCAGATGAACTAAAATTTTTGAAGGGTGGAAAATTGGGTTGAAAGCTGGTGAGTAACATTCGAGCCACACAAATGCCAAGCAGTGATCATTTCCAATAACAGAGGATCTGACCATTAATCCTTGACATTCAATCGTGTTACCATCAGCGTTTCTCCTTATCAACATCCTAGGGGTTACCACAAACTGAACTCAACTAGCTATATAAATACAATGGCTACGAGAACAGGCCAGAGATTAGGAAACCTGCAGAAAGTAACTCACCTCCATACTCCACAAAGCCAGTCTACCATCTACAAAACACAAGTCAGGAGTATGATAGAATTGTCCCCATTTGCCCAGCAATCCCAACAGCACTCAAGAAGTTTGACACCGCCCAGGAAAAGTCAGCCTGTTTGTTTGACACCACATCCGCAACCCTCCCACTGTCGATGCACAGGGGCAACAATATGTAGCATTGACAAGAAGCATTGCAGAAATTCACCAAGGCTCCTTAGACAGCATCTTCCAAACACATGAACACCACCTTCTTTATGTTCCTCTTCAAGGCAATCACCATCCTGAGTTGGAAATACATGACCGTTCCTTCAGTGTGGCTGGGTTAAAATCTTCCCTACTAGCATGGTGGGTCTAGACTGTAATGATTCAAGAAAGCAGCTCTCCACCACCTCCTCGAGAGAAACAATTTCTAGCTCACCCAGTGATGCTGGCAACTTATGAGTGAATGAAAAATATTGGATGCTAGTCCAGGACTCATTGGAATTGTCAAGTCTAGAGGGAACAAAGGCATAAATGCAGGTTTCAGCAGCAGATTAGATTAGACAGGATCAGAATCAAATGATATTGCAGAAGTGAAAGTAAGCAGTTTATAGTGATGTCATTGAACTTCATCTCAGGGTCAAATATATCACCATGTTTGCAAATATTTTGGTTCAGCTTTGGATAATTGAAGTGAGAAGTATATCATTGTTAGTTAGGATAAAAAATTTATCGTGGGGACTGAAGACAATGGTTCAGTATTCCCAAAATTTACTGGAGGAAATTTATGCCTAACTGGATGCCAGAAATGCAATTTGTTTATCTGTTGGAAATTTTGACAGTTACCTGGATTGGTAAAGGTGGCGGACGAGGTTAGATCATGTATTATTAACATGAAGGTGAAAACCAGTATTGTGTTATTGAAGAGATGCGAAATGGAAGGCTGTTCCTTAGGGGACACCAGAGGTAATGGTGTGCAAGTGAGAAGAAAAGCACTCACACTCATGATTAAATAGATAAGAATATAACTAGACAAGAGTAGTCTTTTCCAGCACAATGACTGTAGCAAGGTGTTGAAAAAAGATTGTGTGGTCAATCAGGACAAAGGAACACAGGAATAAAAAGAAAGGAAAATAGGAACAGAATATGATATTCAAACCATTGAGCCTGATCTGCCATTTAATATGATAATGCAGATTGAATATTTCAATGCCTTTTAACCACACAATCTCCATAACCTTTTACACTACTGGTAATCAGAAATTAATCAACTTCTACTTTGAATATACTCAATGTCTGAGCTTCCACTGCCCTTTGAAGTAGAGAATACCAAAGATTCACAGGAAGAAAACTCGATTGTTTTGACCCAGTGCCTTTGAAGGAACAATGATATAATTCCAAGTCAGGATGGAGATTGGCTTGGAGCAGAGCATGCAGGAGGCTCTTTTTCATGTATCTGTTGTTCTTTTTAGAGGTTGGGATCTTTGGTGAATTTCTGCCATGCATTATGTAAAAGTACATTCTTCTGTAACTTAGAGTCAATGGTGGACACAGCAAATATTGGTGGCTGTGGCATCAATCAAGTGAGCTGTTTTGTCTCAGATGATATGGTTATTGTCTGCACTTGTGTGACACTAATGTTATTGCTACTTGTCAGACCAAACCAGGATATCGATGAGATGTTGCAGCACTTGGATGTGGACTGTTTCAATATCTGAGGTCTTGTGAATTATGCTGAACATTGTATAATCATCAATGAACATCCTCCTTCTGACCTAGTAATTGAAGGAATTTCATTGATGTAACAGCTGAAGATGATTGGTTGCTATGCTAGAGATTCCTATAGATTTGTCCTGAAGCTAAGATGATGACCTCAAACAACCACAACTATCTTTCTTTGTGCTCGATAAAACTTCATCCAACAGGGAATTTTCTCCCCAATTTCCATTGATTTCAGTTTTGCTAGGGTTCCTTGATGCTAAACTCAGTCAGAAATGGCCTTTACGTGAAATGCTGTCACTCTCACCTCACCTCTGGATTTCAGCTCTTTCGACCGTGTTTGACCCAGAGTTGTATTTAGGTCAGGAGACAAGTGGCCCTGCTTTTTGTGCACAGGATATAACTGAAAAATTTTCCGTATGGTCAGGTAGATGTCAGTGTTGTAGCTGTACTGGAACAGCTTGACTAGGGGAGTGACAAGTCCTGGAGTGCAAGTACTCAGTACTATTGTTGAAATGTTGTCAGGCCTCATAGCCTTTGCAATCCAGAGCCTCCAGTCGTTTCTTGATATCACTTGGAGTAAATTGAATTGGCTGAAGACTGGCATCTGTGATTCTGGGGACCTGTGGACAAGGCCGAGATGGAAATGGTTTTACTGGGGACAATGGCATTAAAGGTGCATGTGATCCTGAGCTGATTAATAACTCCATAATGTTGTGATCAACCAAGGAACAAAAATCAGACATTTGAAATTTAAAAATGCCATTGCAAGTTAGTTGGGAAATAGATTCTGGGAACACAGAGGATGTGGGACATGGAAGTGAAGATATTTGTGGAGAGTGGTACAAGGAACTGTTCAGAGTTGACTTTGTCCAGAATTCATTTGTCAGAATAATGAGGTCACAATGAGCTGGCAAGGTCAAGGGTGTAGCTCTGAACAGTGTTGGGGAGTTTACACAGAGGAAGAGATTAAAGGAGATTAGGTGGGCAGCAAGAACACAGTGTGTTGAGATGAAGGTTGAAACTAGCAAGATTATGTCGTGTACAGGATGACAGAAGAAGACAGTGATGGAACTACAACGAGACAATTTTTATTGTACTTGTGTGGCGGTGTGGTATGGTTGAGAGTGAAGCTTTTTTTAAAATTTGAGGTGAAACAGAGTGAGGTGTTCAAGTATAGAAAAAGTGCCCAAGAAATAAAGAGCAGACCCGAATGAGATTTGGTAAGAAGAGTGACTCCACCAACATGATCTGGATGGTGTAAGGGGCAGAAAGTATAACCAGGAGGGGAGTTAGAGGGAAGGTCATCACCCATCAGCCAGGCTTTCAGTCAGACCATGATGGCAATACAATGCTCCACATTAGCTCATGGATGATGAAGGCCATGTTCACAAGTGAATAGACATTCTGGATGCACTTCTAGAGAGAGATAGCAAGAGCTGAACAAATTGTAAAATCCACAGCATCCCCATTGGAATGAATGATTTGGATGGAACGGAGAATTGTGAGATTAAATCCTTGTGGACACATTGTGTAAGTGGGATGGCTGTTTGTGATGAATGAGCCGAAGCACCTTTGTCAGTTTTTTGATATATGTCAAAGGAGGCTTGGAGAGAAGCTTAGGATAACCTAAGAGAGGGCCAAACATGGTATAAAAGACCCGACTGCTTAAGGAGTACTGACAATTTAGAGTTGGAAAATGGAAGAATTGAAAGGATGCATCAGGATAAAACAGAAGTGTCTAGGAGGGGGAAAGGGAAAATGAGTTTTTAAAAAAAGGAGAAAAATGCCAAAATAGAAATGATGGCATTGTGGTCAGGAATGACAGTCAAAACATGCACATACTTGAACAGAAAGGGAACTCAAATTCCAATTGCAGGCAGGAGCAAGAGTAAGTTCCTCCTTATTCCATCAGTCTAGGCTGGATTCAGCCAAAAGTTCAGAGGAAAAGTGATAATGAATTAGCTTTTATTGTCACATATCCTGACTTGTATGAGTACAGTGAAAGGTTTACAAGCTGCCACTCACAGCTCCATCTTAGGTACATACATATACATAGGGACAGAATCTTAGCACAAAGCAGAAAAATAAAGAAAGCAAGTTAAGAAGTCAAACATTACAGTCCTTCTTACTGAAGTGTAGAGTTACAATTTCCATGTTGAAGATGGGCTGTTTGCAAGTCCAATTAATTGTTGCGGTTGAGTTTCAGTTATATTGAATAGGTGAGCTGCCAGCAGTTGATCAAAGTGTTTATGAATGGCTCACTGTTTCAGAGTAGGAAATTTGATGTGGCAACTGATATTAGTGAGTCTACAGCAGCAGCTTAGAAGGGAAGGGGCTGAGAAAATTAAATGGTGCAGCAGTTTACAGCAGCATGAACATCTTGGCAATGCCAGAGCCAGTGAAGTGGTTTCACATTGAAAACTGTTACGGCTTAAAACATGTAAGTGAGCACTTTCAAAGAAATCAGAGATGATGAGAACTGCAGATGCTGGAGAATCCAAGATAACAAAGCGTGGGGCTGGAAGAACACGGCAGGCCAAGTAGCATCTTAGCAGCACAAAAGCTGACGCTTCGGGCCTAGGCCCTTCATTAGAAACGGCAGTTGGAGATGAAGAGGTCGAGGGAGGGTAGGAAGCCAGGGGGTGGTGTCCAGGAGGAGGACTTGTGTTGGAGGCGGGAGAAGGGGTCAGTGGAGGGAGTGTTAGGCTCCCGTTTAAAGAAGTAAGCATGGAGGCAGAGGGGGCGGAAAAACTGCTTGATGTCCAGACTTGACTGGTATTCGTTGATGTTTGGATGGAGGGGGACAAAGGTGAGCCCCTTGCCGAGGACTGACCATTCATCTTCTGTCAGGGGGAGGTCTGGGGGGATGGTGAAAGTTCGGCAGTGCTCAGTGTGGCTGTCTTCTCTGGGGTTGCTGGCTGTAGAGGCTGTGGACGGAGTGATGTGGTCATCGGCTGTGGGCGGGGTTGCGTTGACGGTGGGCGGAGTGTTGCTGGCATCGGTGGTGGGCGGAGTTGCGTTGGCGGTGGGCAAAATTGTGTTGGTGTCGGTGGTGGGCAGAGTTGTGTGGGTGGGGGGCAGAGTGGCGTCATTGTTGGCGGTGGGCGGAGATGCGTCGGCGTCTGCGGTGGGCGATGCGGCGTTGGCGGCGGTGGGCAGAGCAGGGTGGGCGGCAGCAGCAGCGGTGATGGTGGTGTTTGTGGTGTAAGTAGTAGAGGTGGAGGCAGTGGCCCCAGCAGCGGTCATGTTCGTGATCCTGGAAGTGGTGTGCCTGGCGGTGGTGGATGTGACATCATTGTTGGGTTCACCGGCCGTGTCCTCATGGTCAATGGCGGCGGGTACATTGTGGGGGAGGTGCAGGGTCAGGCTGGGGATATGGGAGGTGGAGGAATCCACCTG
This sequence comes from Stegostoma tigrinum, assembly GCF_030684315.1. Lineage (NCBI taxonomy): Eukaryota > Metazoa > Chordata > Chondrichthyes > Orectolobiformes > Stegostomatidae > Stegostoma > Stegostoma tigrinum. Next base: position 113,363,005 of record NC_081357.1, on the reverse strand, counting down.
TTTAAGGTGGCAGGAGCCAGTGAGTTTGTTGTACTTACGGTTTTTGGTGTCCAGTAAAGCTGAGTAGAACTGTGTGTTCAGTTTGTAAATCCTGCGGAGGATAAAAAACAGGAGAGGTCCTTTGCAGGTCTGGGAGAGGGAGGGTCTGAGCTGGGGCAGGCTGGATTGCAGTACATGGAGATGCTGGCGCATGGCTGCGCGTGTGTGTTTCAGGAGTCGCAGGAGAAACGCTTCTGAAGGGTCTCGATGCTCTGGGTGTAGAGGTGGTCATGGTTGGGGCCAAATTGGGAAGGCTTGAATGTAAACTGTAGCACATTGGGGATGATCTGGTTCTGTAGGCAGGTGCTGAGGAAGTCAATGTGGCTGCCGTACCTGGTTTGCTTCAGGACATGGTCGAGCAGTTTCAAGGCCGAAGAGACCACAAGAGAGTTGCAGTGGGAGAGAGATCCCCTAAGGTTGGTCCGGAGGGAGGAGGGTAACTTCTTCAGGTTAGGCATCCCTGGAAGAGGCTTCGCAGTGAGGTTAAAATTGTATCAGAGAAAAGCTTCTGATGAAGGGTCTAGGCCCGAAACGTCAGCTTTTGTGCTCCTAAGATGCTGCTTGGCCTGCTGTGTTCTTCCAGCTCCACACTTTGTTACTTTCAAAGAACAGCCAGGTTGACTTCCACCTGCCAAACTGAAGTTCCGGTTTCTTCTCAGTGATGTAACAGCACAAAATTTGTGGATGGGGTTGAGGAGTTGCTGATAATGAGCAACGCTGCTAAGGATGAAAATAGCATTGAGGTTCTGAGCCAACGTGTAAATAAACATGTTGTAACCTTATGAGAGTCAGAATGGGTGATCCTCCAACCAGAAGGTGGCAGCATTGTTTAAATGATCTTAACTCTGCCGAAAGAGTGGGAATGGAGAGATAAAAATCAGCTCTAATATTTTTGCTCAAGTCTTGTTGTCAAAAGCTTTTATAAGGAATGAAAATATTTTGGAAGAATATTGCAGAAAATGCAAATGGTTTGAACAGTGAAAGATTTGTTTTGTACTCTCCTGAAATGTATGGCCATAACTCCCACAATTCTATATTAAAGGAAATCTGACTTTAATTTGAGGAGAGAAATTACTCCAGCTTACCTGCGCAGGCATTTCTTCCATCAGTATGTTGTTCAGTGGTTCACATGCTTTATCCTGAACCATCTGCTGAATTGCACAGGGCATTGGCTCTGTAAGATCTTGAATTTGAGGTCCTAGTGCGAGCCTAGTCGAAGGCTGGAAATGTAAACTTGCAGCAGGTTGAACATCAGGTTTAAGGTTTTTCTGAAAAGAATAAAAAAAAGCAGCAAATGACATCCACTTTAAATAATCAGTGGCATGCGAAGAAACATTGGAAAAACTGCAACCTGTGCCCAGCGATGGTTGTAATCAGAATTGAACCCAACCTTCTGATAAACTGATTCTAGAATCTCTACGGCTGAGTTGAAAGCTGAAAACAATCTCACCAACATGCATTTAGCTCGCTGAAAATATATCTCAATAAGACTCTTCGGATTGATTCTGAGTACATTGTTAGAATTGTCCTGATGGATTTTATTTTCGGTTCTTAAAAGAAATAATAAAACAGTTGACGCATCGGTTTTAACTTTTCAAAATTCACTGGATTCAGGGAAGGCTCCTTTCGATTGGAAGATAGTCAATGAAATTCTTTTTTCAAAAAGGGAGGAAATCAGAAAACAGGCAACTATAGGGCAGTTAGCTTAATATGTGTCACAGCGAGAATGTTAGGAACTATTATTAAAGAAACTGTAACAGGCACTTAGATAAGTTCAGTTCGCAGGACCAACATGACTTTGTCAAAGGGAAGTCATGTCTAGCTAATGGAGCTTTTTGATGAAGTAACTTGTGCTATAGGTAAAGGAGCACCATTGTTTCTAGATTCCTTGAAGACTTTTGACCAGGTGCCACATCACAGGTTATTGTGGAAAATAAATGCACATCATGAAGGGGGTGACCTAGTAGTATGGGTAGAAAATTATGAGGAGGCAGAGAATAGGAATAAGGTCTTTTTCGTGCAGGCAGGATGTCACAAATGGTCTGCCACAGGAATCAATTCTTGGGTCTCAATTCTTTACAATTTATATAGCTGACTAGGATGAAAATATTGAAGGTATGGTAGCTAAATTTGCTGATGACACAAAGATTAGTAGGAGAGTGAGTTGTGAACAGAGCTAATGTGAAATTGTCCATTTTGGCAGGATGAAAACAAAAGAAGCATATTATGTAAATGGTGAGAGGTTGCAGAGCTGTGAGACCCAGAGAGATATGGGCGTCCTTGTGCATTTTTTTCTACTCATTTGTGGGATGTGGGCATCGCTGGCTGGCCAGCATTTCTTGCCCCTCCCTAATTGCCCTTAAGAAGGTGGTTTAGAGCTGCCTTCTTGAACCACTACAGTCCTCCTGCTGTGGTTGACCCACAATGTTATTAGGGAGGGAATTCCAGGATTTTGACCCAGTGACAGTGAAGGAACGGTGATGTATTTCCAAATCAGGATGGTGAGTGACTTGGAGGGAAACTTGGAGATGGTGATTTTCCCATATATCTGATGGCCTTGTCCTTCTAGATGGAAGTGTTTGTGGGTTTGGAAGATGCTGTCTGAGGATGTTTGCATGGATCATGAAAGGTTAGTACTTCGGAGCAGTAAGTAATCAGGAAAGCTAATATTATATTATGTTTTATTATGAGGAAAATTGAATACAAGAGTAGGGAGATTATGGTTCAGTTTTACAGGGTGTTGGTGAAGCCACATCTGGAGAGTTGTGTATACTACTGGTCACTGTACTTATGGAAGGATGATAATGCATTGGAAGCAGTTCCTAGAAAGTTTACTGGATAATTCCTTGATTGAGTGGTTTGCCTTATGAGGAAAGGCTGGGCAGGCTAAGCCTGACTCACCTGGAGTTTAGAAGAGTCAGAGGTGACTTAACTGAAAATTTAATACCCTGAGAGGATCTAAAACTAGGAGTCATAGATTAAAAATAAGATTGTGCCTGTTCAATCCAGAGATAAAGAAACATTTTTTTCTCTCAGAGGATTGTTTGTCTTTGGAATTCCTTTCCTCAAAGGGCAATGGATGCAAAATATTTAAATGTTTTCTAAGGTAGAGGTGGGCAGATTCTTGATTGCTAAGGTTATTTTTGGGAATATGCAGGATTACAGGGTTGAGGTTAAAATCATCAACCATGATCTTATTGAATGGTGAAGCAGGCTCAAGGGGCCGAGTGGCCACACTTGTTGTCTATTCATATGTTCATTTGATTCAACATTTCCCGAGATGCCTTAAATGGGGATTTAAGTCAACTATTTCTGAGAATCTAGATAGCATGTGGCAGAAAGGTAAAATGTGTGGGAATTGATTTAGACCTTTGGGGACAAACACAGAAAATGCTGGAGAAACTCAACAGGTCTGGCAGCATCTGTGGAGACAGAAATAGAGTTAATGTTTTCATTACTATATGACTCTTCTTCAGATCCCTAAAAAATAAGTCATAACAGACTTGAAACATTGGCTCTGTTTCTCTCTTCAAAGATACTGCCAGACCTGCTGAGCTTCTCTATTATAAGATAATAAAATGTGAGGCTGGATGAACACAGCAGGCCAAGCAGCATCTCAGGAGCACAAAAGCTGACGTTTCGGGCCTAGACCCTTCATCAGAGAGGGGGATGGGGTGAGGGTTCTGGAATAAATAGGGAGAGAGGGGGAGGCGGACCGAAGATGGAGAGTAAAGAAGATAGGTGGAGAGGAGAGTATAGGTGGGGAGGTAGGGAGGGGATAGGTCAGTCCAGGGAAGATGGACAGGTCAAGGAGGTGGGATGAGGTTAGTAGGTAGGAGATGGAGGTGCGGCTTGGGGTGGGAGGAAGGGATGGGTGAGAGGAAGAACAGGTTAGGGAGGCAGAGACAGGTTGGACTGGTTTTGGGATGCATTATCACTGAGCTTCTCTATTATTTCTGTGTTAGTTCAGATTTCCATCACTTGTAGTATTTTTGCTTTTATTTGAGAAGACAATTGGAGTCAGAGAAAAGTGCATAACCATAATTATTGCACATTACATCCAGCCAATCAGGGAGAAATATGACCCTCCATTCTTAAGCATTGTGAGGTGTCCCAAGAATGGGAAATAGTGTCTGAGATAAATAAGAACACTTTCAACAGAAAATATGTCAGATACCACCTTGGGAAATTGTATTGTTGGTTTAGCAACTCAGCAGCTCTATAAAACTTTTAGAAGTTAGATTGATGGACTGCAACGTTGCTTTAGAGTTTTGTTTAACCTTCAGTTTATAGTGGGTGGAATACAAGAGACAGGCCATGAATATGGAACAAGTAAGTCTAGAGATAAATGATAAAGCATGGATGACTATTTCAGCTGCAGATGAGCTGGGGAGAAGCAGAGTTAGACAATATTACAGAAGTGGAAAGTGGTGATCCTAATGATAACACTAAAGTTATCAATGGTCAAGTTCAACCTCAGGCAGTTGTCAGATAATAGGATGGAATCACAAGCAAGGATATGGAGTTTTTCGATGGGATTAGACAATATCTTCAGTCTTTAGAATATATAGTTGGAGTTTGATAATTTACAAGGCATAGAAGAATCAAGAGAGGGCTCTTGTGGTGCAATAGTTGTGTCCCTACTTCCGGGCCAAGAGACGTGAGTTCAAGTCCCATCCGCTCCAGGAGTGTATAATAACATCTCTGTACCGGTTGATCTAGAAAAAGAAAAAGTGAGAGACGTGTGGGGAGGGAGAGCCAGGAGATATCAGCATACAAACTGATGCTATGTATTTCAATGATGTTAACAAAAAGCAGCAAGAGAAGGAGAAAGAGGCTAAGCAGTGATCCTTGGGAACAATAGAGATAATGGTGGTGGAGCAGGAAGAGAAACCATTGGAGGTGAATCCTCTGGATACAAGTTGATTAGTGAGAATGGAACCAACTGTGCACAGCTGCACCCAGCTGGCTGATGGTTGATGGATGGCGATAGAGGTGCTATGATCAAAAAACTGCAGACAGGTCTTGAAGGACAGAAAGCATACATTTCTTCTGTCACATTTGCATAGCATGCCATTTGTTACTTTGACGCTGCAATGTATTTGGGCAGGGGTGAATCCTGGTTGGCAAGATTTAAACATGGAGTTCTGGAAACGATTTACACAATCACGATATAAGAACGTGTTAAAGGGCTTTGGAGTGGAAGTGGAAGAATGATGGATGTCACTGGAAATCTATTAATAGGGAGCAGGCATGAACAAGCCAATGGCTAAGTATTTAGTTACTAATAGATTTGTTTTTAAGTGTGTAGAAACCTTTCTAATGTCAATCATAACCTTACTGAATCTGCTGTTCAATGCTCAAGATCAAGGTCAAAGTAATTTGAACTCCATCGAATTCTTATAATAGGCCATATATATGTATTAGCCACAGAGAGCTGATAACCATTTTACTATTGATTCTTCAATATGCTGCAACAGACCTAGATAAAAATGAAGGAGCTGTTGTTAAACTGAAGTAAGTTGACCCAAAAGCAATTATCCCTGCCCCATCATAAAGGCTGTTCAGTTCAGTGACTTGTCCCTTCAACCTTAGACTTACAGAGTTAGTTTGAGAGGAGGAGAGTGTTGATGCCCATTCCCGATAATGCCTGCTTTACTGCATATTTTATTCCGCATTGTTTAGGTAACTATATAAAATTACTTGTTGAAATAATAACCTCATGATAAGAAGGACGTAACTTTTTTAATTCAAAATTTGAGACCTAACTTACACAAAAACGATTATTTATTTTATTCTGGCAATCTCTTAGTACTCACTTGGTTCAGCTTTAACTTTTTCTAAGGCATGGCACTGGCATAGAACTGTTACAGCTAAATTTATTCACTAGTACTCACAATTTCTAGTGTTGAACATTTCATCAGGTCATATATGTTTTTAACTTTGGTGTCGTTTAAGCCAAATTTTGTGGTGCTCTTCGAGGGTATTTTTATGCTTCTGACTGTAAACTAGAAAATAAAGATCAGTTAATTACATTTATTATTCACTGTTATTAGCTGCAACAAAAAATGTTCAGAGCATTTCTGATGACTAAGAAGAATGAACGCAGATATGCATAGCTATCATTTTAGCTCTTTGTATGCCATAGATTTTCTCAGTTATATTGGAGTCAGTCACTCCTCTAAATCATCTAACTCCTGGTGAGGGCAGATGACTGATAAAAAAGAACATTTTTCTCCTTAAACTAAATAAACATGAGAGCTTTGATTTTGCCAAATAATTATAATGTTTTGCAATGCGGGAAGTAACATTCATAGAACATAGAACTGTACGGCACAGAAATGGGACTTTTGGCCCACAATGTTGTGTCGAACATGATGCCAAATTGAATTAAACCCATCCGCCTGCCCTTGGTCCATATACCTCCATTCTGTGCACGTTCATGTGCTTATTCATGCCACACAGATGCGAGGCAATGACCTTTTCCAATAAGAGACAATCTATAAATCACCTGTAACATTGTTGTAGAAATACAGTAATAAGTAACTCACCTCCAGACTCCTCAAAGCCAGTTCACCATCTACAAGGCACAAGACAGGAGTGTCATGGAATACTCCCCACATGCTTAGATGGGTGTTTGACACCATTCAGGACAAAGCAGCCCTCTTGACTAGCATCACATTCACAAGCATTCACTCCCTCTATCACCAACATTCAGTAGCAACAGATTGTACAGTCGAAAAGTTGCACTGCTGAAATTTACCAAATATCTTCAATAGCACTTCTAAACCAATGGCCAATTCCATCTATAAGGATGTGGGAATAACACCATTTACGATTTCCCCTCAGAATTAGTGGAGGCTTGGGATCCTAATATTTCTTAACTAAATCCATCAAGTCTTGAATGGGTTCAGTATCTGGCGCTCGAGGGGAAGTCAGGCTCCTAATAAACAAAAAAGCTGCAGGTCCACAAGCTGTCAGGAGACTTACTGATTTCTTTTCATTTGGCCAGTGTCATATGTCTGGAATAAAGAACACATTCTTTCCACATACTGGGCCCAACCTTTGGTGGCAGTATCAAATGAGTCAAGTATCCTAAATAACAGCATGATGCCAGAAATGCTTAACCCCAACTCTAAGATGAGTGTCACGAAAGTATTTCTTCAGGAGCATGCTTTTCTCTTGTTGCCCCTAAAATAACCCCACAAAGGTCAGTGTCCCAAAACCAAGTCACCCTTTATTTACACTTGGAGAGTCCTTGACATTGACCCAGCTCCCTCAGCACCAGCTCTCAGAGAGAACAGGATGTCTGACACTCATTCAATCTGTCAGCCAGGACTCCCCGATTGGACCAGATTAATTATCCCAATCAGGGAACTCATGTTCTCTGAGGTCTACCTAGCTGACCTCATTATAATCTCTACATCACTGTTCATTGAGGTGTACTAGTTCTCAATTCTTCCAACAGAAGGAACAGTTTCTCCCTATATGTCCAGGTGTCAGCATTTTGAGCACCTCTGCAAAATATCTTCTTGATCATCCCCTCTGGAACCAGAACATCTGCAGTTTCTTCAATCTATCCTTGTAGCTGGAGCTTCTCATCCCTGGAAATATTCTTGTAAATTTTTTCTCCACTATCAGTAAAGCCTGAAATATTCTGCCCAAATTATACTTCCTTGAGGCCTGGTCAGCTTCTTACTTAGGTTTATTATATAAAACATTGGTGATTAAGTGCTTGAGCAATATAAGTCTTTTTTCTTATCAATGTATCTCCAAAATTATCCAAACTCTTTATTTAACAGTAAGCAAGGATCAAAAGGTTTCGACTCTCATTGAATCCCATTAATAGAGTGGTCACTATACAGTTGCTAGCCACAAAGAAATTATGATCACTTCTTTTATTGACACTCCAGTGAATTGCAAAATTACTGGGATTAGATTGCAGCAGTTAACATTAAATTAGAGATTTAATGGTTCCTGACCCAATAATGGCTTCTTAGTTTGTCACTCATCCCACAAATGTTAGTTTTTGATTTACATCAGAAATCTGAGAGGCCATGCGTGCAGAGTCCATTAAAAATAGTACACTTGTGGTACATTGTCAGTTTCATACCACCTCTTGAGTGGAGCCATGGAGGTTACTTCATGAAACCACTTAACAAAATAATACCCATTATAAAAAGAAAGTACTTTTCACAGTATAATGTCTGGCACTCATTACACACCAAGTTATTTTCTTGTTTTCATCATTAACTGTTTTTATGACATTGCACTAGACTATAAATATTACATCTGATCTATTCACCAGGACTCTCAATTTCTGGGTTTGAACGTTTTACCAGGTCATATATGCGTTTAACTGCCGTGTTGTGTAAGCGAAACTTTGCAGACCTCTTCAAGGATGCTTTTACCCTTCTGACTGTAAGCTACAAAATAGCAATAAGTAAATGTGTTTGGTCTTGTATGCTTTTATTGTAATTGGCAGGAAGAAAATATTGTTTATAGCTTCTACAATTCCTATGAGGAATTAACACAGACTTGAGGCAATATATGTCTGCGCTTTTTGAATGTCAATGTCTTTTCAATTCAATGAAGTCACTCTGTTGTAATGTGATCTGTACTGATTTATACAGGGGAGTGAGGGCTTGTAATCAAGGAATATCATTCTGCTTCCTATCACAGATAAGAGATCTGTTTTTTTTCCAAATATTGTTTTGTGTATGCTAGGAAAGTTAGTTGGCACAGTGTCTCAGTGATTATCACTGCTACATCAGTGTACCAGGAACCAAAGTTCAATTCTACCCTTGGGTGACTGTCTGTGTGAAGTTTGCACATTTTCCCCATGTCCGTGTGGGTTTCCTCTGAGACCTCTGGTTTCCTTCCACAGTCCAAAAATGTGCAGGCTAGTTGGATTAGCTATGCTAAATTGCCCATTGTTTGTAAACTGGGTGGATTAGCCATGAGGAATGCAGGGTTATAGGGGTAGGGGTTGGAATGCTCTTCAGAGGGTCGGTATGGACTTGGTTGGCTGAATAGCCTGCTTCCACACTGCAGGGATTTTTTGATTCGAAAGAAGGACATTAATCTTTAAACAATAGAGGTGAGAAGTGACTTAATTGAAACATATAAAATAATCAGAGGGTTAGATAGGGTGGATAGGGAGAGCCTTTTTCCTAGGATGGTGACGGCCAGCATGAGGGGGCATAGCTTTAAATTGAGGGGTGAAAGATATAGGACAGATGTCAGAGGTAGTTTCTTTACTCAGAGAGTAGTAAGGGAATGGAACGCTTTGCCTGCAACAGTAGTAGATTCACCAACTTTAGGTACATTTAAGTCGTCATTGGACAAGCATATGGATGTACATGGAATAGTGTAGGTTAGATGGGCTTCAGATCGGTATGACAGGTCAGCACAACTTCGAGGGCCGAAGGGCCTGTACTGTGCTGTAATCTTCTATGTTCAATACAAGACAAATGACTTTCTATGGTTTTGCACACAGGGAGTCAACAATAAATGTTGCCTTCATGTCAAGCAAAGTTGGAAAGTGGAAAGCAGTTGGACCCGAGCTAAGGTGGGATTGTGCTAATAGGTTAGAATACAAAATGTTCACCAGGATCAATAAGGGGGAAAATGTGCTGATCAGGATAGAGACTGACATGACAGGGCAAAGAAAAGAACAATGCTAAAAGATCAATGCTAAAGATGCCTGAAGATGATAGGTAGATATTTAAATGGTAGAAGGAAAGAGAGATTTGGAAGTTCACCACACAGTGTTAAAACTATTTTGGCAATAAGATTTGGCTCAATTCTGTTACAAAAATGGAAGGAATTGGATGTGCAGATAAAGACAAAGTCAATCAATGAAAAAGCTAACAAAAACAATGTAAGCTATACACTCAAGAAACTGACTGAACTCTATGCCTCACCATCATTCATCAAGTAAAATACAACATTTCTCTTGAAATATTAAGTACAAAACTTTCAAGAGGCTGATTGTTGAAAATGAAGGAAGTGGAACTGACTGTTTGCAGCTTCCCAAGGCCACAAGAAATGGGCTGGCCAATCAAAGGTAGTGGCTAAACATTAGTAGGTTGAATGGCCCAGTATCTGAGGCAGCCACTTAACAAACACTGGTTGAAACTGCACAACAGTAACATCAATACTAATGTTAAACAGAGGCGACTGGGTGGGAACCAAGGATCAGCAGAGAGATGTGCATTTTGAGCACAGTAATGTCCCTGGACAATAGACACATCTTTACTGTAACATTTGTTGTTCTCTGGAAGTGCACCACTATGGGATTACCCAGGGTATAACTTTGCGTTAAACATTAAAATTAACATAAAAAGCTTAAATTTCAATTGATTGATTTGTAGAAGGTTAGCTGACATACACAGCATTCACAGTACACCTATCGGCATAGACTCTTTAGAAGTCTATCACCATTCACTTTTTAACATATTATTTGATATTATCACAATATTTGGTGTCATTAAGATTTTGAAACTTTTTTTTGCCTATAGGATGTGGATTTTGTTGGATAGACCAGCAATTGTTGCCCATTCTTAGCTGTCTTTGAAAATGCACTGGTGAGAGGTCAGAGAAATGGCGGAAAATACATCCCATGAGCATTTTGTGCATAAATTTTAAACATACACGTTAATGAAACATTTCCTGTGTTGAAGATGGATATGGTTGAGAACCAGTTTTTAAAGAAGTTAGAACTTTGTTTTAGATTTAATTCTGTTTGAGATTCATTGTCTTCCCCAGTAAAATTAGATGCACTTATCCTTGTAAAAGATCTTCTCTGGGGGACAAAAGAAGTCACTGCACAGTCATGTACCAGTTAACAGATAGCACAAGCCATTTGTTAACATTACCAGTGCCCAATCTTTATTGTATCAGCTGCATTATATTTGAGGCAGCAGCTAACAGCAATAGTGCTTTGCACCTTTTTGTGGTGCTAGTGCCCTTACCCCTAAACCAAATGACCCAGGCTCAAGTCTCATCTGCACCAAGAAGTGTATAATAACATCTTTGAATAGGTTGATTAGAAACGTAGGCTAACAATAACAAAAAAACTAGCAGTGCTATATGTATAATGCTTACTGGGTTAAGAGACTGAGAAGCAGGCAACCCCATTTCGTTCACACCTTGGCTGGTCATTTGGATTGGATCTATAATGAGAATTCTAAAAAATTATAATACAATAAATTTCTTTGCGCAATGTATTAAACAGTTTGTGCAATAGCATAATTAGTTTTACAAGGAATTGTACAAATATATGTATGAATGCAAAACATTTGTGGATCTCTGGTGAAATATTTGGTGTAGCCAAATATCATATCTCTATCCAGCATAAATAATACACGATGGAATATTGCAAAAAGATCATGCTTATTATTGGTCACGTCTGAGTAAAATCATCTAGAAGCTCAGAGTGACTTCAGTGACGTGAAGTGGTAGATTGGACACTGTATACTATATGACACCTGATAAGGAAACATAGTTTGTGATAAGCTGACTTTTCTCAATCTGCACAATATTATCTAAATAGCAGTTACATTAAAAAACGAGGTACACAACATTGGAAAATACAGTTGCACAAAGAATTAAGGGGGCAGTTTGCCTGTCATAGGGAGATTAGCATGTGGAATTTGCTTCCTATGAGCTTTTTTGAAGCAAACCCCACATATCCATCTAAGACAGCATTCAACAGAATCTCTATCTGCCCAGGGAGCAAACAGGAGATTATAACAAATAATTGGTTTAATTTAGAAGATGATTAGCAAATGAGCTGAATGGCCTGTTTCTAGGTTACAATATGGGATGATTTTAATATTTTGCAGGGAAATTATAGTTTATGTGTATAAATGTTTTCATGCATCCATTACATCATGTTCAACACCAAAGCAATTTAAACTTATGTCACAAAAGCACATAAAAGCCTTTCTAAAAATTATCTTGCTTTTTCCATGCATAATTAAATCAAATAAGACATTTGAATTTAAACACTTTTTTCTGAAGTGATTTTCTTTCATTCCTGAGAATGAATGATATGTGTTTGAGCACTAAGATATATTGACTGTATCTGCTTCAGATGTTGGGATTAATGCATTCACTCTGCTCGTTTTCATAATGCAACTCTGAATATCTTTACACAGTTCATAGCTGATTAATCACCATGCAAACTGGTACCTATCGCAGGGAAACCACAATGATGTCTGAAATAGCAAAGCAATTCACTGATGCTCTTCTGTGTCAATACTGCAGTGTAGTGGCATACCTGACATGGGACTGCTTGATAGAGGCACTGCGACTGAAATGAGAAAGCATTCGATTCTCCAGAAATTTCATTTTATACCTCAACTAGATTAACTGAAATATATGCAGTATGAAAATAAACCTTCTCATTTAATAAATTGTCTGCAAAACAATCCATTTGTTAAGTAAACAGGGATGAGCGTGATGACATAATTGACAATTGGATGACATAACCTTGATTTTATCACATGAATTGTGCATCACTGTTACCTGGTGGTATCTTCCCAGATGACCATTGCTGGCATCTTGTAGTGTTTTCTACCTCTGTCAGTATGTGGTACTGGGTAAGGCCTGCTGAGGCAGTTCAATACAACCAATCCTCCTTTGCCTGTGCTTTGTCTTGTGCTTATCTGTTGATTCATGGTGGAAGATAATCTATCATAGAGCATCTACAGAAGACAGAGAGTTTTTAAAAAACAAGAATGCTTATTGTATAATAGAAATAAGTACAACTAAATTTGGTCAGGTGTAATTACTAGATACTGTGGGAACTGGTACAGATATATTTGCTTCTGAAAAATAGAGAATAACTCCTTGTCTCCACATGTAGATTGCGTGACAGAAGTAGAAGGGTGGAGCAAATGTAAAATTAACATTAACTCATCTGGCGCCCAAGCTTTTTTCCCCATAGCTAACCTATTATACAATCATGTATATAACTATTTGATATTCACCATCAACTCAACTTCCTACAAGTCTCTGTCTTCACAAATATAGATGTTCTGGACATTTCCTATTTTCCTCAGTACATGGTCTTTGGGCTTGAAAAAAATGATAGGTCCCTTTTTTGGGGGACTCGGTATCGTCTATCTCTAAGACTACTTTTGTGATGGGTAGCGGTCCTTGTAGGCCCTGTTGCTAGCCCATCACACTGTATGGAAGACTTGAAATCTCCTAAATTTCCGTCATGGAGGGATCTTTTCTATTAGCTCAGGCAATTTCCCTTAAAATCATCTGGGGCTCCTTTAATCTCAAGAAACAAATGTTGTCTCCAGTGTGCTATCTTTGATTTCTGAATCAGGGTATCACTTTCTAATTATGAAAAGTACAATTTTTTAAGTATGCTAGATGATTAGACTAGGCAACTTCACTTTTTGATCATGTTCTCAATATGTGCATGCTAGTCTGCTCCTACCTCCCTCGAACTGTTGATCAGGCGAGATAGTTTCAGCCATTTTCCAGCCAGTTTGTTTGACTGGTGAAGAACATTTGCTCATACTCTAAGTCACATTGCTGAAAGATTGCTACTTCTTAACACTCGCTCTGTCACTGGCATTGATAACTCTGTTGAATCAATTTGTTCAATAGATTGTTCTGCTGCCTGAACACGATAAGGTAAAAATCTTTTTAAAATTGTATTGATCATTCTTGGTCTTGGTATTTGTGTCTTATCACAAGCTTTGTTGAGTTTTATTGTCAGGTCTACCTGCAGTGCTGAGATAAATGTTTCCTGGATGAGTCAGATCTGTATCATTGTAGATTTCACGATTTCACTGGTTTTGGGATCTTCAATCTCTTTGAAGATCTTTGGCTAATCCATCAGGGATTAAGCAATGGTTGTACACTAGATAATGACTAAATATCCCTGGGAGATTCATTCTAGTACATTTTTCCAAGTGATAGCTAATGTCTTTTATTAGAAAATCATCTGTGATTATGAGCTATTCTTGGTGTTCACAGTATGTGTTCTCAGTCACCTCACTGGACTTGGCCTGGCTATTCTTCAGCACAAAACTTCAGCACAATTTAGGTCTTTCTTCTGATCTTGTTGAATTTGATGGAGCTTCTCTTAGCTTGCTGATCAATGTTTCTTCGTGGCTTCTATCTCTATCAGTCTCGATCTCTTTTCCCAGAACAGCCTTGGGCACCGTGCTGCTTTGGTTTTCCCTTGAGTCATCCATGCCTTACTCTTGTTGCTCATTCAATAGGCATCTAAGATTGCTTATATTTATATGAAAGGCCTGCTCGGCTGTTCATCGTACATTATGGCCTGTAAAACATTGTAAATCTCTTCTGGAACTTTAAGGGTTATTCATCTGGGCTTTGGACTTGCTTCTGATAAGATGAGTAGCTTTAGCCTTGCTTCTGTATATTTGGAATTTCAGATTGTTGAATTTGCTGCAGCATTGAGCACATTGGGCCCTCTCTGCTCTGGTTTGTTCAACAAGTCCTTGACTATCTTATAACACTGCCGTTGCAAGTGTAAAAACTTATAATTTTGCTTCAATTTGCCTAACATTTGAATAGGACCTGCTATGTGAATAGCTGCCAACATCTTATTTTAACCAGTGTTTCAGCTGTGACATGTTTGTTGATCTTTGTATTTTTTTTCTCTTGGCTTTTCTCATAGCTTTGCGTGAAATTGTGTGTCCCTGTCAGTGGCTGTGCTTTCTTCCAGCCCTGCAACACTCAGTGCCTCTTCTGACACTAGGTTTCAAACATAGAAACTCAGCAACAGTAAACTCATTTGTTTGATTTTTTAAATTTGTCTGTCCCAACAATCTTTTCTTCATGGTGATGCTCACATTCAATACCACTGTGATCGTGTCTTATTTTCCCAAATGATCTGTGCTGGTGCCTTACAGTTTTTGCCACCTCTGCCAGTATATGGTACTGGGCAAGGGTTGTCTGAGACAGTTCATTGCTACTAAACCTCCTTTCTCTTTGAGTTGTTTTAAGCTTATCTAATGACTATTAGTAGAAGATAAATGATTCAGAGTATCTCGAGAGGAGGTGTAGTCCTTAGGTAAGGAAAGAATTTTAAGATGTGACAGACAGCATGGATATTTGAAACAATTAGCATATTTCAAATCAAACAAACAAGTTTGACATGCAATAGTTACAAAACTTCATTATATAGACCAAAACATAGCAAGAAGGTACTGTGCTCCCATGGACAATTATTTTGTCTTGAATCAAAAATTTCTTGATCAAGATCTCTGTTGCTTTGTGTATTTTAGCTACCGTGGGAAATATACAACGTATAAACTTCCGGGGCTGTGGTCAGCTGAGCGCCAAAGATTCAAGTTATATTCTAGGACGGTGCTGGGAAACTGGAAACGTCCTCCAGCAAGCTTTCCCAAAATGTGAGTTGTCACCCCAGTCAGCTTTCTGGCTCTAATTAAGGGAGCCTTGGCTGTCCTGGAGCCAGAACTCAGTGCAAACAGTAATGAGCCTCCTCTGAAATCTTAGATTTCTTTTTGATTAGTAGGTGCAGACAAACTGACATCTGAAGCCTGATTGCCGCTGTGTAAAAAGCTGATACGCTTTTACAAATAAACTCTGCAGTTTAACAAGTCTCACCACACTGCTCAGCAACTGAAGCTAATTCCCCACCACTAATTGGAGATCACATGAAATCCAAGGCATGTGAACAGAGTTTACATGGGAGACATTTTGCAAGTCACTGCCCTATGCAGATGTGCAAGGGTCTATTTCAAAGCAGGTCCTTTCTTTACTATTGCCTGACATACCCAAGATACTGCAGCAATGTTATGGTAGCAGCCATTCAATTTTACCATGCCTTAGCTAGATGCAGAGCCAATGACAGCTTATGGCCTTTAATAGGATTTTAGGAGCTGGTTTGCTTAGTTACTTCTTGCAAGATTTTTTGACATGCTTTTGAGACTTAGTGTTCTCAAAGGTCATTGATATTGTAGATGTCTCAGCAATGTTATCACTTCCAAGCTCTAGTAACTCTACTCTGAGTTTTTTTTTGACCGGGGCCGTCTTGATGGACTGAAGAGCTCTTTTGGTGCTGAAAACCTTTATGACCCTATGACTCTACTCTTGAACTCATATCCAGATTTTAAAATGAAACATTAGCTTTCCTGCTCCTCTGATGCTGCTTGGTCTGCTGTGTTCATCCAGGTCAACACCTTGTCATCTCAGATTCTCCAGCATCTGCGGTTCCTACTATCTCTTTAAAGCAGAAGACTGTCTTTGTGAACATCCTTCGAAAGTTGGTGAAAAGTTTTTTACAATTTTTTTTACAGTTTATCATAACATTTCCTTTTGATAAATATAGAGAATTATATTTGTGATCCTGAATCTACCACTAAATTTTCAGCACCGGCTGATGTCCTGGCGATATGGGTTCAAATCCCACTACTGCTGATGGTGAAATTTGGAATCAATTAAAAAAAAATTATGACAGGTTCAGCCAAAGTTTTAGTCATCTGAGATAGATAAACAGGAGGCTGGAAGAACGCAGCAGGCCAGAAGTGACTGCAGGACTGAAGAAGGGTAATATCGGAAACTAATCCTGTTGACTGTTCCTTTCATCCAGATTCTGCCTGGCTCACTGTACTTCCACCCTCCTGTTTATCCACCTTGGATTCCAACATCTGCAGTTTTCTTTTTGTCTCTAACTAAGTTTTACCCATCTGGTTCATGAATGTCCTTTAGGGAAGAAGATCTGTTGTTCTTACTGGTTTGGTCTACATGTGGTTCCAGACCGTCAGAAATGTGGTTGACTCCTCACAAAGAAGGATGGATAAAAGTATTGACCTAGCCAGCGAAGCCCAAATCCTGAAAACAAATAAACTGCTGCCGTTATGACCTGACCCCACTATTCCCCAACCTAATGCTAATGGCTACAGAGGAGAGATATAAGTGTAGATGTAAAATAAATAACATACTGCTAATCTGACTCATTTTTATAAACGTCCAGTACTTGGCCCTTTAACAACTAAATTACATTTTGTCCCAGTAACTGCAGCATTTTTTGGCAAATAAAACATGAATCTGGTTTGATTTTAAACACAATTAAGCAGTTGTTCTATGGAATGCTTTTAAAAGAATGAAAGAAAGCATATCAGATAAGAATATTACTGATGTCATAATATTTGATTTTGAACAAGTTGCATCTTCACTCTAGCCTGGGCTCATACTTTTCTGTTCCGCAGGGCCGTGCAATCACTTGTTGGAAGGAATGGAGGTATAGAACCTATTCAGACAGCAAGCTTATATCCTGGAGCTGGCTTTGGGAGTTGTTGTAGCAAAATTAGTGAAAGTTTAATAGAGTCTCTTTCAGGTATTTTGTCTTTGCATTAAGGAATGAATAGCACTATGCTTCCAAGGCTTTACGCTACATGATCTGGAAAGGAACTTAAAGATAGGCAAGTAACCTTGTACCTACTGGCCCTTTACCCTCCTCAGTGGTACAGGTTATGGATTTGTGCACTGGTGACACTGAGATCTGGTTGTAATAGGGGTGAATGTCTAAGGTCGTGTTTTCAATCCTAATTATGGCACTGCTCTGTATTGGATGTTTTCAAACTTCCTGAGTGTTGTACAAGTTTCATGAACCAAAGTGAGTGGCCAATATTCCATAACACTCCTGACTTGATGCTTGTAGATTATGCATGGGTATCGGAGAGTCACTAGGTGAATTAGCATAAAATTACCAGCATCACATAAATTGTATAAAGATGGGGAGGAGGGGGAAACTCATAGTAGAACAGTACCGACACATCTGATTAGTCTTTGCTGTGTTTATGTTCTCATGTTTTAATTGATGTTTTAAATCTTCTGCACTTCAGAAAAGATTTTTACTTTGTAGACCACAACTTATGCAGATTGAGTTTCTGTGATTAAGTCTGTATATGTTTCCTTTCAATTTGACATAAAAACTGAAATAAAATATTGTAGTAAGTAATGACATTGCCACACAGATGGAATCATTGCAATCCTTTCCACACATGCATCACTAAGGGCTTTAACAGGTAACGATTGTTGGCCTGATCTCCCAGCATAACCAATAAGGAGTTGATGGAACTTCTGAAGAAATATCACAACTGCAACACGTCTTCAAACAAGTGAAAATTTGTCACTGACAGCATTCCTATTAGCAACTATTTATGTTCAGTCAGAGTATCATTTGCAGTGTTGAGTTACCTATAAGTTATTGCATTAATGGCCTAAAGTATATTGACAATTCCCTACCTTCATGCAATTAATAATCTTAGAGGTGTATTGCCAAGGAGGACGTGGAACTGAGAACAACTTCAGTCACACTGTCTTACAATGCCCAAAGTTTGACTCATTATAGTTGCTGATTCAAGGGATTCAATGACAAAGTCTAGGACTAGATTGTTTTCTTTTCATTTTGTACGGCGAACGGTATGTGGTGCAAGGGAAGCTTATGGGGTGAACAACAACATGAAAATAAAATTATGGGGCAATAAGTAAACCAAAAGTGTATATGTTGCTGAGACTACCTTTTCCAACTGAATTTTACTTATTACAAACAATGGAATTTTGCTGTAAAGTTGAGATAGACTACTTGTACAAAAGCGCAAGCATTATGAACTCTAACCAACTTTGCACTCAAAACACGGTGTATGTAGTGTAGTAAAGTAAATTGACCCGATGACCTCAAGTGTTCTGTAGAGATTTAAACACAATCACTATTTTCTAGTAAAAAATTTTAATTTATAACAAATTTGAATATCCAAGGCCACATCACTGGAAATAAGAAGTTTCACTAATGTAGAACATAGAACACTGAAAATTACAGCACAGTACAGGCCCTTCGGCCCTCGATGTTGTGCCGACCTGTCATACCGATCTCAAGCCAATTTAACCTACACTATTCCATGTACGCCCATATGCTTATCCAATGATGACTTAAATGTACCTAAAGTTGTCGAATCTACTACCATTGCAGGCAAAGCGTTCCATGCCCTTACTACTCTCCGAGTAAAGAAACTACCTCTGACATCTGTCCTATATCTTTCACCCCTCAATTTAAAGCTATGCCCCCTCATGCTCACGGTCACCATCCTAGGAAAAAGGCTCTCCCTATCCACCCTATCTAACCCTTTGATTATTTTATGTGTTTCAATTAAGTCACCTCTCAACCTTCTTCTCTCTAATGAAAACAGCCTCAAGTCCCTCAACCTTTCCTCATAAGACCTTCCCTCCATACCAGGCAATATCCTAATAAATCTCCTCTGCACCCTTTCCACAGCTTCCACATCCTTCTTATAATGCGGTGACCAGAACTGTACACAATACTCCAAGTGCGGCCGCTCCAGAGTTTTGTACACCTTTCACCACAACCTCTTGGTTCCGGAACTCGACCCCTCTATTAATAAAAGCTAAAACACTGTATGCCTTCTTAACAGACCTGTCAACCTGGGTGGCAACTTTCAAGGATCTGTGTACATGGACACCGAGATCTCTCTGCTCATCTACACTACTAAGAATTTTACCAATAGCCCTGTACTTTGCCTTCCGGTTACTCCTACCAAAGTGCATCACCTCACACTTGTCTCCATTAAACTCCATTTGCCACCTCTCAGCCCAGCTCTGCAGCTTATCTATGTCTCTCTGCAGCATCCTTCGTCACTATTCACAACTCCACCGACCTTTGTGTCGTCTGCAAATTTACTAGCCCATCTTTCTACGCCCTCATCCAGGTCATTTATAAAAATGACAAACAGCAGTGGACCCTAATGTGGAATAGAGTTTATTATATTACATATAAAAATCTACAGTTTCCTCCTTGTGCAAGTATAATAAGCAATAATATGCACATGTAAGACAGATGAACATAATACTTTAACTGCCAATTACATTAGTATACATTCCGACAAAATCGGGCACTTTATGGCTTATAATAGTGACACAAGTGACTATCGTGGGCTGTCAATGGCAGGATATTGTCACAAATCAGAATTGTTAACAACAGTTTCTAAACAAATATCTGTGAGGATTTTGAACTTTCTCTTCAAAATTTTGATATAGTATCAAAATAGAATTTATTTCTGCTGCAACGGATTGAAAGGTACATAATTCCCCTAGCCATGGAATTTGCAGATTGCATCCTAAGTAAATAAGAGGGGCAGAAGTAGACTTTATGGACCCTCAAGCTTGCCATCTATAAGTAATCTTCTGTCCACTCCAACTCCACTTTTCTGATGGCTCCTCATATCCTTCAGTTTTCTAAGAAATGAAAAAAAATCTATTCTAGATGTGAGTATGAAATATAACATAACCGTGAAATGCTGGGCAGCCCTAACTCTCCAATGTATCGAATTCCACAGTCACGGCAAACATAGTAAAGAATTTCTCCAGTCTCAGTCTTAAATGATCAAAACTTATTTTGATACGGTGCCCCCATGTTCTAAGTTCCACCACTGGGAAAACTCCTCCGTGTTTAGTCTGTCAAACCCCTTCAAATTCTTATGTTTCATTGAAATCATTTCTTACGCTTCAAAATTCCAGGGAGTATTGACCCACTTTACTCAGCCTCTAAGCATAGGACAATCCAATGAACTATCATCCAGCTTTGTCCCCAACCAAGTTATATTTTTCCACAGATATGGAGACTAGAATCTCACATAGTTCTCCAGAAGCGCCCAAAGCCCTTTTCAGTTGTATTAAAATTTCCTTGCACTTGTACCATAGTTCCCTTGTCATAAAGAACTACTTGGCATTTACCTTCCCAAATGCTTGTGTACACATGTTAACACATTGCATATCTTGGATGAGTACAATATTTGAACAACATTTGCAAGTCATTTTAAAATTTTTTCATGAGTTGTGGGTGTCACTGACAGGAGCAGCATTTGTTAACCAGCTCCAGTTGCTTTTAAGAAGTTTTATGACCTTTTAGAAAAAAAATCTTACAACCTAGGTAAAAGAGCCTAACTCTTTATATTCAATCCCTGTATCTTATTATTCATTCATTCAATCTGTCCAGATCTTCTTGCAGCCACTTTGCATTGTCCCCATAACTTATGTTGCCGGTTGGCTTTGTATTGTCAGAATTCTTGGCCACCTTGCTCTGCTTTTTCATTTAAGACATTAAAATGGATCACTTCCTGAGTTTCATTGAAGTTATAATTGAACCAGTGAAGCAGGCAGTGCCATATGATCAATAATGTTTGCAAATGATACTGAGTGATCTGGTAGAGGTAAAGAATACATGGTTGAGTATTTGGGGAAAACTGGAAGACAAGGATGAAAGCAACAAATCAAAAATCTAATTTATAGCCTGTCAGTTTGAGCTTAGGGATAAGGTTCAGAGTGAAAGTGTCAAGTAGATGGAAGATTTGAGAAATGGGCACTTTCAAATACTGGGCAGAGTCAGTAGTGGCAGAAGACGGAAGCCGTAAAATGTAGACAATAGATTACCTCTGGTGGTGGTAATTGAAGAATTGCAGTGGAGTGTCATGTGATAGAGAAAGTATTCCTAATACATGAAGAGGAGAATCTATAAGATAATTATGATGCCAGCCTGATGTATAGTGCAGAAGTGTGGCTACCATCAAAAGTGGAGGAACTCTAACTTGACACAAGTGAGTTACAGAAGCTGAAATAGTTGCCCACAACAATGGGTAATGGTAAAGCCAGGAACTAGCATGCCGAGGCTCTGAGACGATTGGTGAGCACTGAAGATAATAGTCAAAAAGCGTGAAATGATGAGGTAATTTGACATAGAAATAAAAACGTGATGGCATGAGTGGTGATGGCAAAATTGCAAAGAAGGAGCAAGAGCCTCCGATCAGATGGAAAAGGTGCAGTGGTGAGGGATTACGCCTGCAGAAGGCAATGGCCTACTGGTATCATTGCTACATTGTTAACCCAAAGACCCAGGTAATGACCTGGGGACCAGAGTTGGAATCTTGCTGTGGTACATGGTGGAATTTGAATTCAATCTGTATCTAAGAGTCCAATGATTACCATGAATTCATTGTTGATTGTTGGAAAAAGACCATCTGATTTGCTAATGTCCGTTAGGGAAGGAAACTATCATCCTTACCTGGCCTGGCCTACATGTGACTCAAGGCCCACAGGAATGTGGTTGACTCTTATCTGCCTCTGGGCAATTAGGGACGGGTAATAAATGTTGGCCTAGCCAGCAACGCACGTGACCCATGAATGAATAAAAAAAAATTGAGTTTGGAAGAGGAATGGGTGATTGACATGAGATGAAGAGGCCACTAAAATAAAATGGGAGAAATTGAAAGAAGAAAAAGTAGTAATATGAATTGATGTCTTTGATTAAAGTCATTGGGAAGAAAAATAAGAGCACTAGTGAGATACAGGCACAAAACAATCAAGGATGACAAATACACAAAACATAAAAAAAATTAATGTTAATAAAGCACGGTTTTGGAATTGAATGGTCATTAAATTATGTTAGCAGTTACATAGTTATTTGTTCTAGGACTGTGCACAGATCTTGTCTTGACAACTGATTATAGTGAAGTTTGCCTTTTACCTTGGAAAACCATAGTTAGGAGATGTATGAAAGTGTTCAAACATGCAATTCAGTAGTATTCAATACAGAGTTACATCAATAATGAATATTTATAAATTTAGATATCAGTAATTGTGGTGGCATGGTGAGCATTTTAAAGATTATATCAAACTACTCTCGTTAGAAATGAGAATTAACTGCACAATTTCATTTTAGAAATGTCTACAGATCACCTGCAAAAACAAGAGAAATAGATTAACCTACTCTATACCAGTGATTCTTGACTCCCTATCCCTTGACAGAAATTTACTGCGACTACTCCAGTCCTATCATCCCCTCTTTCATTGATTCCAGGGTGAATTGCTGATCTAATTTGTGGAAGTATTTTCAATACAGAGTTCAAAGGTTCAAGATACAACTTCTCTTATCTTCAGGGGCAATGATTTCCATGCTGGTCAGTGATACCACGTGAAGTGATTTTTCAATCCCATCACCTACTTCCAATTTCTTCCCACTTCTGTGAGTAAAAGTACTTTATCTAGGGAGAACAGTAATTAATATCCAGCATCTTAATTGACAATTTTGCCATAACTGTCCCATACAGAAATGTATGTATTCCTTGTTATTCCATTTTATTTCTTTGTGAAGAACCTTTTGATATTACAGAAATACTAAAAAGGGCATAAATTATTTTGTGTGCTCAAAGCCAAAATGGAATTTTGCACAATTCTTTCTTTAATTATTATGTACCAATATCCTCACCTCTATATTAGATTGCAACAGTGAGGCCACTTTTCAGAGCTCACCTCTAATTGGATGTGAATGCAGCAATGAGGATCAACGCTTACACCAAGTAACAGAATGCAGCAACTGTGTACAATTATAATGCCAGGGGTAAAAGCATCCATGTGGCTCTAAAACAATACCTGAAGTATTACTGTAAAATCTGCTACTCTAACTCTAGATTAAGTATATGAACTTTGCCATTAGTATACTCAAAAAAAATGACATGGTATAACTTTGACTATTTATTTTAAGGATACACCAAATAAATATCTATTCCAACTACATAGTTAATTATATTATGCTGAATATTGTTTGGTGCTCCCGAGTTGGCCATATCATTTGAAAACTAACTTTTGTTCCAAACATTAAATGCACCTTTTTTTTTGAAAGTTGATCAACACAATAAATATAAAGCAAATCACCCTTACATTTCAATTTGCCTTTGACATCTAATTAAAATGTAAACCATCCATGTGCCCTTAATTTTTCTAAATCTGAATCCGAATTTTTAAGAATTGTGGAAGTCTTCATCCTAATACTAGATTTCAATGGAAGCATGCCCTTAAGAATCTTGCATACATATGTAGAGACTTCTGTCTACAAGACAAAACTGTCTCAGATTTTTCATCTATTTCTCAAAAGCTCATAACCCAAGTCAGGCATAAGTTTGATTGTTTTTGTCTTCATTATCTCCAATGTTTGGATATCTTTCTTGTGGTACAGTTGTGAAAAATAAACAGTTGACAATATTCCAGGTTTGGTCATGACATATGTATGCATGCCTAATCATCATCTTTTGGGATTTATGCTTTACTCTTCACCAAATGTCCCAGGATCTAGTTGTATCTTCTCATTTTCAATTGCACAGTTGTGTTGCTGATTTCTGTCAATTATTCATCAATACCTCCTTCTAAATCCTTTTAGACTGCAGGATGAAGCAGAGGAGAAAGAATTGTTTGAATATGTTCCCACTCTTGATTGGTCTTCACTAGTTTCATAACTTTTTACTTATTAACTAATTTGCCACTTATCAGCCTACCCTCCCAGGATTGTGTGTTCAGTCAGGCTCTTTCTCCAATTTGATACCCCTTCACAATCAATCAAATCTCACTTGTAAACTTATTTAGCAATTTTATTCTTCCTGTCAAATCCCAATGTATTGTAAGCATGAGAAACTTCACCGATGAGTCACCTTTGACACCACTATTGACGCTTTGTCCTGCAGACACCGTTCTACTTGTTTAACCAACTTACAGATTCACCAAAGTGTCCTAATGTTTGCTGTAAGGCTATTAAATTAGTAACATTAAATTAATGGATGTACCTTTGTAATTTAATTATCTTAATATATTTGTAATTACAGGACAGAAAATTCTGCATAACAATTATTACCATTTGACAGGGTCCTTTTACAGCTTTGTGTTATTATTCCATATTTCAGTACATCACAGACCCCACACTTCACCATTGGAGCTTTATTTGAAAATGAGCAAGTATCGCAAATCCATATCTTTGAAGTGGGAGAGGTTTTCTCTTCACTGCTATCAGGTTCTTTGGGCGTATAAGTCTTAGAAGTGTTGAACAGCCTTTCATCAAACTGGGTGTAAAATAATGTTTTTGGGCTTGTTATTGAGTTAGACCTCATCCAGGTTGCAAAGTGCTTCTGTTTATTCTTGGTCTGGATTGCTCTAAATGGTGAGATGGTGAATCTGTTCTGATTTACAAAATTGTTGCTGGAATCCTGGAAGCTTGCAGGTGATCTGGGTGCTAGAAGGAACAAGAGATGCATTTGACAACATTCTCTTTGCAAAGCTAGAAATCATAGATGCTAGTACATTTTGACATGACTAGAAATAAATACCTTCCCCACAACCCCCAACAATAGTCGGTCAAAGTCTGTGAAACCAAAATGTTATTGGCCCAGTGGAACACTGCAAGTCCATAGCCTCGGAGATGGTTTCTGGAAAAACAGTTGGGAGAAGGAGATCAAAGTCTCTGTAGTGGGAATGAGAGACTTGGTCAGTGACTGGGATATGGAGGGGAACACAATTAGCAGGATCAGCGAAGTTGGGAGAGATTTGGGAAAGCAGAAGAGACACAGATTGTCAGCAGGGAGGGAGTGGTCATATTTAGTGGTGAGATTAGAGCCTCCCTTGACAAACCAATAGTGCCATTTCTGCTGCTTTTGCCCCACAGGGAGTGCCAGAAACCACTTACCTACTACAGTTACAGCTCCCACTTCCTTTTCCAATGTTGAGTTTTCTTGCTTTTCTTTCTATGCCCAGTGAAGGTCTTACACAGAATTGAATCTTTTTGTTCCCATCACCAAATTGCAAGTGATTCTCCATCACCCACATCACCACTCCTCCCCCCACAGTCAATCAATTCACCACCACCAGTAGGTTACTGTTTCCAACTGAATAATTTACGTGTAAAACCTAATAGGAGAAATTCAAACCATCAAATGTTGAGGGAGAAGGGGAGGGGGCTAAGTCAAAATGGAGTTGGAAGGGGAACATAGTCTTTTGACCACTGGGAAACCCACACAGCACTGACTATTAAATCAGGCTACTAAATAATTTGGCAACCCAATTTAATTCTGTTAATTACATATCCCACTTCTCCATGGAGGAGTACTGGGATATCTGCAATTGTAAGAATCAGGAACAAAAACAAAGTTGCTGGAAAAGATCCACAGATCTGGCAGAATCTGTGATGGAGAAAACAGAGTTAACGTTTCGGGCCTAGTGACCCTTCCTCAGAACTGTAAAAATCAGGTTTTGCTTGAATATATGACTTCTTGGGGAAGTTTCCCATATTAAATCTTTCATGCTCTCCCCCACACAGACACCTTGTTTATAATCTGTGAGTAACTTGATTTGAAAACAAAAGCAGCCACAGGATACCTGGCATTATTTAGTCCATAATATTAGCCACTTATTGTTATCAAATTATTTTCAGCTCAGCATTTTAAACATGAAAAGCAATCACAATAAAAGAAAGCCCTGAATATCTCAAACTTTTTTTTTGACATGCGGCCCAAATGAGTAAATCCCTCAGAAAATATAAAGGAACAAAAAGAATGGTCTGATAGACTATACAGGTTCTAGCTTTTAAAAGATAATTTAATTAGTGGAGTTGCAGACTGATTTATAAAGTTACTAATCCAATGTGTGGTTGTCTAAGACAGTTAGGACCTGAAAGGATTAACTAGCATCACAAGGTATGTTCGACCTATCAGGATGTAAAAGAATGTTTCTGGGTGGGGGCTAAGGGTTTTGTTTTCCTTCAGGGGCCCTACAGGTAATTCAATGATTAGCTATAGGTTATTAACCCCACGAATAAATCAATGTGTACTTTTATGCCTGATTTTTCATGAAAAATTATATATTGTAGGTAACTTGCAACTAGTTATTAAATATTATGTAATAAACCAATTTACTGTTCTCCAGGATTGAGCCTAAGACTTTGGAAAGGTACTCGTCTCCACATGATGTCAGCAGTGTCGACTAATTGTAATGAGGAAGGTTGGTGGTGTCTTATATGTCCATGACATCCTAAATGGGAGCAATACCTTTACAAAGAAATCTAATGTACCTTATAATGTGTGATTAGTGCTGTTGGCTCACCCCGACTTTCAAAAATAAAAGTTACAATGATACACTGGGGCTCTGTTAAAGACATTAATCCACAATAACTTGTGAGAGGATGCCAAATGGATATTCCAGATTGGTACGCCTTCACATGTATTTTTCATTTTAGTTTAAGTTAAAGGAATGATATACAATGAATAACTACTCTGGATTTTTCTCAGTGATTTGGTAGAATTTACCTTCTTGGTGAGATGTTGGAGTAGCTACAGGGTCCTCAGTTTGGTGATCACTGCCAGTATTTTTCTGTTTGAGGAGGAAAGAAAGAAAACTAAGTGAAAGACTTGCCTTCTGTCAGTTCAGGTTACTTCACCTGTCAAAATCCATCTTTAGCACGTTGTGGAAACTCTCAATTATGTTCCTCCTATCTGACCAATACTTTGTGACAGAGCATTTATCTCATGCGATTATTTCCCTCAATGTGAATGGTTAAGTTAAGATTTTGTAAAATTGGAAATTTCATGCTATTCCTTAAAATTATGGCAGAATTGTTGATAAAGCAAATACATTAATTTGTTTAAGTGAATTAGCAATTTTATTCTGCTGCTTTCCATAAAAGGAATTACTTATCCATTTATTCAGCAACATTCAGGCAGAAATGCCATGTGGGTGATCATGTTAGTGTCCTCCTGAAGACCCCAAGCCAGTCTTCAGCCAATTTGATTAATTCCACAAGATATCAAAAACAGCTGAAGGCCATGAATATTTCAAAAGTTTGTCGATACTGATGAAATATTATTGAATGTTTGTGGTCATATAGTTCGTAGTCAAGCTGTTCTGATATGGTTACAACAGGGATCCACCAGACAATTTGGCCATTTGTCCAGGTATGTACTATTCACAAAAGAAAAGACAAATCCAACTCAGCAAATTATTACCCTAGCAGTCTACTCTCAGAGTTACAGAAGTGGTTGACAGTGCTATGAAACAAATGTTACAGAGTAATAATTTACTCACCAGTGATTAGTTTGGATTCTGCTGAAGGCTGTTCAGCTCCTGACCTCAGCACAGCATGGGTCCAGCACTTTTGCTGTTTGGTCCAGAGGCCTGGTGAGATAGACTGCCCTTGACATCAAGGCAGCATTTTACAGACAAGGGTATAAAGGGGAAATTGAAGTTGATTGGACATGGGGAAAGCTCTTTGTGCATTGGAGTTAAATCTACCACAAAAGGAAGTTGGTCATGGTTATAGAAGGTCAATTTTCTCACTCCAAGCAGTTCCTTGGGAGAAGTATTTTTAATCAACCTGTTCAGACATGTTGTAATGCAATTCTGGATCAGGTTGGACTTGAATTCAAGCCCTTAGTTTAGTAGGGAAATGACTACTACAAGAGCCCTCATGATCATCAGTAGATTTCTTGGCCCAACCATCTTCAGCTGCTTCAATTACTTTCCCCACTTATGATGGACACAGGTTAACTGATGACTGCATAATCTTAGTATCATTTGCAACTCCTGAGACACTGAAGCATGAAGATCTGGACAACGGTTTGGTCTGACAATTGCAAAAAGTATTTATACGGTAATCGTGATAGACACTGACTCTCTCCCACAGGAGAGAACCTGACCATCTCCCATTGATCCACAATGGTGTTATTTTCCTAGAATCCTCTCAGTATAAGTAACTTGGGGGTTTCAGTTGAACAGAAACTGAATTGGACCTGCTATACA
This sequence comes from Stegostoma tigrinum, assembly GCF_030684315.1. Classification (NCBI taxonomy): domain Eukaryota; kingdom Metazoa; phylum Chordata; class Chondrichthyes; order Orectolobiformes; family Stegostomatidae; genus Stegostoma; species Stegostoma tigrinum. The sequence continues at coordinate 113,334,322 of NC_081357.1, read as the reverse complement.
AATACTGTGGATCTAACAGGAGTCCAGAGTAAGAATTCTGAAGTGACTAATTGATCTCCTGACTCCCTAAAAGTCTGTCTATCATCTGTAAGACAAATGAGGAGTATGATGGAATATTCCTCACATGCCTGTATGACTGCACCTTCAAACACTCCAGGAATGTGACATCATCAAGAACAAAGCAGTCCACTTGATCAGCATCATACCCAACATTATGGGAGGTGGGTGGTGTAATGCTAGCATTTGGAATAATAATCCAGAATCCCAGACTACTGTTTTGCAGGGGGACATGGATTCAAATCCCATGGCAGTTAGTGAAATTTGAAAATTTGGAATTTAAGAAGCCTCCTTAAATGCAATCACCCTCAATTGTTGTAACATCCCATCTAGTTCATTCATGTTTTAAGACCATTCAGAATGGGCAAGAAATCCTAGCCAGCAACCTGACATCCTATGAACAAATACATAAGAAAATTATGTGTTGTGACCACTGTCACAGTGTGTATATTCTACAAGATGCAACTGCAGCACCTCACCAACTCTCTTTCATAGGCGCTTTCCAAAACCATCTTAGGACAACATGTGGGAGTTTTACCACCTGCACAGTCCCTCAAAAACAGGCTCCCTATTGAACTGAAAGCAAAATCATTACTTTCATTGAAACTAAATCCAGTGAAACAGCCCAACAGTAATATGAATGCACCTGCATCAGCTGCAAAACCAAGGAAGAGATAATAAGGTGAACAAATGCTGGCCATACCCCACATTTCATTAAAAAGGTTTATTTCACATTTCTTTAAATAATATTATTTGTTTTAATGAACATGCTGTTGTCATACTTAAAAGGAACAGCAGATTTTCCTTGAAGCAGTTCCTGTAGAATAAATCTTTCAGTTACTACTATATACTGGTGGAAACAATAAACCGAGACCAAAATTCCTCTGTTAACATTTCCATGCTATGAATCGTAATCTTAATGAAAAAGTGCCGTAATTCTCCTACCAAAGGGGCATCCTCAATTCAGCCAGAAATTTCTCCCAACTGCACCAATTTGGTATTTTCAAGTTTAACATCACATGGATTCATTGAGGTTTTTGAGTTAAGAAAGCTCAAGTTTGGAACATTGCAGCAAAGGCATCTCTAGTTGTCCTAGAGATCCTTCTCTCAGAATTAGTGTCATGTATGTGTTAGAGTCACTCCCTCAATTCTAGCAATAGGTAGGGAATTCTATGCTTAATGACTCATCATCAACGGTGAGATTAATTGAAATCATGGATGTGTTTGTTCACATGCACCAGCTATGTTTTTTCATTCTAATGTGCATATTATGGGTTTGGAAAATATCAACAAAAGTGGCTTGGTGCCTTGGTACTATGCATTTGTGGTTATTAGACATTGCAAACATGGTCAGTTAAATGAAGGGAGTGGATGATAAGGTAGTTGCAAAACACAGCAATCATTTTACTATTTAGTCTTTGATGATGCTACACAAGTGTTGCAAGTGCACCTATCTAGGAAAAAGAAGAATATTCAATTCAGGAGTGCAATTGCACTTTTTAGTAGTGTAGGGGTTTTGGAGAGTCGTGGACATTAGTTCTACCCACAGTACTATTCAGCTTTTGATTTGTACTGGTATCTACTCTATTTAAATAGCTGGTCCAGGGCATTCTTTTTTCTCCCATTCCTGCCATTAAAACTCCTTTCACTTTAGCTGTGAGATTCTGTATTTAAAATCAGGGCAATTGTATTTTTTCCTACTTTAGTTTTATTGTCTACTTGCAATTTGATAATGCATTATCAGCTGACGAGGATCACACACCCCATGAGAGTTAACCATCACTTTTTGGCTTGATACCTTCCAGAGCATACCTGCATATAGTAGAGGACTTCAGCATCTTCTATACCCCATGCTGAAAAGTGACCAGCACTCATTCGATGTCGTACAGGCGTGGGCTTAATAGTGTACTTACAGCCTTCACTGGGAGAGGAAGGAGGGAATAGTTTGGGAGAAAGACTCCTTTTTCTGTAAATTGATTTCAGGAACAAAATTACTGTGGACATAGTGCATCATGAAATTTCAAGCTTTCAGAAATGTATCCATTTGCAGAGGTCTGCAATCTGTATGTGTATAAAAATTCAACAATAATGACTATCAAGAAATTTTATAGTTAACATTTCACCTCATAACATGAAATACAAAATATTTGTGTGGTATTCTAATACAAGAGTAAATGCCTGAACATACAATTACACCCAGCACATTTAGCACTGAAATGTAAGTTTCAAAGTGATGTGAAATAGAAATAAAACAATTACTCCAGTAGCTGACGCAAGGTCAATCAGTATATACACAGATGAGTAGAAGATAGGCTGAATACATCACGGAGAAATGAAAATACAAGTGTGGACTAAGTAGTTGACTCAAAAGGCTGCAGTTTTATTGCTGCATGTGGACACCTAGTTCCAATTCCTTGGTGTGCCACCATATACTTTGTGGATTATCTCAGAGTGCAGCAAGATATTGGATTGGTGTAGGATCATGCCATGTGTGTCTTGGAATACTTTGAATAAATGTTATCCAATGTTCAAGCAGTATAAGTTTACATGACATATTTTATAATTGAGTCATTGGTAAGCTATCCCTCCTCATCCTGTCAGCAGCCTTTCATACAGGTAACCCGATTGTTTTGCTTCAATGCTGCTCCACTGTCAGTCAGCCAGGTGGAACTGCATGGAGGGCAAGTTTCACATAACGCTATTTGACAAATCGGAGCCAAACTCCTCCATACACTTTGATAGGGATCGGAGGCTGCTTGGCATGTCAACCAAACAACCCGAAGTCTGGATGTACCTGCTTATTAATGTGCTCCTGTACTCTATACATTGGCGTCCTCATTGATTTCTGTGCAGAAGTATTCACCTATTCCCTCAGTGAGCTGGCAAACAAACCATGCTTTAGCTCTGCCTTGGCTCCTGGTCACATATCTGATGTCTAACCACGTGCAAATCGAATAACATAGTCTCCTCCTGTTTTGGTGCTACATTTTCCTGTTTGAGGTGACGGTTGGGCAGACAATACTTTTGGGTGTCTGAAAAGCTGGAACTCAGAAAAGATGAGGGACGGCGAGGTGGCTGGGATGCAAGAGTCCCATTGGAACAGCATTTGGAAATTCAGCATGCCAGTGACCAGGATGAGGCCATGTTGATATTTAAGGGGTGTAAGGCTAGATCATGACATCTTTAAACTTTCAACCTGTGCTATATTCCAGGGGTCTTTTTGCAGCTGGTCTTATGATGGAGACAACCATTTCCTCCAGAGGGCTCACCATGCGGAGGTGTCTTAGTCATTCTTCACCTCCCAATTCCTCTTTCTCTGCCGATGTCTTTTTCTGTTGTGTACCACCTTGTCCTGCAAGGGAGGAGCCAGGATTTTGAGTGATGGTCCAGCACATTTTTGTGCACTGTGCCAACTACAGCTAAATAGCTGGAGGTATGTGGAAGCAGCGAGAGGAGGGTGAGGCTGGCAGCATTGGTAAGTATGAGGATGAAGAAGTGGAGCTTTTGGACTCTAGATGCAAATCGTATGTGCCAGGGAGTACTGCAGGGTGACTGATGGACTGAGTAGCTCAAAAATCTGGTGAAGTAATGGATTGGAGATGTCACATGAAAATACATTCACTGTCCTTGATCGTTCACGCATGATCCTTAGACTTCTTGTGGGAAAGACTTCCCTGTTCCCATTCCTCTTCAGAGGGTGGTCCCTAAGATCCCCTTGGCTACCTACCACAAAGCTGAGGCACCTTTCTTCCTTTCCGTCTAAAGCACAAAGCCACATCTGTCACACAGGAACCCTTTTTTTGTCTGCCCTGGTGTTCAGTTTGAAATAAATTTACATTACAGAAATATTTTTCTGTAGCTTTCCTTTAAAAAGGTACAACACACCTCTGAGAGAATAACCAGCTATGTCATGCGACTGGCAATAATCCTCCCACCGAATGCAACCTGTTATGCTGTTCAGTGGACCAGGGGCTCTTGTGTGCAGAGGCCGCAGGGAGCTTGGAGGATGGAGAAGCTGAGTTGCAACTGCTCAGGCTGAACTTATAACTGTTCAGGTAATAATATGGTTCCCACCATGATTTGCAAGAGCATAGGCCAGTCACAATAATGAACTCTGGGCCCCGAAACCATGGCAATCTAATCTGTGGCCCAGTGGAGAAATTGACAAAAATGCACCCAAATGAAGCGAAAAACTTAAAAGATGAACCCGGTCTCAATGTTTGAACTTTAAAAGCTTAACTAGCTGGAGTCACTGTATCAGTGGAGTGTTATGTGTGCAATAATGATCAGAGTGTCTAAATTCTATTCAATTGCACATTTCACTCAAATCAAATTCATTCTGTGTATAGAAAGACAACAGTGTCTGGAAAATTTGATTAGATAGAGCGGAAGGAAACAGAACTAGCTGAGGAAAATTCATCACACTCTGATTAAATAGAACAAATGTAATTTGAAGAATTCAACTTCTAAAAAAAAACCTAGTCATACAACTGCTTACAGCTCTCACTGGCAAACAAACATGTCCTTTACTAACTTCACCCTCCAGTAAATATCAAGATGTAAACAGGATGTAAAATAAGAATTGAAAAGATAGCCCCAAACCTTTCTGACAAGCATTCATCGGTCGGAGTTTTCGCCAAACATTTGCTCGTTGAAAATCTAGTGGTGGGTACTGTATCCTGGAGTTAGACACAAATAAAATAAGTTGGATTCTCTCCTCACTGCTGTACTATGGACCTGCAACTAGTTCTTACATTGTAAAGTCAGAATGAACTTGGAAGAACTACCCCTATCCAATAAAGCACTATTTCACTTTTGCCTATCCCTGATAGCCGTTGATCAGCTAATCATTCCAAAATCTGTTTGCCTCTTTATTCAAAAGAGCTCATGAGATTTGAAACATGAATGTGTCAATGTCAAAATTAGTACCAGACTGTCTACTTTTCTTGCCTGAAAATGATGCCCAGAGTTTGTGGGTGGGTTGATCATCTGGTATCAGTGGAGCAGACAAGGATTAAAATGGAATAAAGAGGTCTGACAGTGTCTGCAAACCCCAGTTTGAAAATATAAACAAGGCCTCTCTCCATTCCTGGAAAATGCTTTGGCTGCCCAACTGGAGGTCCTGTGAAAGTTGGGATTAGCAAAGCTGTAGTGACAAGTCGGATACCCCACTTGTCTCTGTTAACACCAAGATCAAGGCAATTGAGATAAAAATCAGACTGTGTTTTTAAAAAAAATACCACTCCTGCTATCCAATGCCTGAGATGCACAAATAGATTGGAGCAATCCATAGGAAGTGAAAGTGGGTTTAACGTTGCAGTCTTCAGAAAACAAAAAGAATGTTTTATCCTGCGTAATCACTCCCATACTTAAAGCATTCAGACAAGAATCATTAGCAATCATTACTTGTACAGAATTTACTCCAGTTTATGATGCAAAGCTGGGTGGGACAGTGAACTGTGAGGAGGATCCAGAGATTCTCCTGTGATATTTACACAAATTGAGTGTGTGAGCAAATGCAGTATGATTTGCATTTACACATGAGGTTAGCCACTTTGGTAGCAAAAGCAGGAAGGTGGATTTTCTGAATGGTGATCCATTCGAAAAGGGGTATAAGTGTAACGAGACCAGGGTGTCCTTGTACTAAAAGTAAGCATGCTAATGCAACAAACAATGAAGGAGGCAAGTGGTAAATTGGCTTTCCTAGTGTGGAACCCTTACGGTGTGGAAGCAGGCCATTCAGCCCAGGTCTATGTTGACACTCAGAAGAGCATCCTTACCCTATCCTTGCTACCCTGCAATCCCATGGCTAATTCACCTTACCCACACATCTGTGGAAACTATGGGCAATTTAGCATGGACAATCCACCTAACCTACACATTTTTGGATTGTGGGATAGAACTATAACGCTCAGTAAAGCTTTGCAGACACAGGGAGAATGTGCAAACTCCACACAGGCAGTTGCCAGAGGCTAGAATTGAACCTGGGCAGCAGCACTCACCACTGAGCCACCATGCCACCCAGCAAGAAGATTCAAGTACAGGAGGAGGGATTTCTAGCTGCAATTGTACAGGCCCTTGGTGAGAGTGCACTTGAAGAATTATTTTTGGTTTCCTTATCTGAAGATGTGTGGATTTCCTCCGAGGGCTCCAGCTTCCTCCAACAGTCCAAAGAGGTGGAGGTTTGGTGGATTGGCCATCCTAAATTTCCCATAGTATCCTGGGGTGTGTAAGTGATTGGATTACCCATGGGAAATACAGGGTTACAGGGACAGAGTTGTAGGTGGTGGGTCTGGGTGGGATGCTCATCAGAGGGTCAGTGTGGAATTGACGGGCTGAATGGCCTGCTTCCACACTGCAGGTATTCTATGATCTGCTTGCGCAAAGATTTACCAGACTGATTCTCTAGGTGACAGGACTGATGCATAAAGAGAGATTTTATTGGTTAGGATCCTATTCAAACAAGTTAAGAAGAATGAGGCGGTAGGGGCCAGGGAATGGAATCTCATAGAAACCAGTAAAATTCTAACAGGACTAGGCAAGGTAAACACAAAAGATGTCCCTGATGACCAGGGAGTCCAGAACTGGGGTCAACGTTTAAGCCAGTTAGGACTGAAATCTCCTCACCCAAAGAGCAATGAGCCTGTGGAATCCTCTGCCACAAAGTGGTCAAGGCCAAAACATTGTAACTCACTCCTCCCTGAAAATATTCAATCTCACTAAAGGGATCAAAGGGTATAGAGAGAAAAAATAGGAGCAACATACTGTGCTGGATGATCGGCTGTGATCATATTGAATGGCAGTACAAGCTCAAAGCACTGAATGGCCAAACCAGCTCCTGTTTTCTATGTTTCTATGCTTACCTGCACAGACAATCCTTCTTTCAGTGTCTGTGGTTCACAATTTTCACTTTCCTCTGCCTGCTGAACTGCAGAGGCTGCTCGGATTGATGGACATTTTGAACCATCCTTGGTGGAAGGTGACGTCTGGGGCTGTAAATTACATTAAATTTTTTTTAAAAACTCGTATGCTATGTAATACTTTAAGCTCACTATTATTCTCTATAATTATGGCTGAACTCTGACTCCAACTTCCCATCCAATCCTTGATTTCTTAAGGTCAGACTGATCAATTTTGGGTTTGAATTTGACCAATGACTGACCAACCAAGACAGAGTTCCAAAAAAATTTATTACTACTGAACTGAAAAAAAAGATTTCTCCTCATCCCTTTCCCAACAAACAAGTACCTAATCCAAGACCAGGATCTCTAGTTCCAGCCTCCTCAGCTGACAGCAGGCTTAAAAGTCAGGTTCACATAGCTTTCCTCTAAAGAAAAACATTGCAGCAAGCATGCACACCTCCTATAAAGTGATACATTAATATCAACGCCCACGAGTATCAAAGATTGCAAGTAGACTTCACATTCTAAACTTCTAATAAATTGATTCAATGCAGTTTCTTAACAAACACCACAGTGGAAAAATATCTGCATTGATTCATCCCCAAGAAGTTCCATCACACCAAAGTGCCTCATATGTCACACTTCGTGAGAATCTCTTTTGTATCCAATGAGTTAAATACATGGGTATAAATCACATCATCCTTATTATGGTAATCATGACCAGCAATCAAAGTGGTCAAAGAAATTTATAAAATACATCACATTTTTTCCTTCATAGGCAGGCACTTGTAGGAAAAAAAAATCTAAACTAATAGCTGAATTACTCAAAGTTACTACTGTGCACTGGATATTTCATTAGTTATGATTTACAAGGTGTAACACAATGATACTAATATTATGTATCATTTTGTTAAAAGTGAATGCATAATTAAATTAAAAAGAAACACATTCAAAATAATTGAAACTTTATAGAAAAGGCTATGCTTCTTTCCTTCAGCCAGGGTTTCCCAAAGACTGATTTCTATTTTCACAAAAAAAACTGTAACAGGCAAAACAAACTAGAACAACCAAACTGTACAATTTCGAGATTGATAAATGCTATTTAACTTGAAGGTAACGTCTACTTTCTGTCTTTCCCTGAAGACAGGACCATTCCAAACGTTATGTGCTTCAGCTCACCCCTGAATATGCTGGTTCCACAAAATGGACAATTGTTAAACTAATCCTGGCTATCAGAATAAATGTTCTCACTTTGCAAGGCTAATTTAGTTCACATTCCATTTGTGAAAGGATATAGAGCAATTACACTTTGAAGCCAGAGAACACACCATTTCACACTGGAGATTTCCCTCTTTTGTGTTTATGAAACAGCTGTCACAATATTCATTTATGCAAAACATTTAACAGTGAAATAATTCAGTAAAACAAAATCAAATGAAGTGAGCCACATAAAGACTTGAGTTTTAAAGGAAGAGAGTAGTAACAAGGCAGGAAAGTTCAAGAAGGTAAATCTGCAGTTGAGTTTAAGCATCTGAACACTCAGCCCTAAAGATGGAAATTAGGAATGAGCAAAGAAAAAATGCACTTGAACTGGAAGATAACAAACTTCTCTCTGAAATCATAGGAGCACATAACTTAATGTAACTTAGGATATGAGCTGCAAAAACCTCTTTAATTTATTGTTCATAATACAACAAAAGATTAAGTAACATATCTTGAATCTAACATGTATCTGCCAATCTACTTCAATAAAAGGAAATTTGCTGTTGCTTTTTAATCATTCCCCAGGGCAGGAACCAATAATTCACAAACTGCTGTCACAGTCAACAATTATCTTGTAATTGGTTTTATTATTTTCTTATTTAGGCCAATTTCCTATATAGAGTAGATGAACGATAAAGGAACAGATCAGCTAAATATAGCTTCCATCTTTGAATGAACCACGGTGGTCCTTTAGACCACCAATGAGCAATGGGACAGGTGATGTAAATCTACCTTCATCATAATATGGGGCACCTGTGTTGGGAATCAAAATGCCTTACCCTTATTAATGCTACCTCTTACAATGCTCAATAGTGTTGTCAGTTCATTTTGCTTTTTTAAGATGAAGGTTTAAAATTGTTATATGACTGTTACTAAAGGACAACTAATTGAATGCTGATATAATAAAAGGATTTAAGATATTTGGATGGAATTCTTTTAATGGAGTGATATTGTCCAGCTGCTAACAGCAACCAACCTAAGTCTACCTCCGCTTCTTCCTGTCCCGCAGGCCCGACCAGTCCCCCTCCACCGACACTCTCATCCGCCTAGCTGAACTCGTCCTCACACTCAACAACTTCTCTTTTGACTCCTCCCACTTCCTACAGACTAAGGGGGTGGCCATGGGCACCCGCATGGGCCCCAGCTATGCCTGCCTCTTTGTAGGTTACGTGGAACAGTCCCTCTTCCGCACCTACACAGGCCCCAAACCCCACGTCTTCCTCCGGTACATTGATGACTGTATCGGCGCCGCCTCTTGCTCCCCAGAGGAGCTCGAACAGTTCATCCACTTCACCAACACCTTCCACCCCAACCTTCAGTTCACCTGGGCCATCTCCAGCACATCCCTCACCTTCCTGGACCTCTCAGTCTCCATCTCAGGCAACCAGCTTGTAACCGATGTCCATTTCAAGCCCACCGACTCCCACAGCTACCTAGAATACACCTCCTCCCACCCACCCTCCTGCAAAAATTCCATCCCCTATTCCCAATTCCTCCGCCTCCACCGCATCTGCTCCCACGACAAGACATTCCACTCCCGCACATCCCAGATGTCCAAGTTCTTCAAGGATCGCAACTTTCCCCCCACGGTGATCGAGAACGCCCTTGACCGCGTCTCCCGCATTTCCCGCGACACATCCCTCACACCCCGCCCCCGCCACAACCGCCCCAAGAGGATCCCCCTCGTTCTCACACACCACCCTACCAACCTCCGGATACAACGCATTATCCTCCGACACTTCCGCCATTTACAATCCGACCACACCACCCAAGACATTTTTCCATCCCCTCCCCTGTCTGCTTTCCGGAGAGACCACTCTCTCCGTGACTCCCTTGTTCGCTCCACACTGCCCTCCAACCCCACCACACCCGGCACCTTCCCCTGCAACCGCAGGAAATGCTACACTTGTCCCCACACCTCCTCCCTCACCCCCATCCCAGGCCCCAAGATGACATTCCACATCAAGCAGAGGTTCACCTGCACATCTGCCAATGTGGTATACTGCATCCACTGTACCCGGTGCGGCTTCCTCTACATTGGGGAAACCAAGTGGAGGCTTGGGGACCGCTTTGCAGAACACTTCCGCTCAGTTCGCAAAAAACAACTGCACCTCCCAGTCGCAAACCATTTCCACTCCCCCTCCCATTCTCTTGATGACATGTCCATCATGGGCCTCCTGCACTGCCACAATGATGCCACCCGAAGGTTGCAGGAACGGCAACTCATATTCCGCCTGGGAACCCTGCAGCCATATGGTATCAATGTGGACTTCACCAGTCTCAAAATCTCCCCTTCCCCTACTGCATCCCTCAACCAGCCCAGTTCGTCCCCTCCCCCCACTGCACCACACAACCAGCCCAGCTCTTCCCCCCCACCCACTGCATCCCAAAACCAGTCCAACCTGTCTCTGCCTCCCTAACCGGTTCTTCCTCTCACCCATCCCTTCCTCCCACCCCAAGCCGCACCCCCCGCTACCTACTAACCTCATCCGACCTCCTTGACCTGTCCGTCTTCCCTGGACTGACCTATCCCCTCCCTACCTCCCCACCTACACTCTCTCCACCTATCTTCTTTACTCTCCATCTTCGGTCCGCCTCCCCCTCTCTCCCTATTTATTCCAGTTCCCTCCCCCCATCCCCCTCTCTGATGAAGGGTCTAGGCCCGAAACGTCAGCTTTTGTGCTCCTGAGATGCTGCTTGGCCTGCTGTGTTCATCCAGCCTCACATTTTATTATCTTGGAATCTCCAGCATCTGCAGTTCCCATTATCTCTAAGTCTACCTTCCACATTTTTCCCACTCTCCTTTTTTAAAAGCCATTTGAATCCATAAAAGATCCCAGGTATTAAGATCAAATGGTAGAAATTAAACATTGATAGCTCATTTTTATCATTTCATAACAATGTGCTCTGAAATGCCTCTACAGTCTTTGTATTGGTGGTCAGATTACAAGTAAGGTAAGATAAGTGGTATATTAACATATACATTTGTTGTAATTCTTTTTAAAATAGCGAGCAAGTTCAAAGATGGAAAGAGTCAGAGCATTGCAAAAGCATGAGAAAGGGTGAGATTGCAAAAGGAATGGAAAGAAAAATTCAGTAGTGTGTTACTTCAGCACAACCAACGTCTGCTCATCCCACCCTTCACCATTCCAGCACTGGGTCTGGAACACCTTTCTTTTCTCCTTTTCCTTTCCAACTATTTCAGACTCTTAAAAATCCCCTAAACATCATAATCAAAGACCCCCTTCCACCTCAGTTATACTCGCTTCTACCATCTTCTGTCAGGCAGCTGATATAAAGTGCGAATAGATTCAAGAACAGCTTCTACTCTGATGTTATTAGACTTCTGAAAGGAGCTCTCAAATTTTAAATTTAATGTCGCTGTCTATGCACCTTCTCTGCAGCTGTAACATTGCATTCTTCACACTGTTCTATTATTCAAATGCACTTTGCATGGTATGATCTGCTTGCACTTCACGCAAAACAAAACTTTTTACTGTACCTGGGTGCATGTGACAATAATAAATCAAATCAAATTAGAGGTCCCTCTGGGTAAAGAAACAACTTATGTGTACTTCTTACAACTTACAATATGAATTCATTGCTCAGGGTTTAGGGAAACAACCATATATTGGCCAATTCTTTTCTTTTTGAACACAATGTTAGGGCATTTTATCCTTCAACCCTGCTTGACCAGGTAATTGGGGCTTTGTTGATCAAGCTGATCAAGTCCATCTTCTAGTCTGTACCCCTAATCTCTCGATTATCAAAAATCTATCTAACTCCATCTCTACCAGCTCCTGTAGATCAGTATTCTATACTCTAATGACCACCTGTGGGAAAAAAAACTTTCTCCTCATCTATGTCCTACCATTCATAGGATGTTGACATTGCTGGCTGGACCAGCATTTATTGTTCATCCCTAACTGCTGCTGAGCAGGTGGTGGTGAGCTACCATTTTGAATCATTGCAGTCCATGTGCAGTAGGTAAGCCCACAATGCTATCAGGGAGGCAGTCCCAGGATTAGGACCCAGCAATGCTGAAGGAATGGCGATATATTTCCATGGTAAGATTGAGTGTGTCTTATTAGGGAACTTGATGGTGTTGGTGTTACCCTGTATGAACTGCCCTTGTCCTTCCAGATGAAAATGGTCATGAATTTGGAAGGTGCTGTCTACAGACCCTCAATGATTTCCTGCAGTCCCACCTCATAGATGCTACATGTTACTGCTACTGACACTTCGTCATGGTTTTAATAGATGCTAGTGGATGTGATGCCAATCAAGTGAGCTGCTTTGGCCTGGATGGTGTTAAACTTCTGGAGTATTGTTGGAGCTGCATTCATTTAGGCAAGTGGGTAGTATTCCACCACATTCTGGATTTATGCCCTGTAGATGGCGAACATGCTTTAGAGTGAGAGGATGTGAGTTACTCATTGCCGGATTCACAGCCTCTGACCTGTTTTTACAGCCATATTATTTATATAACCCGTCCAGTTCATTTTCTGGTCAATGACAGCCTCTAAGATGTTGCTGGTCTGGAATCAGTGTGGTAATGTGATTGATTGTCAAAGTATCTGATTAAATTCTCTTTTGTTGGAGGTGGTCAATGCCTGACATGTCTGTGGTACAAACATTACTTGTGAATTTCAGCACAACTCAACAGTGCCCAGGTCTTGCTGGATGCGGACTTGTGTTGCTTCAGTATCTGAGGTATCAATAATGATGCTGAATGTTGGTGCATTTATTGACAAACATCTCCATTTATGATATAATGATGAAATAAAGGTCATTAAGTAATCAGCTGCAGATGGTTGGGCTGAGGACACTACCGTGAAGAACTCCTGCAGAGATGTCCTGGAGCTGAGATGAATGACATCCAATAACTACAACCACCTTCCCATGTGCCAGATATGGCCCCAATCAGCAGAGAGTTTGTCAACTGGTATGCATTGATTCACTTTTGCTAGGGCTCCTTGATGCTGTGCTCAGTTGAATGAGAGATAGTCGGAACAGCCGATGCTGGAGAATCTGAAATAACAAGGCGCAGAGCTGGATGAACACAGCAGGCTAAGCAGCATCAGAGGTGTAGGAAAGCTGTCATAGAACCCAAGCTGGGCATCACTGAACTGGTTATTGCTGAGCAGGTGCTGCTTGATAGTGCTATTGATAATTCCTTCCATCACTTCATTGATGATTGAGAGTAGATTGATTGGGTGGCAATTGACCAGTTTGGATTTGTCCTGGTTTTTATATGCAGGATATTCCTGGGCAATTTTCCACATTTTTAGTTAGATGCCAGTGTTGTAACTGCACTGAAACAGCATGGCTATGGATGCAGCAAGTTTGGAAGCACAAGTCTTCAGTACTACTGCCAGAATATTGTCAGGGCCCGTAGCCTTTGCAGTATCCAGTGTCTCCAACCATTTACTGTATCACATAGAATGAATTAAATTGGATGAAGACTGGCGCCTGTGATACATGAGATGTCTGGAGGAGGCCGAGATGGTTCATCCACTTAGCACTCTGGTGGAAGTTTGTTGTGAATGCTTCCATCTTTTCATTTACACTGATATGCTGGGAACCCCCATTATTGAGGATGGGGTATTTGTGGGGTCTCCTCACCCAGTGAGTTGTCTGATCGTCCTCTACCATTCACAACTGGATGTGATAGGACTGCAGAGCTCAGGTTGTGGATCCTTTGGTTGTGGAAATGTTTAGTTCTATCTATCACGAGCTGCATATGCTGTTCGGCACTCAAGCAATCCTGTTTGCTTGCTTTGCTGGGTTGACGCTTCATTTTCAGGTATCCCTGTTGCTGCTCCTGGCATACCCTTCTGCACTTTCCATTGAACTAGGGTGATCCCCTTGCTTGATGGTCGTGGTGTTCACAAGGACTCTGCATTGATTGCTCCTACCAGTACTGCCGTGGATCGATCTGCATCTTCAGTAGGCAGATTAAGGAGGATAAGTTTGACAGTGCTTTTGATTTCCATCATCTGATTTTTAAGACCTGGAACTTGTCATGGGCCAAATAATTTTTAAGAGGAAATGCACTGACCTAAGATAGCTGCAATGTTACTTGAGCATAAGTTAATGGAACTCATTAAACCATAAATGATGAAAAATCAGGCTGAGTTAAAATTAATGGAACTATATAACTTTGTAACATAGATCGTATCAATAGAATGAATGAACGATTATTTATTCATATATGTATTCAGTATTTTAACCCAATAAATTAGCTACATATTGAAGTGCGTGCACCTTCTTGTAATCATTTTGGTCAAACTTTAAAGAACCATGAGGTACTTGCAGCCTAACATTACAGGCTGGCATTGAATTGCTTTATTAAAACAGCGTTGCCTAGACGTTAACACAGAAAACTAATGATCACATATCTTATTGAGTCTTCAGTGCCCTGTAGGAGCTCTGCCCAGTGAAGCAGCTGTCATTCGATTAAACAAGCGGCAAAATCAACTTTTCCTTATCCAGTGACTCTGCAACATTAGTTATTGATGGTCTCAGAAGTGTGAGCAGAAAATGATACTGAATCAATTTAAAATTAAAAATTAACACTTAAGGCATCACATCAGCCCTACTCAAATTTCTGGCTGGCTTCAGTTTAGCTTATGAATATGAACTCATTTTTCAAATTAAGAAAGTTATACTAAAATTGAATATTTTTAATCATACAATATTTGGGACTTGTGACATGTCATCAAGCTTTCTTCTTTTTAATTACTTTTTGGTTTGACTTAGGGTTGAACATAAGAGAAACTTTCTCATTAAATGATATGGCTATATCAGTTCACTCATACTCACAATTTCTGATGTTGACTTCTTAAAATTGTCAGCCAGGTGCTTTATTGTATTCTTGTGCGAATCACATTCTGCAGGTGTTTGTCCCAGATGTTTGACACCAATCTATAAAATAGCATTGAGTGAAAGCATTTAATCACATATTATACACTCATATTAACAGGAATAGGAATATTCAGGGCTTTTATATTAACTAAGTATGATTATTACGAATAGAAGGCAATGTTGATTTCAGCCAATTAATTCTCAAATATAGTGAAGTCAGTGCCAGTTCAGTGACATGGTCCAATAGTCTAATGCATTTTAATACCCCAACTTGAATTTGAAACAAATGACGTGTCCACATATGTTGTGATAAACAATCATTAAACTAAATCATTAACTGTGATTCTCCCCACAAATACTGCATCACTTGCTGAGCTTTTACAGCTTCTTTTTGATCTTATTTCAGATTTTCAATATTCACAGTTGTTTACTTTTGATATTTCTACACGTGTTGCCATTAGAAATTAGAATTGTTTGGTTCTCCTATTCTGAACGCAATGAGAAAGCTCAGATAGTTAGTACTAATCCATATCCATTTTGTTCACTCAGTTTCACTTTGCCATAAGAAATTAACAAACATTTTTCACATGGCTTGACTGAGTAATTTGTATTTTATTAATTACCTTATCAATACTCCTGAGGAACTGAGTTATGTACTTTTGTAAAATAAAGATGAAGTTCTGTGAATGTTAGAGTTTTGAAATATGTCAGGAGCATCTCTCCATTTTTTAATTGCTCCTCTGGCTGAGGAGCAGTGTCAGAGGTCAATGTAATACCAGCGTTCAAGAAGGGAGTAAGAGATAAACCAGGAGACTACAGGCCGGTCAATCTAACCTCACTGGTTGGGGATCTATTGGAAGCAATTCTGAGGGATATAGAATTGGAAAGGCAGGAATTAATTAAGAACAGTCAGCATTGTTTTGTTAAGGGAGGTCATGGCTAACCAATTTGATTTAATTTTTTGAAGAGGTAACCAGGTGTGTAGATGAGGGCAATGCATTTGACTGAGTCTACTTAGACTTTAAAAAAAGGTTTATCACAAGGTTCCATATGGCAGACTGATAGTGAAGGTAAGAGCTTTTGGGATCCAAAGAAATTTGACAAATTGAATCCAGAATTGGTTGAGTGGGAGAAAGCAGTGGTCATGTTTTTGTGAGTGGAAACTTGTCTCCATTAGGGTCCCACAGGGATAAGTGTTGAGGTCCTTGCTGTTTGTGGGATATGTAAATGATTTAGAATTGAATGCAGGAGGTTAATTGGTAAGTTTGTGGGTGACTTATACCCAGCCCATGAACTGGATTAGGCTGCATCTCCGAGCTCCTTGCTTGCTCTCACAGTGCCCTCTATAGGATGGGCTAGAGGGCTAAAATTGTCGATGCGGCACAAACAAAATCTTGTTGTCAGTACTTATAGGCAGCTGGTTTTGTGTATCTGCTTTTCTGTGCTGGCTGTTTGTTATACTGTAAGAGAGAGACTTTCATTCTGAGTTTTTGGACTTCATCCTGAACTGGGATCATGAATGGTGCCACAATAAACCTAGGCCTCCAAACCAGCGGTCAGTCGAGGGGTCCCTGATGTGCGGGAGGGTGGGAGGCTCATTGCTTTGCTTTCCTTCCTATTTCATCTTTCCTTAATTACCTAATAGATGTCCATAGTTCAGTCTTTTATTTTTCCTTTCCTTTTATTACTACTTAATAGGTGTTCATATTTAAGCAAATTGTTATTTTTGAGTATTCTTTCAACTACATTTAACTGAATTCAAAAAGAACAGCTTGTATACACTCTTGATCCAAGACATTTTTGGCGATGAGGATGGGATTTGGGAAAATGTGTAAGAGAAGGGAAAAGTAACCTGATGCCCCAGAGACCTTCTGAATTCTAGGGTGGAATGCGACAGTCTCTGGATTCGGGTCTGTAGCTAATATGTTAGCACAATTAGAATCCTAAAACGATGGAGGATGGTTATAACAGGAAAAAAAAGAGAACTGGAGGCCAGGTTTCTGAGTTGTGCATGTGCACTAAATCTTGTTGAAGTGTTAACTCTTTGTGGTCTCGTTTGAATGCACCTTTGTTTATTTGTTGCTAAATGTCGTCTCGTACAATTTGTGTTTTGTTATTCCCTGGATTTCAAGATCCAAGGATGTTTTGAGGTTAGTAGGAACTGCAGATGCTGGAGAATCTGAGATAACAAGGTGCTAGGCCCGAAACATCAGCCCTCCTACTCCTCTGATGCTGCTTGGCCTGCTGTGTTCATCCAGCTCTACACCTTGCTATCTCTATACTTTGAGGTTAGTTTGTATTTTGGGAATGTATGATGATTTGAAAGTATGTTGTGTGCCTATATCAGTGTGGGGCATGTACGGTTAATGTAATGTCCACTTAAGAAACTCCTCAGTGTTTGTGTAAGACCAAACTCTGCGAAATGTTGATTCAAAAATTTGATATGTAAAGCTTGGTAAAAATTTTCCTTTTGGAATTGGCTTCACATTGTGTTTGGACTTGGGTTAATTTTAATTTCAGAAATTACCATGTTTGGAATTTCTTTTTCTGGCCAGTGTGAACTTCCGAATACTATTTTAACATGAGTGAATTTTTAATTCCAGATGATAAGGGTGACTCATTATTAATATCCAAGTGATAGGGACATTAGAATGTTGAAAATACAACTTCCTGTGAGTGAGGAGATTAGGAAAGGCAAATTTAGCAAAGGGGTGGGTTTTTACTTCCTTCAAGGAGGAGGAGAGATGGATGACATTGTTATACCCAGGAGTTAACGCCCCACCCCCTGATTTGAATCCATAGTAGATTAATTTTAATTAAAACATTCTGCTCGATGCGGAATGGATGGAGCTTGTCTTTTTTCAGAAGTTGGAGACATTGAAGGCTGAGCCCATTTGTAGCCATTCAACATTGCAACACAGTGATAAGAGGCTCCCTCAACTCATCAAGCCATTCGTCAATAACACAGTTCAGCATTGGGGAAGTATTGTGGAAACATCAATTGCAGAGAGTGTCAGGAATCTCGCAACCACTGAGCCTGGGTACGCGTAAAGAGATCATGACAAAAACTATATTAAGACTCACATGCCCTAGTATTCTAAAACATTTAAATGAAATAATTACCTGAAAATTTAAAGAGATTCTGAGAAATGATAAAGTGCGTGCACACAGTCTCAGTGGTTTTAATGCATGAAAATAGTTAATGACTTTGTGGGAGTAACCAGGACATTGAATTTGAACAATTTTACATGGAGATACGTCAAATATTGAGGATGAGTTCTAAGTAGCTTTTTAAAAAATATGTGGGTCATCCTAAAGAAAGAACAAACAATGTATGTTGTGCTTGAATCAAACAGAAATGCTTGACTTCTGTTTTAATATATTATAAGATTGTGCTTCATGGGCTACAAATCTCTACAGATGTCTGGAATTAGATATGGTGATAAGAGTTAAGTTACAAAATTGAATGAGATGAAGTAATTAGGGGTGGAGGCTGCTGGCAAAAAGAAAAATAATGGGTTGAAATGGCATTTGAGGTTAAAATACATTTTTAATGAAAAGTAAGTTTAGATGAGACCACCAAACCAATAGCTTTCTCATGGTACCAGAGATAATGGGAACTGCAGATGCTGGAGAATCCAAGATAATAAAATGTTAGGCTGGATGTACACAGCAGGCCAAGCAGCATCTCAGGAGCACAAAAGCACACTGCCCTCCAACCCCACCACACCCAGCACCTTCCCCTGCAACCGCAGGAAATGCTACACTTGCCCCCACACCTCCTCCCTCACCCCTATCCCAGGCCCCAAGAAGACATTCCACATTAAGCAGAGGTTCACCTGCACATCTTCCAATGTGGTATACTGCATCCACTGTACCCGGTGTGGCTTCCTCTACATTGGGGAAACCAAGCGGAGGCTTGGGGACCGCTTTGCAGAACACTTCCACTCAGTTCGCAACAAACAACTGCACCTCCCAGTCGCAAACCATTTCCACTCCCCCTCCCATTCTCTAGATGACATGTCCATCATGGGCCTCCTGCAGTGCCACAATGATGCCACCCGAAGGTTGCAGGAACAGCAACTCATATTCCGCCTGGGAACCCTGCAGCCTAATGGTATCAATGTGGACTTCACCAGTTTCAAAATCTCCCCTTCCCTCACTGCATCCCTAAACCAGCCCAGTTCGTCCCCTCCCCCCACTGCACCACACAACCAGCCTAGCTCTTCCCCTCCACCCACTGCATCCCAAAAGCAGTCCAACCTGTCTCTGACTCCCTAACCTGTTCTTCCTCTCACCCATCCCTTCCTCCCACCCCAAGCCGCACCCCCATCTACCTACTAACCTCATCCCACCTCCTTGACCTGTCCGTCTTCCCTGGACTGACCTATCCCCTCCCTACCTCCCCACCTATACTCTCTCCACCTATCTTCTTTTCTCTCCATCTTCGGTCTGCCTCCCCCTCTCTCCCTATTTATTCCAGAACCCTCCCCCCATCCCCCTCTCTGATGAAGGGTCTAGGCCCGAAACGTCAGCTTTTGTGCCCCTGAGATGCTGCTTGGCCTGCTGTTTTCATCCAGCCTCACATTTTATTATCTAGCTTTCTCATGGTGATGTTTGTGTCCTTACTTTCTTTTTAAGAAAGACTGAATTTGTGATCAAGCCACTACCGAAGGCATCAGGAGCACATGTCGAGAGATAGGTAAAATCTCAGATCACGTGGGAGTCAAGAATGCATGACATGGTCTTGGGATAGCAATGTAAATGTGCAAAAGGGAACGTTACCTCGGAGGTAACAATCATGAGATGGTTTAAAAAAAACATGCAGTGAAGACCAGGTCTCAGACATGTACACCTAATTGCTGAAAGGATTAGTGTGGCTTGACAGAGCACAAAACTATAATTTAAATGATAGAGCACTGACAGAAAATCCATAGAGAAACTCACTTTAAAACAATGAAAGTAATGTTAATGAAAGGGTGTAAGAAGAATTGCAATCAAATTAAAAAAATGTGATTGACTATTTTGTCAAAATGTTACAGAAATGAAAGAATATGGACTCTGGGAGGAGTAATAGTGGACTGAGTGAAAAGGCCCATTGAACGATATACTGATGGATGGCACAGTGGTTCAGTGGGTAGCACTGCTGCCTCGCAGTGCTAGGGACCTGGGTTCAAGTCCAGCCTCAGGTGAGCATCAGTGTGGAGTTTGCACATTCTCCCTGTGTCTGTGTGTGTCCCTTCTGGGTGCTCTGGTTTCCTCCCACAGTCCAAAGATGTGCAGCTAGATGGATTAGCCTTGCTAAATTGCCTTTTAGTGTGCGGATTGGGTGGATTAGCCATGGGAAATGTAGGGTTATAGGGTGCGTATAGGTGGGATATTCTTCAGAGCTGGATTGGGCTTGTTGGGCGGAATGGCCTGTTTCCACACTGTAGGGATCCTACGATTGATTTGAGATTAGCCTTGCTAAATTGCCTTTTAGTGTCCAGGAGTGTGCGGATTGGGTGGATTAGCCATGGGAAATGCAGGGTTATAGGGTGAGTATAGGTGGGATATTCTTCAGAGCTGGAGTGGGCTTGTTGGGCTGAATGGCCTGTTTCCACACTGTAGGGATCCTACGATTGATTTGAGATTCACCATCTTGAGTGTTTGTATGACTAAACCAGTAGGTGAAATTGAAATGTGTTAGGACTATTAGTGTATATTAAAAATAAGGCTGAACTAAGGCCTAGGTGGCATAGAAATCTGTGGTAAGGGAATCCCAGGAAAGTAAAAGACAGGAAGCATAAGCTGAAGGTTAAGCCTGATGAATGTTAAACCTGTTTGATCCCCTGTATATTGTAGCTCAAAGGAGGTACATGTGTACAGAGGTACTTACCTCTCAATGATTGGAGAATAAAAAAATAAATTAAGGAACCCGAACCTG
This sequence comes from Stegostoma tigrinum, assembly GCF_030684315.1. NCBI lineage: Eukaryota > Metazoa > Chordata > Chondrichthyes > Orectolobiformes > Stegostomatidae > Stegostoma > Stegostoma tigrinum. Next base: position 113,313,307 of record NC_081357.1, on the reverse strand, counting down.
GAATATACTGAATTTTAAAGCAAATTATGTAAATAGATTAACTGAAAAAATGTAGATGATATTCTGGCTGCCTCAGTCAGGTCACTTTTCATAACAAAACAAAATTCATAACCAAAAGATGGTTATTTTCAGATTATAACGTCAAAGTCTCATAATAAGCAAACAACGCCTAAATTGCTGAAGTTTGCCAGCAGTATTTATGTGCTTGGTTCAGCTTTTTGAGGACACAAGTCTATTTGCTAATACACACATTATCTGCTGATGACCCTTCAATCAGGTCACTTATGTGTTTTGAAAGAGTATTATATAAGCCAGGCTTTGCAGAGCTGTTGATGGACGTGTTCCACCTATGAACTACAACCTACAAAGAAGAAAAAGTGTATGTATTTGATCACATACATGACAAAAAATAGAATTGTTCAGTCTTTTTGTTATTACTAATAAGCATTAACACAGGTATGGGGAATAGCCATTTTAAGTTCTTGTGACCCTAAGCTGTTCCCATGTTCAGTGGAGTCAGGCCCTCCTGCAACTGGTCTGAAATGGTTTATAATGGGGACTGGCTAGCTGATGAAGTGATTCAAATCAAAGGAAATCATTTTGCCCTTCCGCATTGAATGTTCATAGTAAAGAGTTTTCATGATGTCAAACATTCATGCTATGATTTGCTAGGGACTTTTTTGATAGAAGTACTAGACATACACTTATCATGTGACATGCAAGAAAGCATGAAGGAAGCAAGAAAGTTGAAAATAATAATCAGGATTGAAGAGAAAGCAGTTTAGAATCAGGGTAGAGACAATAGAGTGAAGTGAAGTAGGCTCGTGTTTGATATGGTAGACAAGCGTGGGTAAAATGCCACAGTGGTTATATTATTACATTAACTATTTGGATATCCATATTAGAGTTCCAAAAGGTATGAATTAGAGTTCTATCATGGCAGTGTTGAAATTTAAATTCAATTGAAGAAACCAGCCAAAGCTAGTATCATTAATTGTGACAGCAAGATTGTCATAAAGCCCATTTTTTCACCAATGTTCTTGTCACATCTAACCAATTTGTGTCTCAGAACCATGGCAACGTGATTGATTTTTAACTATCCTTTCAAATGGCCTAGTATACCATTTATATTTTTCAAGCCTAGCTCAACAAAAGCTAAAGTTGCTACAGTCCCAAAGGACTATAGCGTTGCTCTCTCATAGAGTCATAAGCATGGTAACAGACCTTTCAGTCCGACTAATTCATGCCAAACATAATCCCAAACTAAACTAGTCCCACCTGCCTACTACCGGCCCATCTTCCCTCCAAACCTTTCCTATTCATGTATTTATCCAAATGTCTTTTAAACATGGTAATTGTCCCCACATCCACCACTTCCTCAGGAAGTTCATTCAACATGCGAACCACCCTTTCCAAAAAAAAACTTCCTCTTATGTCTTTTTTAAAATGTTTCTCCTCTCACCTTAAAAATGTGCCCTCTAGTCTTGAAATCCCCCATCCTATGGAAAAGACAACCACCATTAACTCTGCCCATACTTGTTATTTTATAAACTTCTATCAGGTTGCTTCTCAACCTTCGATGCTCCTGTGGAAACAATGCCAGCCCATCCAGCCTTTTTTTATAACTCAAACCTTCCATACTTAGCAACATCCTGGTAAATCTCTTCTGAATTCTCTCCATCTCGATAATGTTCTTCCTACAGCTGGGCAACCAGAACTCGACACAGTACTCCAGAAGAAAAGTCTCCAATGTCCCGTACAACCTCAACATTAATTCCCAACTCCTGTACTCAAAGGACTGAGCAAAGAAGGAAACCACCCTGTCTGTACGTGATGCCAGATTCAAAGGATTATGTACCTGCACCCCTAGGTCCCTCTGTTCCGCAACATTAGCCAAGACCCTATCCTTGTTTGTTGTACCAAAATGCAATAAATACCTCACATTTATTCCGATCGATCTCACGCAGACATTTTTCAGCCCATTGACCTATTTGATCAAGATCACTTTGTAGTCTCACTGGAGAGTCACTCAGGCAAGGGCAAGGTTGAGATGGCACGACATCATGACAACCTCAGTTGGTTCAAGATTTGAACCCATATTATTGGCATCTGCATCACAAGCCAGCTGTTAAACCAACTGAGCTAACAGATTTTTTTTTCTGATGAAGGGTCTAGGCCTGAAACATCTGCTTTTGTACTCCTAAGATGCTGCTTGGCCTGCTGTGTTCATCCAGCTCCACGCTTTGTTATTTGAGCTAACAGATTCCCTGGTCCTCCCTCAGTGACAGAATAATTTATTCACAAAAGGAGAAGTTCTGGACAGCTGGGGCTCTGTAGGGTCAAGTTAATCAGTTCCAATCACTGACCTTTCCCTGTAGCCCTGCATTTTTACTTTTCCATTAAGTTCCCTTCTGAATGCTACAATTGAATTTGCCACCATTAACTTTTCAGGTAGTACCTCCAAGGCCGTTAAACATGTCCTTGTGTAAAAACATATTTCCTCATTACTAATTACATTAAGTTTGTGTGCTCTAGTTTTCACCGCAAAGCAAACAGTTTCTTTGAACTTGAACATTTTTATTAACTTTTCTTTCTTTGAACGAAACTAATACCAGTTTCTTCAATCTAACAAGGTAGCTAACTGAAGTCCAAAATCATTAATATAAATGTTTTTCTGAACACTTTCAGGCTTCTCTTTCTTCCCAATGTCCAGAATTGGAAACAATACTCCAGTTGAGGTTGAAACATTTTTTTGGACAGATTCGTCATTACTTTGTTTTTGTCTGCATGTGATATTATATGGAGGTCTTCCGGTCCCTCTGATTACTAATCTGGTTTCAGTCAATCCCCAGTGATTTCAAACATTTTACCACAATTAACAGTTCTGTTTAATTCAAGTTGTTTTTTTCAGCAATATCTCTGCAATGAACAAATAATTAGCAAGTACTGGTAACCCATCCGGTTTCCATACAATAAATATTACTCTGAAATGTGGGAGGATTTTGAGGAGACCACACGTGTAATCTTTTAGACTAATACATTAAAGAACCAACAACAGAGCAGGTGATTATGCACTAATAAGGGAATTGGATGTTGTGTAATGAGAAAGAATTCATCAATAATCTTGTGTGAGGTCCCAGGGAGAAAAGTGACCATGATACGATAGAATTCTTCATTAAGACGGAATGTAAACTAATTGAGTTGAAACTTGGATTATGAATCTAAATAAAGGAAACAGTGACAGTATGAGGTACAAATTGACAAGGATGGATTGGGAAATCTTGCTAAAGAGGTTGGCTCTTTAGTAGCTCATATTTAAAGAACTTGGACATAAATTAAAACAATAATTCATTCCTGTCTGGCACAAAAGTAAAAGAGAAAAGATGCCTCAAAAATGGCTTACGAAGGAATTTAGGGATAGTATTAGTTCCAAAGAGAAGATATATAAAATTGCCAGCAAATAGCAACAAAACTGGAAGAATTTTAGAATTGAGCAAAAGAGGTCAAAAAGTTTGATCGGGTTGGGTCGGGGGATGGTGTGAGGAATAGAATGTGAGAATAAAGTTGTAGAGACCATAGAAACTGATCATAAAAGCTTCTATAAATATGTGGAGAGAAAGAATTAGTTGTATTCAAAATGGTGTTTCATCACTAGTTCACAAACAAAATTAGAAATGGGCAACCCTAACATCGCTGCATATGTTCCATTGAAAAACATTAAAAGCATTTGAAGCTTTATTGGATGAAATAGATATATGGCTATCATGAGGCTGATGAGTGAAACTGAAGTGAAACAGTCACAACTATCTTTTACATTTAATTATTTTACACGTAATAGGGGACAGTACAGGGCTGCAATACCACAAGGAGAGTGCAGTGAACTGACCTGTCAACTAGACCCGACAATCAGTAAAACACAGTCTGGCCCTGTGACTAAAGGAATCATTTAACAATTGCTGGCAGAAAGAGATGAATTCAACTACTGAACCAGTAGTAGTACTGTTGCTAAATAAAAGCGAACCACCAAATAAATATGAGCTGAGGAAGGGAAACATGCATTTTCAATGACTGTGCAGCTGACCTACCTTCACCAGGTGGTGAGACATTCTCTAGGAAATGTACATCTATGCAATCATCCTGTGCCAAATGTTAAGCTATTGTGGTTAGAATTGATATGAAGGCCTTAAATTTCAACTAACTGAGTCATACAGGGTGGCAAGATATAGCAAGTGGACTGTCATATGGATTAGTGCTAGGCCCTCAGATATTCATAAACTATATTAATGACTTGGATAGAAGTTCCAAACGTATGGCTACTAAATTTTGATAATGGCATAAAGATAGGTAGAAAGTAAGTTGTGAAGACGACATATGAAGTCTACACAGAAATATGGATCATTTAAGTGAGTGGGCAAAAACCTGACAGACGGATTATAATTTGAGAAAATGTGAACCTGTCCATTGAAGAATGAAATATATCGGTGTATCATATCATTTATATAGAAAGAAAATACAAAAACAAAAACATAGATTTCTGGAAAAGCTCAGCAGGTCTGGCAGCGTCTGTGGGGAGAAATCAAAGTTAGCGTTTCGGGTGAAGTGACCCTTCCTCTGAAACTACGGAACTGCGAGACACGGAGGGATCTGGCATCCTTGCTCATGCAGGTATGAGAAGTGATCAGGTAAGCAAATGGATTGCTGTCATTTATAGCAAGGGAAATTGAATATAACAATTGAAACGTTTTTGTGCTCCATTTATGCAACACATTCATGGGTCAAATCTAAAATACTGTGTACCATGTTGATCCCCTTATTTGAGAAAGGATATAATTGCATTAAAAGTGCTTCCGAGAAAGTTCTAATGAACGTATGACACAGGAGCAGAAGTAAACTATTTGGTTGCTCAAGCCTGCTCCAACATCTAATAAGATCATGGCTGATCTGATTGTAACCTCAAATCTACATTCCTGCTATACCAATGTGTTAACCCCTGCATCATGAACCTTTATTTTCCTCCTTAATCTTTGATTTGGTACTTTATTGAATGCCTTCTTCAATATAAGGACAGCACATCCCAGATTTATCTTTTATTAACAACAAATTTCTTCTTCAAAGAACTGATAAGTAGATTAAGTATAATTTCTCTTTCATAAAACCATGCCTGAATTATTGAATTTTGCGAAGTCTTAACTTCTTTTCTATAACATCATTACTTAACTGATAACTGGGGCGAGGGGACTTATTTTACAAAAAAAAACTTGGACAGGAGTCCAATGGAGTTTAGTACACTGGTCTTATCAAAACATATGAAGTCCTGAGGGGACTTACAGGGTGGATGCTGATGGATGTTTCATCCTATGGGAGAGACACACTCTAGTGTACTCAATTAAAAGTACAGGGAGAGCCAATTGAAAACAAAGACGAGAAGATGTCTTTTCTTTGAGGGTCACAAATTTTTGGAATTCTCTTCCACAGAGAGTGGTAGAGGCAGGGTCATAGAATTTTTTAAAAGAAAGATGAATAGATTCCTCACTAATACATAAGTTAAATATTATTGGGGTAAATAGGGAAGAGGAGTTGATGCCACAATCAGATCAGCCATGACCTTAATGAATTTCAGAGCAGTCTCGAGGGGTTAATTGGTATATCCCTGCTTGTAATTTATATGCTCACAAAGTTCTTTGTGCCACTTTCAAATGGAAATCTGCAATAATTCATAATTTTAAAAAATTGTTAGATACTGTATGTCAGAATTCAAAGTAACACTACATCATGATAGGTTCTATAAAGATTTAAAGTGACAGATTGGAGAAGTGTCAAGAAAGAAACATTCAGAGCACCTTGCGCGAGAAGTGTAAATAGTAACCAATGAGTGAGTTACTATGTAAGGTCAAAGATGAACATGGCCAAAAGTGAGTCAGGCTTGAAGTTGTTTCAGTTTCAGATTTTATCCTGGTAAAATTAGATGTGCTCTTCCTCGAAAGAATCTGAACCATGAAAATATCATAACTGTAAGCTTCACATCATGATGAACTAATTCAACTAACAACAGAGCACCAGTCATTTTCGACAATATCACAAACATATCTTTATAATACCAGCTTCATTATTTTTGGCTCAGCAGTTACACAGCAGCAAAGACAGAATTATGTTGGAAATAAGTTGCTTACTCGTTCAGGATTCTGAGAAACTGGCAGTCCCATTTGGCTCATGCCTTGGCTGGTACTTTGGTTTGGATCTGTTATGGAAAATTTGGAGAAATATAACAAGATGACAAACTTTACATGATATATTCGGTGGTCTAAGCATTGTTGTTATTTACAATTAATCTTACATAGAAGAAACAATAGCAGAGATGGCAGCATAGATTAGTACTCCAAAGGTCTAGACTAATGAACTGAAATGCACAAGTTTAAATTCCTCCATGACAGCTCGGAATCTAAGATGAGTTAATTAAATACAACTGGAACAAAAAGCTAACATCAACGATAATGATCATGAAACTACCAGATTGGAGTTACAGCCCAATAATTCTTTGATGCTATTTTGGAATCAATTTCTGCTGGTCTTGATTGGTGTTTGATTCCAGATCCAACTTCTTAACTTCCATTACTTTTATCAAGCTGCTATAGAAAAGTTGAATAAAAATAATCCTATTTTGAATGATGATGATCTGACTTTGACACAGACACCTGTCTTGACAAAGACACACTCTGCACAGGCAACTCTGCCAAGTCCTCCTTATTAATGAATCGAGGGAGCTTTCCTTACACTGTCCTTCGTTTTGTTATATTAACAGCAGTTACATGCTAAAGTAAATCATATTGAATGGAAATAGCTCCCTGGGTGGGGTGGGGGGGGCAGAAAAGGTCTAATGAGACAGTCAGGCTACCAAAATTACTACAACAGGAAATATTACTTACAAAAAATTACATCTTCTAAAAGAGAATTTGAAAGTAACTTGAAAAATGAATGATATCGGCGGCATGGGGACAAGGGAGGTGACTGGAATTTGATTTAATATACCCTTTATATGGAGGAGATTGCTAATACACACTTACTGAGCTGAATGACCTGTGCTTACATCAGTGTACGACTTGTCTGGTTGTCATAGAGGAAATTTACAGTCGGCAAATATAAATGTGAGCACAACCATCATATCATTTTCCATTCCAAAATATTGTTCATATTGTTCTAAAAATGAAATACAGCATTGTTTTTGCTTTAAAAATGTATAACAAAGTCTAATTATCTTGTGTTAAGTTTAATTTTTTTCAGTGAGTACTCTTTTCTTTACCTGAGAACTGTACAACATGAATTAGAGCACAACTGTATACAGAGGCTTGAACCTAATTCACTCAATAGGATAAAGACCATTCTGCAAGTGGTGAGGGTTTCTTGATAATGTTCATTACAAAACAAACAACTGTACTTTCAGAGTGAAACCACAATGTCCTCGGAAAAAGTTATTTTCAGCAGCAATATTACTTCGTATTTTTGGGATTTTATAATGGTAACTCTCCAGAAATACCATCTCTTGCCTCAAATGCACTAAAACATATATAAATTGGAGAAACATGTCTTCTTGTTTCATAAACTGCTTCATAAAATAACCTTCACTTAAACAGAGACAACTGTGATAGTTAATGTTTTGGGTTGGGACCCTTCTCCAAATTTTCTGAAGAAGGTTCCTGACCTGAAATGTCAACTTTCCCGCTCCTCTGATGCTGCCTGGCCTGCTGTGTTCCTCCAGCCCCACATTGTGTTATCTCAGACTCCAGCATTTGCAGTTCTGTGATCTCAGCGATAACTATGATGATGTGATTGATAATGGGATGAAGTAAATTTGATACCTCACGAGAACTGCGCCACTGTACTCCATTTGGAAGTTTTATACAAGCTTGGAAAAAATACTAAATCAAAATTATTTAATTACATTGGAAATGTTTAGCAAAATTATAAATATTTGTACTATCTTACTGTTTGAGTTATATGTCCCTTCACTGTTATAGTCTCTGAATATTATCCGTTTCTCTGCATAAGATGAAGTGAATTAAACTGCCATGAACATTGCCTGATTAGAAGATAGTGTCTGTAGAAATTAGACACAATATAATTGAATGTCAAAATATGTTTGAGGGATGAAATGATGTTCCCTTGTCCTTACGCTCCTAATTATAACCCCTCCAATTCACTCCTACATTTTTTTTCTACCCTTTGTGGCCGCCATTTATTAACATTGGGAAGTCAACTATTCTGTAAAACACTTATTCTGGTTTAGCATTTCTGTTGGCTGCAGTGACTGGGCATAAACAAGCATGGCAGTGCCTAAAAGAGTAACCAGGAGCTTTGTTTTTCAACTGCAAGCAGGCTGTAGATTTTAAGCACTTCATTCCATATTATCAGAGCGAAGGAGCTCTAATGTTGAGTCAATTACAGATTGACAAGGTTATAATCTGAATACACTTGAGGACAATCGATGCTCTGTGTTATATGACATCTCCATACGAGAGAGAAGACCAGAAGTTGCATTGATAGTGGAGTCAGAGTCTGCAGTTGGAGCATTGCTCACAAAATCTAAATCAAGGGAGGGAAACAAATAAAAACAAATGGACAAGAGATGCACATACTCTCCCTTAATAATTAATGGCAATACAGAACATAGAACATTACAGCACAGTACAGGCCCTTCGGCCCTCGATGTTGTGCCGACCTGCCATACCAATCTGAAGCCCATCTAACCTACACTATTCCATATGCTTGTCCAATGATGACTTAAATGTACTTAAAGTTGGCGAATCTACTACCGTTGCAGGCAAAGCATTCCATACCCTTACTACTCTCTGAGTAAAGAAACTACCTCTGACAATGTAATGATCTGCCTTCAATTGGTGAAGGATATATTGAAATATTGACTCTTTCACTTTTACAAGAGATACATTGTTGCCTTGACACCATCATTAATTCACAATATCTATTTATTGCTCTGCTTGTATTTTATACAATACCACATAGAAAACAATACGGATATTTATTACAATTCACTGTAGTTTGTGTTAATTTCTGCATCGAATGTTGGAGATAGAAAGATAAAAGTGTAAAATGTTTTGTTTTAAACTTTTTCCACATGAACATTTATTTTAGTACTGGCTTATTGATTGGTCAACAGTTTATAGATGCAGACATAAGTCTGCAGACAGTGGAATAACATTACCATTGACAGGCCCCAGCAAGGCATTGCAGTCTGAAAACAAATTGCCACAAAATCCAAATGAAAATACTGACTGAACTGTCCTTCTATGCTTATATTTAGGTTTTTGATAGATATTGGTACGCCCAGATTGTTCTTTTTTTGAGTAACTAAAAGATCTCATTGCTGTCTCACCTGGGAATAAAGGTGATTAAGACAGTTAAGTGCGGCTGCATACTATTGTATGACTAACATACTTCCCATTAAGATTCTGACTTTAAAATGTTTTGTCAATGATACTATTTTGTTTTGCACACTAGCTCCAAAGAAGACATCAGAGAACATTTATATTCAGCAAACATGTTTATAGAACTGGTCTACGCCCTTTGTTAGGACATTTTGTTTTGTTTGAGGCTACATTACACTTATGCCTCACATCCTTGGTTTATCAAGTCAAGTCACTCGCGTGTAACAAGTACTCTGGCTCAATTTTACATATTTGATAATTAATAAAAATTTATAGCAAAATAAACATTTTCATATGTAACATGTAACATACTGTGCAATGATACAAGAGCAATTCCATTTCTCCATTTGTTTTCTCATCCTTTATTCTTTATTATGTCCATTCAGGCTTCTATTTCCACTGTCCGTACAGTTACTGCTTTGTTTGTTCTCAGTTATGTGCACATTAACATTGTTCTGCTCATTTTCCATTTTTGCCAACATGAACTATACGCCTATTTTCTCCGTCTTATCCTGTAGTTAGGTTTATTTAATGTAATCGCATTCATTCAAGTCTACAATAAAAAAAATTTAACTTCCATAACATTGCTGCTTAATTTTTCAATTAGTAAACACAATGCTAATTGTAGCAGGATGCCATTAGAGTCATAGAAATGTATGGCACAGAAATAGATCCTTCAGTCCAACTAGCCCATGCTGACCAGCTATCCGAAACTGAGCTAGATCCATTTGCCAGCATTGGCTCATATCCCTCTAAACCCTTCCTTTTATGTACCCATTCAGGTTCCTTTTAAATGTTGTTATTGTGCCAACCGTCACCACTTCCTCTGGCGCTTGTTCCATACACATACCACCCTCTGTGTGTAGAAGCTGCCCCACAGGTCTCTTTTAAATCTCCCCCCTCTCAGTTTAAAACTTGCTGTCTTATTTTGGAGTCACTTGCCCTGGGTAAAAGACTTTGCCTATTTACCCTATCCATGCCCCTCGTGATAAAGCCTATAAGGTCATCCCTATGCCTTCGATGCTCCAGGGAAAATAGCCCCAGCATATTCAACTCCCCCTATAGCTCAAACCCTCTAAACCCAGCAACATCCTGTAAATATTTTCTGAACCCTTTCAAGTTTAACAAAATCTTTCTGCTGGAAAGGAAAGGCCAGGGAACTATAGACTGGTGAGCCTGATGTCAGTGGTGGGGATTCTGAGTGACAGGATTAGATTACCTACAGTGTGGAAACAGGCCCTTCGGCCCAACAAGTCCACCCCGCCCATTGTAACATCGCACCCAGGCCCATCTCCCTATAACCACACACCCCCGAACACTACGGGCAATTTAGCATGGCCGATCCACCTAACTTCCATATCTTTGGACTGTGGGAGGAAACCAGAGCACCCGGAGGAAACCCACGCAGGTGAGAATGTGCAAGCTCTGCACAGACAGTTGCCTGAGGCTAGAATTGAACCTGGGTCCCTGGCGCTGTGAGGCTGCAGTACTAACCACTGAGCCATTATAGGCAAATGAACAGAGAGTAATGAGGGAATAAGACTTTGTGTAAGTTAGCAGAGCAGCAGGGTTTGGGATGATGTTTGGTATACAGACAATAGAATGTGGAGGGGCAACAGAGCCAGTCGATACTATCCTACTGAGATGGAAACAGCAGACTTAGTAATGACGTAGATGCTTAGTCTGTAGCTCATTTCAGGATCAGGAATGACAATAAGTCTGCAAACAGTCATGCTTTGTCTTTGGCACTTACCAGAGAGAGGGATGGTGTAAGCAATGGAAAATAGAGATTGTAGGAGGGACTGAAAACAATGGCTTAGGTCATCAGCTGGGAGAAATTTCTACTTTGTCCGGCACTAGATCTTCTTTGCGTTATTTCACAGAATCTGCACACCTTGCCATTACGAAGCATGCAGGGAATTATCATAAGGGATGTGACCTGGAATCTAGAGGCATATAGTGAGCATCCTTCTTGGACTGCCCTCTCACTCTTGGCCCCTTATCTACTACAGCCATATTTTAGTCTTTTCTCATAGCTGTTTGTATTTTCCTGTGGCTGGCCAGAAAGATGCATGACTTGTCATTACAGAGAAGGGGGAAGAAGTAGCTCCCCACAGGCAACTAGGAGACAGGGACCATCTGAAAGGCAGCACCTCTTCAGCTGCATGTCCAGTCCCCTATTCATGGATACCAGCTGCAGCCTGTCGATCCTACAACCTATTTCTTGCTGCTGGGGGTTTGTCTGGTCGTTATCAGATTGTTGGCTGACCCACGATGCCATTAGGGAGGGAATTCCAGCATTTTGACCCAGTGACAATGAAGGATTGGCAATATATTTCCAAATCAGGATGATGCGTGGCTTAGCGGGGAGCTTGCAGGTGGTGGTGTTCTGCTCTATCTGCTGTCCTCATCAAAGAACAAAGTACTGCACAGGTACAAACCCTTCAGCCCACCGAACCTGCTCTGGCACATGGCGCCTTTCTAAACTAAAAACGTTTTGCCTCTATTCCATATCCCTCTTTTCTCTGCCTATTGTTATAGCTGTCGTTCTAGATGGAAATGTTCGTAGGTTTAAAAGGTGATGTCGAAGGATCTTTGATGAGGTTCTGCTCGGTAATGATAAATAGGAAGTTAATTTTAACCATACATACCAAATGACTACAGCCTCAGATGGAGCTGGGACCAATCAACAGTCTGTGCTTGAGATGTACATTGAAAGGAAACAATTCCGTAATCTCATTCTACATGTAACAATTCCAGATTCTAAGTTGTTTAAATTAGTTTGACATATTGACTTAAGAGGAGTGAATAAACACTTGAAAGTAATTTTGTAATTTCATATTGGTGCAGATGTTAACCTTGCTCATCCCTCTTGACCTGTCTACAGTCTTTGAAACTGTTGATGGCACAATTTGCCTCCAAACTTATTTTCTACCAAAAGCTCTTTGTCGATGAAACTAAATTAATTACACACCAGAGGTCCAGACTTTGAGGCAAAGAGATTTTGTTTGTGATATCACGGAGAGTCAACATTGACAAGAGGTCAGGTTCCAAAGACTCCGACAAGCATAAAAAGGAAGCAGAGCTTATACAGCGGTACAAACAAGTTAAACAACTGCAATAGTACTTAGTTCTATCAAGGCAAGGTCGTTACTTTGGCAACCAGACATACATTAATTAAAGCAGAATTTGGTGAAGATAAGAACATAGAGTTGCTGCGACCTCTAGCTTTTTGCTATCTATACTACGTGACTTCTCAGGCTAGGAAAAGGAGGGTGCAGTTACAGCAATATGCACTGTTTCATGAAGCAAAAGTGTCTCTACTTCATGCTCCTGGTCATGTACTATTTTAACTCATTACTACTTAACCTAAATTAAACCGTCTAGTCATACAATTATTCCGTACCGTTGGTGATCCCATGGAGTCTTTTTGCTCTGGCTTCAGTCTGGTTGCACTGTCTTCTTGGTCACCAATCTCCTGAAACTTTTTCTCTTCCTACCTTGAGCTACGACTTCTGGAGTCTCTAAGGACCTTCACTTGTCCCTTTGCTCATTGCCATGGGCAGTGGGATTTTACCCACAGTTTCCTGAAAAGGCCTCAGCATAATGTATAAATGGTCATAGGGTTTGTCATGTGTTTTCAGCAATGCTTAAGATGCACAGGACAGTTGATCCCACTACTGGCTTTATTTTCAACTGTAACTGGCTTGTTTACGATGGGGCTGGGAAATGCATTCTACTGCATTATTCAATTTCCTCAATTAGTTACAAAAAAAGTCACATTTTCAAATCAATGGAAATGATTTCCCCACAATACAGTTTTGGTATTTACACAAAGATTAACATTTCAGGATAAACTACGTAAAACATACAAAACATGTTAACGAACCTCATTCTTGCCTTAGAGCAAACATAAAGAGCCACACTCCAGAGATGAGGTAACATCAGGACAAGGTGAGGTGGCAACAAAGCAGCTTTGAACTGAGTATAGCACCGTGGAACTTGAGCAAAGCTTGTGTCATTTGGAATCAACAGAAAACCTTCCCTGCTTGGAGTTGTACCAGTCACAAAGGAAGTTGGAGACCAATCATTTCAGTTTGAGGACATCTCTGCATAAGTAGTGTCCTCGGCTCATCTGCTCGATCAATGGCCTTCCCTCCAACATAAAATCAGAAGTGGAGATGTTCACTGATGTATGCACAACATTTAGCGCCATTCACAACTCTTCAAACACTGAAGCTGTCCATGTTCATATGCATATGCAGCAAGATCAGAGCAACATTCATTTTTCAGCTAACAAGTAATAAATGCCATTCATGGCATATAGGTGGCAGGTAATGATAATTTCAAAGAAGACAGAATCCAACCATCACCCCTTGACATTCGATGATATTATTATCACTTAACATCCTACTGTCAGTATTCTGAGGGCTACAACTGACCAGAAACTGAACTGGATTAGCCATATAAACATCACAGCTACAGAGGTGGTCAGATATTAGAGAAAATATGATGTGTAACTCACTCCCTAACTTGCTAAAGGTGGTCCAGCATTGACAAGGCACAATTGAACAGTGTAATGGATGTTTCCACTTACCTGGATGAGTGCCGTCCATCAACACACAAGATACTTGACACCATCCAGGATAAAGCATCCTGCTTAATTGGCACCCCATCCACTCCTTTCAACATTCAATCCCTTTAGTTGATTCAATTTGTCTGAGCGCAAAACTGAAAAGAAGATAATTAATCTTCTCTATTTTCACCTATTAATGGGGCTACACCTCTCTTCATCCTTCTTGACAAGTCAGCAACCTTTGGCACTGTTGACTGTCCCACAGTCCTCCAACACTCCCTTTCTGAAAGCAGCGCTTCTCTCCAAGACCCAACAACGAGCTGGACCTACTCCGAATCCATTTCCTATGCTGTTGAAAATCTTCAGTATTGGTTTCCATCTAATCCTACCCTGTTATCCATACTCTTTCCCACCTCAATAGCTTTGCTTCTACTGTTTTCCAGCATTGTGCCGGACTTTCTCCAATCCCTCACTGTGAGCTTTGGAGAAACAATGCAATGAATCTATGTGGGCGCCATGGTGCCTCAGTGGTTAGCACTGCTGCCTCACATAACGTGACCCAGGTTCAATTCCACTCCCAGGTCCCTGCCGTGTGTGGAGTTTGCACATTTTCCCTGCATCTGGCGTGGGCTTCCTCTGGGCGCTCTGCAGGTTGGGTGGATTGGCCATGCTATATTTCCCATAGAGCTGAGAGATTTGTAGGTTAGGTGTTTCGCATGGTAAATATAAGATTATAGGGAATAAGATAGGGGCTTGGTAAAGATGGATCTCTGTGAAATTCTCTTTGGGAAGTTGATGTGGACTCAATAGGCCAAAAAGACTGCTTCCACGCTGTCTATGAATCATTGTGATACATCTTCAGTGTCTTTGGTGATGCAGGGCACAGTTTATCCCCTTATCGTGTTTATTTTCAATTGTAATTTGGGGAATGAGGGACTTTACTGCATAGAGTGGCAGTGGGAAAGTGATAATGGCACTGGACTAGTGGTCCAGGATCCCAGGCTCATGTTTATTTTATAACAATGGTACCAGGGATGAGAAACCTCAATTACGAAGAAAGATTGAAGAAGTTGAGACTATTTTCTTTGGAACATAAAAGGCTGAGTAGAGATTTGATAGCAGTTTCAAAATCATGAAAGTTCTGAATAGAATAGAGTAGAGAAACTATTCCTACTCATCAATATATTGGGAAATAGATGACACAGATTTTTAAGCATTTTACAAAAGAAACAAATGTGAGATGACAGAAAACATTTTCACAGGATGAATATTTTGGGCCTGAAATACACTGCCTGGAAGTGTGGTGGGGGTAGATTCAATTGGGACATTCAAGAAGCCATTGAATGATTACTTAAATAGAAATAATGTTCAAGATTATGGGGAAAAGGCAGGAATTTGGCACTACATCACAATGCACAGAGAGCTGGGTAGACGTGATGAGCTAAATGGCCTTCTTTCACACTGTAACAATTCAAGGATGCTGTGATCTTGCAGAAATTTCACTCAATGTTCAATCAAAGCAGATCACACTTCCAAACTCAAGGGAATTGTTTCCCCTTCCATTGCAGTAGGGATATTTCCACACAGATTTTGTTCCAGACCAAACTCCATTGTAAAATCTAAAGTACACAAATTGAGAAGAATGTGTGGAAGTAGTGTATCTGTCAGTAAAATACCATGAAAAGGCTCATAAGGAGCTTACTTTAACCATACAAATCGAACATACACAGTATAAGATACATATAAGCTGGAGCCGATCACTGGTCTGTTTATGAAATGATCAATAGCTGATCTGAATAAAATTAACTGAACATTGAAAAGAAAATAATTCCCCAATATCATTCTACAGGTCAAATGATTTGAAATTCTACTTTTGTTGAGATTTGCTTGACATATTAGCTAAATAACGTTTTATCTCATATTTGAAGACAGCATAACATTTTCAGATTTTAGAGACTAAAAATGTGGTTAATCTTGTTTTTATGGGTTCAGAGATTGCAACTGGCAATCTGCCCTCACCTGCTTTGTTGGGGATAGACAATATTTGAAGGTGTTGCTGCTACCTTGCTTATTTGATAAGAGCAAAACATTTGCTGGGCACTGAAGCATTCGCACAAAATAAGCTAAGAAGTGTTTTGTATGCATAAGTTAATTTTTCCGACTGCAAAATGAATTATTATGATTGGATCAAGTTAGAAACTAAAATAAAGTTTGAAAAGCGAATCAACAAGAATGAAATTTTTCTATCCTCTCGATGAAATTGGAATAAAGTTCCACAACTATTTCCTGCACCAGTAGCGATGTTTAGCGATAAGTGTAAATTTAGAACAGGTGCAGATTCCCTGTACCAGTGAGGACAACGAGCAGTGAAAGATTCTCGATCACTGCAAAATCCAGGTTGCTATAGATCTCCAGTGGTCCTAATAAATCACTGACAACCAATAGCTAAATAAATACAGTTATAGAGTAAGAGGTAGTAGGAACTGCAGATGCTGGAGAATCCGAGATAACAAGGTGGAGAGCTGGATGAATACAGCAGGCCAAGCTATGATGCTGCTTGGCCTGCTGTGTTCATCCAGCTCTACAGTTTCTTAACACAGTTATAGAGTAGGTGTTTTTACCACATTGGACTGCCAATTAAAAAAAGTAACCTCGCATTTATATAGCCTTTCAAGATGACAGACATCTTAAAGTGTTTTACAGCCAATTAGCTGTTTTGGAAGTAGAGTCACTGTTATAGAAATCAAGCAACTAACTCTTTCAAAGAGATATGTAATATTGTTTTTTGTTTCTAATGTTTTGGTACTAATTTTTTTACCTAATGTTGAGTGAAGGCCAAATATTGGACAGGATACCAGGGAGAACATTCTTATCCCTCTTCAGAAGCATGTCATTGGATGATTTGCATCCACCTGATCGAACAAGTCGGTCCTATGTTTAATATTTCATCTAAAAGTCGGCTCACCTGGAAATCAGCACTCCTTTATTGCAATACTGTAGTGTCAACTTTGAGTTTAGTGCTCATATCCTGTGCTCAAGTTCAAGCAGCGTGAATCTACACCTCTCAAATTCAAAGCAGGGAGCAATTTAGCCACAGCACAATGATTGAATTGAAATCGGAAAAATCAATGCAGAAGATTAATTAATTACAAGTGCCATGTAGGCCATAAAACAAGCTTTCACAATTTTAAAAAATTATTTAAAAAACCATTGCACCATTTCCAAAACAGGCCACAACCCAAGATCGCATTCATCATCATTACAAGTCAAATTGTGTCCATTTGAGTACTTCAAGATTCCTCTTAAAATTCATTATTTTAGGTCACAAAACATTTTGAGATGTCCTGATATTGTATAACTGTAGTACTGTTGTAATGAGGGCAATGTAGCAGTCAAATTGGGCACAACAAGGTTCCTCAAAAAAAAGATAAGTTATAAAATGGCCTGTTCTTGTGATTTTGGTTGAGAGTGATAGCCCTTAACATCAAAGCTACACTTGATCAAATGTGGCATCAAGGAGCCCCAGCAAAACTGGAATCAATGGGAATTGGGGCAAACTGCTCACTGGTTGGAGTCATACCTGGCACATAGGCAGATGGCTGTGGTTGTTAGAGGTCAGTCATGTCAGCTCCAGGATACCTCTGAAGCAGTTCCTCAAGGTAATGCACTAGGCCCAATTATCTTGTGCTGTTTCATCAATGATCTTCCTGCATCATAAGATCAGAAGAGGGGACGTTAGCCAATGATAGCACAATGTTCAGCATCATTCGTAATATCTCAGATACTGAAGCAGTCCATGTTCAAATGTAACAAGATCTGGACAATATCCAGGTTTGGGATGACAAGTGGCAAGTAATGTTCACGGCACACCAATTCCAAACAATCACCACCAGCAATAAGAGACTAACTAACCTTTATATTTAATGGTGTTACCGTCTCTGAATCCCAGACTATTAACACCGTGCAGGTTACCATTGACCAGAAGCTCAACTAGACCTCCCACATAAACAAAGTGGCTGCAGGAGCAGGTCAGAGGCTAGGAATACTGCTGCAAGTAACTTGCCTCCTGGATTCCCCAAAGGCTGTCCATCACCTACAAGGCATAAGTCAAGAGTGTGATGGATTATTCCTCACTTGCCTGCGTGGGTGTGGCTCCAACAACATTCAAGAATCTTGACACCATCCAAGACAAAGCCGTTTACTTGATTGACTCTCCATCCACAAACAGCTACTCCCTCCCCTATTGACGCTCAGTTGTAGCATCATCTACTATCTACAAGATGTACTACTGAAATTCACCAAGGAATCTTAAGACAATGTCTTCCAAACCTATGACCACTTCCACCTACAAGGACAAGGGAAGTAGATACATACCAATACTGCCGCCACCTGCAAGTTGCCCTCCAAGCGAGTCACCATCCTGTCTTGGAAATATATCACTATTCTTTCACTGTCGCTGGATCAACATCATAGAAAGACCCATCCAAGGGCAGTGTGGCTCAACTTACAACATGTGGATTGCAGCACTTCAAGACAGCAGCTTACCATCACCTTCTCAAGTGTAAGTATGGATATGCAATAAATGCTAGCATAGCCAGTCATCCCCATATCCCATAAATGAATAATAAAAAAAAACTGTTGGACTGGAGAACTGTCCTGCTGCTATTTGAATGTCTGCAAATGAAGACAGCATGCAAGTATATACAAGATATTATGTCCACCCTCTATGCTCCATCATCGATCCAGTGTAGATATTACTGGCTGCTGTTGTGTCATTTTTAGCTAATACTCTCACGCAAATCCTAGCTACCCTTCTGCAGAGGACATTACATATCCACCTAACCTAGTTAATTTATGCATTTACAGTTTCTATTGGATTGAAAAATTGCTGATATTGTACATAGAGAGTACATCTGGGCAGGATGACATTTTCTTCACAAGCTACGAGTGAAGAAGAAGATGTCATTGGACTCAAAATACTCACTGTGCTTTCTCTCCACAGATGCTGCCAGATCTGCTGAGTCTCTCCAGTAATTTCTATTTATGTTTCAGATCTTCAGCATCCACAGTTCTTTATTTTATTCTTCACAAGCTTGTCGGCTACTAACGATAATGTTTCCAAAGTTTAACACTTTCAATAACTGTGGCAGTTGAAGTTATCCCACACATTTTTTGAACATTTTGGCTATTGGCTAACTGTGAAACCGACCTGGATGACTCAAAAGTGAACTTTGTTTTTCTGTCTCCATATCTGCTGAGGTTCTCCAGCATGTTCTTTTTATATTTTTGATATCCGGCATCTGCAGTGATTTGCTTTTCAAACTTGTGAGATCGGGGTCTACTGGGGACCCCTCAGCAACAGCATCTATTTGGGCATACATGATGTCAATAAAACTTAACTCAACAGAGCAAATTAAAAAAGATTGTAAGTTCAGTAAATACCTTTTCCAGCAATATTCAAGTTATTTGAAATAGCAGGAAATAAATATGATCTAAAACGCTGAATTAAAGGAAGAACAATTATTAACATATTTTGATCAGTTGATTATCATCTGTTTTAATATAATTTTATTTAATATTGGCCCGTCTTACAGAGGTCTATTTTCACATAATACACAGTCAAATATATATTTGTCAGAATTTATTCTTGTTTCCTTTACGGTTTATTTGTTTGCTGCTTTGTTCTTGAGTTGGGAATGCTCATGATCTAACCTTATCTCAAAAGACAAGGAAGATGCTCTGAGCTTTCTGAAGAAGGGTCTCGACCTGAAACGTCAGCTTTCCTGTTCCTCTGATGCTGCATGGCCTGCTGTGTTCCTCCAGCTCTGTACCGTGTTATCTCAGATTTTCCAGCATCAGCAGTTCCTACTATCTCTGCTCTGAGCTTTGTCCTGTTTGAGGAGCACCAGTAAGGTGGCACATTGGCCACTGTGAATGGGACTTTCATCAATTGCCCCGTAACATGTGGCAGAAGATGAATGTTTTTAGTTCATAACTTTATTGTCAGACAAGTACATCCTGTGCTTCCTGGAAGTTTGGTCCCTGAGCCATGCAAGAGAAGATTAACTGGTAATACTTAAGAAGTTTTTTTGTACCTATATGTGAAACATTGATTAAATGTTAGCATAAATTGTTTAAAAAGCAGCAGTATATTTGTTATACTACTTGCTAGAAAATTATAGCCAGCCCAGAAATTCTACAGTTGAGAGATTAAGGTGAATTATGTCTCTTACATTAAAAAGATTAAATACAGAAATAACAAGTATGCACTGATTTGATGCAGCCAGTGCATATGGTGGAATGATGTTTAAGCCATTGTTTTAGTTATCCTGAAGCTGTGATAAAACAACTCAGAGAATGTGAATTCATACTGGCAGTTTGAGAACTTGCACTTATTTTTTCAAAAATAGAATATGTTTGACTGTGGAGCAGCCAGGTTATCATAAATCACAGCTGTAGTGATTATGATGAGATCAGGGGGACCTTGTAGAATTGGAGTTCACTGATCGGGGCTGTTAATCTGGTCTTATCAGGGAGCTCTGGCTGACAGGTATAGACAGGAGTGTCAGGGGTTCTGTTCACTCTGGGAGCTGGCTCTGAGACAGCTGAACCAGTGTCAAGTACAAGGCATGTGTAGGGGGTACTAGCCTCTTTGGAGTAATTTCAACAATTGGTTCACCAAGTGAAAATGATTCAGCTGGTTGACATTTTCTGTGACCATTTGATTGAACAATAGGTATATTTACATTGAGGTAAATAAATAATAAAAAAAACTATAATAATTGGATCCAGCAATAAATCCACTGTGAGAAAGAGATGGGCAATGAACTGTTAGAGTCCCTACAGTGTGGAAACAGGTCCTTCAGTCCAACAAGTCCACGCTGAACATCCCACCTAGACACATTCCCCTGTTACCAACCTAATCTACACATCCCTGAACACTATGGGCAATATAGCATGGACAATTTACCTAACCTGTACATCTTTGGACCGTGGGAGGAAACTGGAGCACCCAGAGCAAACCTGTGCTGACACAGGGAGAATCAGTCACCTGGAGGATAGAATTGAACCCAGGTTGCTGGCACTGTGAGGCAGCACCACTGAGCCACCATGCCACCCCAGATTCTGTACTGAAGAAGCAGTTGTTTATCATTACAGAAGAATAGGCTTCAACTGCAAACCTTTATTTTGGCATCAAACAGTATTCGGTCAGTTTATTTCTTTATACTTCTCTTTTTCAGGTGTTAGGCAACCAACTGACAACAGGATCTTTTCAAAGCCTTACCTGGAGAACATAACTGTGGGCTTGAAGGTGTTATATTCTATTTGAACATCAGTTATAAAAATAATCTATACATGGGTTGTGTAACGTCTGTGTGACCAGCTGTTTGAAAGCCTATGAAAATGTTGATTGAAGGTCAATGATGAAGTCAAGCTTTCTTATGGAAGTCATTGGTCATTGAGAATTCATTGAGGTTATAGCTTCACCTTGTGGCCAAAGCCTAAACAACACTACAGCAACCTTCAAGGTCCCCTGCTATAACGTGGAAAGAAAGTCCAATGAGCTTGTGGTACTGAGTAAATTAAATGTATCGTAATTCCCAAACAGAACAATTGTTGGTTTACTACAGGCTCAGATGGGGCTATTTTTCAACACAACTATATGACTAAGAAGTGTTTTGTGAAACTACTCTTCACAAATTAAGGAATACTGTTTTGAAGTGCTGAAGGAGCAATACCCAACTGGGGGGCAGATGGTGCGAGGGAAGGGGTAAGGTGGGGGAGGGGTCTGGCGTTGGTGTTTGCATGTTCATTGCCATTTAAAGCAGGACTTAGTCTTTGTAGTGAGTTAAATATTCTGGGCCAGGCAGTGGCATTTTGCTCCCAAAACAGGTGGCATGATTAGTCCAGGGTTCAGCTGGAGGGACTTCCACAGTGACAAGAGTATCCTGTGCCAGAGTGTGGTTTTTGGAGACAACAACATTTGCTTTCACCCTGCCATCCCTACACTTGTATAGCCTGTGTCACACTGGCTGTCAAGGTGACCACATGAGAATCAGAGTGAGCCATCAAAAGGTTACCAGCAGGAGACTAATGGCCCTATCTGCCTGTGCATCAGCATTGCCAGTTTTGACCTGTATGTGGGCATTTTAAGCTTGTTGTAATACTGAGTATCTGGTGTCAAATCCTTTCCATTACTGAAACAACTTATTTCCACCTGTGTAACATTACCTATCTATATATCTACTGCTGAAACCCTCATCCTTTCTGGCTGATTGATGAAGTCGCCGCTGCAGCCATATAAATCAGTGAATTTTCCATTTGTAGAACAACAAATAAAATTTTGTCACTGTAATAATTGCAAGAATTTATATTCATTAAATTTGCAAGTTAAATTCCTGCATGCACCTCAGTACTTTATTTACTACTGCTGTCAACTGCTAGTTTTATAGAATTATTCTTAATCGTTCCTAAACCTTGCCTTGCAGAGCACATTGCACCTCTTAGGTTAACATACAACCTAAGTTTCAGTTTATTTCTAATTATTATGCAGATATCCACGTTAAATTGAACTAATCTAGGCAGTTTGTTCAAAGAATCAGCACTATTAGAATTGACTGATTGGACATCTTCTGCACAGTAAGGTAGACTGTAGAGATTTGAATGATCTCAGGTTTATTTCAGCAGCAGACATGCTGATGAGGGGCAGAGTTGAGTGCTGTGACAGAGAGAGAAAAATAAACTTCATTCTCTAGAACTAGGTTCAGGAGTGTTTCTTGTTGAGCTAGAAACATATTAATACTGCTACATACATTTTAAGAATTCTTCAGCACCCTTGTCATTTATTTTGAGGTTTCCCTACTTGATATCGGGGATCTATTAATGCTAGTACAGACCTTGTGCATTTTTGAAAAAAGACATGCTCTCAAAGCCCTTCAAGTCATCAGAATGGAAAGGCAAGAAAACAAAATCTCAAAGGAATAACAATTTACATGGCACAGGAAAAGAGGGCTTTTTTTAAGAGCAATTCATTCATAGGATGTGGATGTTTCTGGCTTGGTCAGCATTTATTGCCCATTTCTTAATGTCATTGGTGGCAGTAGCATCTGCTTTTCATGCAGTATTATTTGTTGCTTCTTTTGAAATTGTGATTGTCTCCTGATGAGTGCAAGGTGGAAAGCTTCAATTGATATCACCTTGTCAGCTTCATCATCACAGCTGTATTTTTTTTTAACTAATTCTCTGAAATGTATTTGCTCCCCCATCTTTTTATTATTTGACGCTGCTCTAGACTAGACTTATAGAGACACAGAGTTTTACAGCGTGGGAACAGACTCCTTGTCCAACTCGTCCATTCTGACCACATATCCCAAATTAATCTAGTCCCTTTTGCCAGCATTTTGTCCATATCCCTCCAAACCCTTCCTATTCATGCACCAATCCAAATGCCTTTTTAAGTGTTGCAATTGTACCTGCCTCCACCGCTTCTTCTGGCAGCTCATTCCATACGCATACCACTATCTGTGTGAAAGATTTTCCCCACCGATCCTTTTCTAATCTTTCCTATCTCATTTTAAACCTATGTCCTCTAGGTTTAGACTTCTCTAACCTGCAGAAAAGATCTTGGCTATTCACCCTACCATAGCCCCTCACGATTTTATAAATTTCTATAAAGTCATCCCTCAGCCTCTGACATCCAGGGGAAATAGCCCCAGCCTATTCAGCCTCTCCCTGTAGCCCAAACCCTCCAACCCTGGTAACCTTCCTGTAAATCTTTTTTGAATCCTTTCAAATTTCACAGCGTCTTTCCTATAGCAGGGAGACCAGGATTTCTCGCAATATTCCAAAAGTGGCCTACCAATGTGTGGTACAGCTGTAACATTACCTCCCAACACCTATATTCAATGCACTGACTAATAAAAGCAAGCGTACCAAATGTCTTCTTCAACAGCCTGTTTACATGTGACTTCAAACACATAGCTGCTTTCCTGCTCCTTAACTTCAACTAAATTGATTCAGTCTTTCTTGGAACCTTCTTCTTTGTTGTTCTTCAGTAGCTCTGAAATGTTATCCTTGCTTAATATTGCCTCTACTTTCCCTTTCTTCTGACTTACCCTATACTTCTTGAATACATCTAATTATTACTACTTTACCCATCTCCAGTTTTGGCATCATTTATAAGTTGAATGTTCAAAGGTCGAAAGTGCCCATCAACCAAAGAATGTGCTTGAGACATGGGGAATATCGGAATACATGCTGATTAGATTAAATTAATAAAATTATGTTTAATAAAATTTAAATACAGATGTTTAGAAAGTCTCATTATTAAAAATGCTTTACTAAATAGGAAACACCACAGATTAAGGTTGTAATACCTTGCATTGACATTTCCTTTAATTTGTGTCTTTTACTTACACATTTGATATCAGGTAGCCTACATACATAAAACATCAATGAGTGTGTGGATGGAGGGTAACATCCTCCATTCTAATATTCTAATTTTTTTTCTGACCAGTTCAAACTTACTAATGGATCACTTTTATGGCTGAGTTTTTTTCTTCTTCCCCATCTTTTCCTGATTCTAACATTTTCTTAGTCTTTGGCTTGGCCTATGATTTCTAAGGACCCAATCTCCCTTTTTGTTAATAGTGTCCTCTTTGAGCAGTGCCACTGTACTCAGTACTGCCAGAGCCAGTCATCCTCCTTCTTCCCCAAGTACTTTAAGGAACTAATTCCTCTCCTATCCCCTCCCTAGCCTAGCCCCAAGCTGTCTAGACTTTAGCTCACCCTCTTTCTACTTCTACTTATTCTATCCAATGGCTAATGCTATGATCTGGCTCCCCCATCCAGATGATTTCCCTTGAGCAGTCCTGATAAATGGATATGTCAGGAGGAAAACTTGTGCTTCAATGGGCAAAACATCAGCTAGCTCCAGTCAAGGATTACTTATGCAATGATGAGAAGATATTACAAGGCAATGCCGGAAAGCCTTAACTGTGCAAATCGCTGTTGAATTCTTGCTGAAGAGTGCAAAGGCCTTGCATTTCGTTGGAAATGTCAAATATCAAATTTCATTCTATTGTTTCCACTCAGTTGCTTGCAACCTAACATGCTTAGTGTCGGTGACCTCTTCATTTACTCAAATATGTGAAGTTAATGAAGTAAAAACCCAATAGGTATTTGGCAAACACACATCTCTGTGCGCAGAACCATTGATCATTATAAATGAGAGACACTCTAAAACTATTGAACAAAATTGACTCAAGGTGAACTATATAGCCAATTTTCTTCTAGGTCTGCAATAGAAATTTGTAATATTTGATGGAATGATGGTTAAAAAACTATTTAATGTTGGCGGAAGTTATAGCCTATATATCATCAAATATGAGGACTGAAATAAATTCTGGTTTTGACCCTATGCAAGACAATTAACTAAATTATAGGGAATTGATCTTTTGGAATGGATTTGTGCTTGGTCTCTGGCCAGTGTTGAACTTCTATTCAACTGAGCCCCAAATGGGCTTGAAATTGGAGGCTGACATCTCTCCCTTGCTGGTAGCATCAACATCCATTGAGACCCAATCCAGGATCTCTGCTGTAGCCTAGGACACAGGTAAGTGAGAGTAGGATGGGCATCCAGATAAGGAGGGCAGTGGGGGTACAAGGATACTGCCATGGTTTCCAGCAGCCATGCCAGTTCACGAAGCAATTGGTTGACTGTAGGTGAAAAGCTGGCTGCTAAATCAGCTAAGATAAGAAGAGGTAAGAATAGAACAAAATCTGAGACAGCAAAATTTTAGAAACAACCTTTCCGAGCTTTGTAGGTCCCCAAAGTAAAAGATAAATTAATTACTGCATCTGTCCCCTGTCCTTTGGTTCAAATGAGTGAGATACCCACCTTCACTATTAGTTGTATTAACTGCATTTGAGTACATACAGGCGAAGACAGTTTGGATATGTAACCATTTGCCCCAAAGGTGTTTCTTAATACATCCAAACAGATTGATGAAAAATAAATAGAGACATTTTCAGACTCAAGAGTTTTGGTGTCAGGTAATCTATATCTAAATGTTTCATTTGATGAATGAACGTATTCAAAGTAAAGATTGGCTTGGCTTTCTTCTTTCACTAACTGGCTCTCAGGATTTGTCCTTTATTTGTTGATGTTTCCTATATTTTGATGTGTATCATCATCTTTCTGTTCTTCTGTGTAATTTATCTCAGTGGTCATCATACATTGAAAGGGTGTACTCTTGGTCAGAGTACCTTCACCATCAGATCAATGAACACAGGGGGATGTTGGTCAAAAATTGTCCTTCCATATTGGTGTATGATATTCTGGTCTCTTCTAATATTGGACGTGACTATTTTAATGTATTCCCTTCTTTCCTTACATCTCCTGTTTTTTAGTCTCCATTAAAGTATCTTTGTATAAAACTCAGTTGCCCATTTCCTGACTCACCACAAGTCCAATTCATTGATGATTGCTATGCTCAATGAGATAAGTTGGCCAATTAAGTAACACTTTGAAGATTCTGGTCTTCATTTACAAACCCTTCCATACCCTCACTCCTCCCTAACTCTTTCAGCATCTCAGCTTCACGATAAAAGTGTAGAGCTGGAGGAACAGAGCAGGTCAAGCAGTATCAGATGCATGGCCCGCTGTGTTCTTCCAACTCCACACTGTGTTATCTCTGACTCCAGCATTGGCAGTTCTTATTAGCTCTCAGCTTTACTATGTCTGTGCTCCTTTAATTCTGTCCTCTGGTGCATTTCAGTTGTTCCATTATTGGCAGTGCTGTCTTCCAGTCCCAAGACCGTAAGATCTGGAATTTCTTGCCTGTATCTCTCTGTGTCTCCACCTCACTTTCCTCTTTTAAAATGCAGCCTAAAACCTATGTTATGGTCAGGAGATAAGGAGTAGAGGTGGCTTCATTCGTTTCTGATTCCTAGTTTGTCTGCAACAGATTTTCTTTTCTTAAGGAAACAGCATTACTGTTAATTCAGTGAACATTTACTGGTTTACATGGTGTGACTACACCAGACAAGCAGACAGATTTCTGCCAAAGTGGACGAATGAACTGCCAAAGGAACAGGTGGGCGCAGGTATAGTTGCAACATTTAAAAGACATTTGGGTAAGTGCCTTAACAGGAAAGGTTTAGAGGGACCTGGGCTAAATGCAGTGAGGTGGGATTACTTTTAGTTTGGGAAGCTTGGTTGACATAGACTAGTTGGATTGAAGTGTGTGTTTTAGTACTGTATGACTCTATAAAGAGAATAGTATTCATTGGACTTAACTATATCAAAGAAAAAAATAATGAAAATATTCCAGTTTCCACATACACACTTGAAGTTCACTGTCACATACTAATACTAAGAGCAGGAGAATATATTAAGCCATTTGGAGTCCCATGAAGTTAAAGGGCATAGCTCTGTCCTGAACAGAGGTGCTTTTGCTGCTTCATACTGACTCTCCTGAGTTTGGTGTTGATGTCGTTTAAAGATGGATGATTTAACTATTCTTTCGACTGTGGAAAGTTGAACAGTTGTTAAAAATCTCTGCTTGTGGCCCATGAAGAGTCAAAACCAGCAGATTGTGTTTGAAACTTACAAGTTGCATGGGCAGAGGCAGAGAAACCCAAACATGGATCTTCAGCATTTCATTTTTTTCTCGCTAGCTAGACAGCAGAGGAACTAAATGTTTAAATCCACAAACTATGAGCTGTATTGTGACATGGCTGTATCTCTCAATTGCCCATCTTCCACAAATGTGGTGTGGCATCATAGATTTCAGGCACATGGCTTACATGATGAGAGGCTTTGCAATCAAGTTGTTTCTATTCCACTGGCATTGGAATGTAATAGGCATGTTGATGCAAATCTTCAGCTCTCTTTGACCGTGATTCCAAATCCAGGGAATGTGGCTTCAGCCTTTTATATTAAAAAAAATCAGCTGGTGGCTTCCAGCCATTAAATTTGTGAAGTAATTTATTATAAAGAATGATTTCATAATGCCTGATTCTTTTACCAAGCTTTTGGTCCTTTTCTCAGATATCCTGTTACCTGGCTTGAAGTCAGATATTATTTGATAATTGTTGGAATGAAGAACCTTTGGACGTTTTACTCAGATAAAGGCCGTCATATAAACACAAACTGTTGATGGTCTCCACTATCCACCTTAAAGTAAAGCATGACCTATTTGATTAACTGACTGGTCTCATGGTTTTTTTCCAGCCACCACCTCCCACCTCCTCACTGCCAATTGGCCAGCTGCCTTACGGACACATGTTGTGTTTTGGCCATTTGCCAGTTTATTTTAAAATAAGCCTGCGTAAGAATCACAGAGTCAGAGAATCTCTTACTGTGTGGGAGCAGGCCATTCTGCCCATCGATTCCACATTGACTGAACAGAATTCCACCCAGACCCGCCCATCCCAGTGACCTTGCATTCCCGTGGCTAATCCACTCAGCCTGCACATCCCTGGATATTGTGGGTGATTTAGTGTGGACAATCCACCTAACATATGTACCTTTGGAAGAAAATGGAATGTTGTATGTGTTGCTTTTTTTTGTGTGGGTGGATTGTATGCCCAACCATTATCCAATTCATGTTAAATATGAAAGTCAGTCTTGAGTCATCTTAGTTTGATCTGTTAAACTTGATTTTTTTTGGGGGGCACCACTGAACAGAGAATTGGCTCATTTTCCATTCACTTCAAACAGTGCTGAAACAAAATAAAACAAATATGTTAAATTATTATTTTCATAGATATTAAAGTTAACTTCATTTGAAGTTAAATTGACTTTAGGATTAAATTTCATTGCAGCAAGCTTAATCCCCTGGGAAAATTTGGAGCCGTCTAACTACATATTCGTGAATACAAGGCATTAAGGTTAAAAGAATAAACATCATAAAAGATTGCTGGAACAGATGTGATCAATTGATAATATGGGCATATGAACAAGGAGCAAGAGTAGGCCAATTAGCCCATTGCTCCTTAATTCAATAAAATCACAGTGATCTGATTTTAACCTTAACCCCACATTCATTCACAACCTCGCTAATCTTTCATCACCTAAGTAATCAAGAATGTATCTACTTCTGTCTTAGAAATATTTAAAAATTCTGCATACTCTACCTTTTGTGTAAAGGGATTTGGAACACAAATCTCTGATGGAAAAAAATTCCCTCATCACTATTTTAAATAATTGTGCCCTTATTTTTAAAAGTCATCCAAAATCTGATTTATGTGATACCTACATTTGTTATTGATAGTGAGTTTTAGGCTAATGAAAATGTACGATTCTCACTGCATAAGTAATTGACAGGAGGGATTTTTTTCTTGATGGGCAGTATGCTTACAGAATAATAGACAGCTCACGTGTATTGACACATAATCTAGCTGAGTGGGCTTAGTCTTTTTCTCTTGATTATCACTGCTTAGTGGAAAGTAGTTCCAAGCATGCATTTGAATTGTAGTTCTGTTTCTTTGGAATCTGCTTTTCCTATTTCTGCATATTTGAGGATTGGCTCAAAATAATCCAAGCTCCAAAGTAATTCTTGTCAAATGTTACAGTACAAACCACAGGAGGCTTGCGGTCGGGTTCGTTTGCTTACACTGATTCTCCTTTCCACTCTTTTAAAGTAAACATTAGCAAAATTAGACAGCCCCTGGTGTAGCTCTGTAACACAGAAGTCAAAAGGTAATCAGAAACTTAAAATAGGAACTTAGCACAATTAAGTCAAAATGTCATTACCAGAGGTGATGAAACACCCCAGTCCCTGGGTGGTTTATTGGTTCTGAAAGATTTCTATTGTGTTGATAGACTCCATATGCTCATCAGTCCTACCTTATTAAAAGGGAAGTGAAATTTGCCATTGTCCCAGAGACCATACCTTGCCCTTTCATTAGGAGAGAATCAGCTGATGATGAGTTTAATCGGAGGGTCATCACACCTCAGGTGAGGGTTGAGAATGGCGATCTCAGCCAGTCCATGAATTAAAAGAAAAACAGAAATTGCTGGAAAAGCCCAGCAAGTCTGGTAACGTCTGTTGAGAGAAATCAGAGTTAACGTTTCTGGTCGAGTGGCTCTTACTCAGAACTGATGGTAGCTAGGAAAATGTTGGTTTATATGCAGAAACTAGGGTGGGGATGAGCTGAACATAAAAAGCAATTGAGAATGCAGTCTAAAAATTTTTTTTTAGTCTGTTGATTTAGGAAGTGGCTGAGTCAGCAAATAGACTTTTTATATTTCTTGTAGTTAGCAAGTATGATTATGTTAGTCCAAGGACAATATAGGGAGCAACTTGGTTACCTCACAGTTTGAAAATCAGTACAGTACGCGAGAATGGGTTTCTCATAGTAAGGAAGACTTATTATTTATTAAACTACACTTCATCTACTCTTCAACAGACCCTCCGCAAAATAGATTACAACTTGAGGCACTACTGGTGGTCACATTGCAAGCTATAGGGCTTGATGAATGTCCAAATCTGATGAGATTCTGGAGCTCCATAGTAGACAATCACTTCTTTCACCTTCAGCACAACACATTTAAGTGCTAACATCAAGATAATAAAATATGAGGCTGGATGAACACAGCAGGCCAAGCAGCATCTCAGGAGCACAAAAGCTGACGTTTCGGGCCTAGACCCTTCATCAGAGACCCTCTCTGATGAAGGGTCTAGGCCCGAAACATCAGCTTTTGTGCTCCTGAGATGCTGCTTGGCCTGCTGTGTTCATCCAGCCTCACATTTTATTATCTTGGAATTCTCCAGCATCTGCAGTTCCCATTATCTCTAAGTGCTAATATCAGATATCTTTGCCCAAATGGTGATACCTAGTCACTCTTGCTTCTCGTCTCCTGGCAGAAGTTGGAGAGTTTGAATTTGATGGTGGAATGAGGCCAGGGAAGCAGATGTACATGAAATATTCAAAATAATTTTTGTACTTAACAGCAGCACAATATTTCACTAAACACAAATCTATTAATTCATGTAAAATCAATGAATCCTGAGATCCCTATTTTTGTTTACTGTTGTTGTAAGGACTAATATTTTGCACTTTTTTGGCTTACAGTTGATGTTCTTGATTTTTTGAGAGTGAAAGCATTAACACAATATCCATTTTCTCAAACCCAACAGATTGTGGAAGAATGCATCAATCATTGTGCACCTAAGACATTCCGATGTGGAGGCTTTTCAACATGCTACATGCTTTGAATCGTACATGACCTGCAATATAACAGAGGTAATCTTGTTATAATTAGTTTCGATTTTAGAAAAAGGAGAATGAATCAGCCTGGATCTCTGTTTCTAACTGTTATTCAATGGTCCACAATAAAAAATAGATTTGCGTAGATATCCAGTGGGAAAACTTTGGCACAACAATGGCATAACATATTGATGCAACCAGGCAAGAATCACACAACATGAATGAAGACTTGGACAGGAATCCAAGAAAAGGTTGTTATCTTTGTCTATGCTGTTGGGCAAAACTGAAGCATCTTCAACAGACAAAAAGTTTGGAGATTAATATAGAATGATACCATCCAAATCACTTTGAAGAAAACTAAATTTAATGTCAATAATTTAACCCTATGGTTGTATAAATTCTATTGAATACGTAACTTGATAAATTGCATGAAACAGGTAGTGACATGGTACACTATTGGTCTAGTAACCCAGATATTATGAGATCAGCTGTAAAGAATTTGATAAAGTGAAGAAAGTCTCATGATCCAATGAGTAATGTTATTGCCTCTAATTCAGATGTTCAAGTCTCAGTGCAGGACTTGATGGTCAGGGGAAAAAAAACATTCAAAGTGTGGCCAAAACAATTTGAGTATTAACTTGTAATTCATTTGAAAGTATACTACTGGCAGGCAGCAAAAGTGAAAGAGATCAGGGTCAGCCATGAATCCATACCTGAAAACAAAATTTTACAGTTCATAGAAACCTGAGCATTAAAACATAGAACAGAAAGAATAGAATAGAATATAGAATAGAAAGAAATATCGAAAAAATAGAAAGCTGAATGTCTTAGGACAATAATCGTTACTTTTTAATTATACACTTGCGTAATCATGAGGAGTTCAATGAGTAGATGCAGAGTTCCCGTCATGATTATTTGAACTGGGAAAAATAACCAATAATATAAATCAATAACCTGGAGTTTGCAGCAAAGGCAAAGCAAGACATCGTATTTGCATTGCAGCAAATCTTGCTGAGATATCTACTGGTCATTCCAGCAAGAATTTCACCTCCATCAAAGTACAGTGATATTGTAACCAAATCTTGTGGTCTTCACCACAGTTTCACAAAAAGGGTCTTTGGTCATTTCAACAAGATCCTCTGTACACCCAGATTATCAGCAAAAGTTGCTTTCCTTAACTTGGACCCCCCATATTGCTTTTTTGTTGACTAAAACAACTATTAGAATTCTTGATAATGTGCTTGCCTCAAACATTTTCAAACCAAGATGTGTGAGAGATATAAATAAATTAACCTGCGTTTAGGTTCCAAACTGTCTCTTGATTATGCTTATACGCAGGAAAAAGAACTCTTGTCAAATTTATTTATTTTTATCTGATTTCAGGCTGTAATACTGGGCTCCATCAGTTGCACATTTGCAGTTACGCATTGCTGTAAACAGCTATAATCGGCTTAAGATTTGTATAAATACTTTGAGTTCATTTGTTGCCATCTGCCATTTAATACTGGGACTGAAAGAGATTATACTCAGAATTATTACAGTGCAGAATGAGACAATTGTCTGCACCAACTCTTTGAACAAGTTCCATGACTTAATGCCATTTTCTCAATATTTCCCCATAATCCTGCCCTCTTCACTACCGCAATTCAACCTGCCTCCACCATAGCCCCAAGCAGGGCATTTCTAACCAGAAAGATTTCTTAACAGTGCATTTAATCCTTTTGCAAATCACTTTAACATTATGTTTCTTGTCCTTGATCTTTTTATAAATGGGGGCAGTTCTTCCACATCTGACAAGACCTCCCACGATTTTGAAAACTTTTTTCAAAACCTCCTGTTTACCTGCTTCTGTCGAAGGAACATAGTTTCAAATTTTCCAAAGTATCTTTAGCACCAAGATTTCTCAGCACTGTAATCATTCTCATAAACATTTTCTGGCACTCTCTCAAATGCATTCACATTCTTTGCAAAGTGTAGCACCAATACTTGGGCACGCAGAATAGCTAAGATCTAATTTACGTCTTAAATAAATTCAGCATAACGTTTTTGCTCCTGTGCTCTATGACCCCATTAATAAAGCCTAGGACACTGAATACTTTATTTTTATTTCTCTCTCCACCATTCTGCCACCTTTAATGACTCATGTGCATATATACCTAGGTGTCTGCTCCTGCACACCTCTCAGGGAAATGTTCTTTATTCTGAATTGTCTCTCTATCATCTCTATACCAAAATCTGTCACCTCACGCTTCTTCATATTGAGCTTCAACTGCCATTTATACATCTACTTTCTTTGCATTTTTTACAATGATTCCAAGGAGTGTTGTTCTCAAACGTTGAAAATTGTCCTTGGCCTCCAAGATTATCATCATTAATATATATCAGGAAAACCAAAGATCCCAACACCAACCCTTGTGAAATTCACTTGCAAACAGTCTCAGACTAGGCTGAAGTATTTTTCAGCACCACTTTACTTCCCATTCCAAGGTCTTCCTTACCAGGATTGCTAGTACTTCGTTTCCAACGACATTGATACTTCTCATCAAAAAAATAGCAACCCAAATATAAAATAGTATTTCCTCAACATTCATGGGTGAACTATTGTAACTTTGATCCTAAGTTTAAATTAATGAGCCCAGACCTCAGTGAAATTACAAACTTGGGGAGAATTTTGATGGACCCCTCTCTTTTACTTCAATGTTTCTTGGCTTCTTGAATGCATAGATGGCTTCTTGAAGTGAGTTTCACTGAAGTTTGTGTAACCATTTCAAGAATGATATCACTTTAAGAAGTTCAATATGCAGATGAACTAAATACCTAGATGTCGCTACATGATCAGTCGCTGTATTCATTTTGCATGGTACCGCCCTAGACAAAGGCTGTGTTTAGAGAATATTTTGTATTATTTGCACTAGTTTATCTATAAGTATACCCATCAGAGATCTTCAAATGAATGCAATCCACATAGCACAAATTTTTAAAAATGGAAATAGCATGAGAACCAGCTACAAAGTAAGGAGTGGTAACTGTCCTATTTAAAGGGTCACCGTGGTGGTTTAACAGTTAGCATTGCTGCCTCACAGCGTCTGCAACCCAGTTCAACTCTATTCATTCTTTGTGGAGATTGTACATTCGCCCCATGTCTCTGCAGGTTTCCTCCAGGTGCTCCAGTTTGCTCCCCCAGTCCAAAGATTCGCAGGCTAGGTGGATTAACCATGGTACATGTGGGATTACAGGGATAGGATAGGAGGTGGGTCTAGTTGGGATGGACTTTGAAGGTTCAGTGTGGACTCAATAGGCTAAATAGCCTGCTTCCACACTGTAGGGATTCGATGGAGAAAAAGAAACAGAGCAGAAAGGAGGCCATGACAGACCAAGGATAGAAGCAGCAAACAAGAAAAAAGTAGCAATTGAGAAGTTCCCATAGTTCAGAAAACAGCGGGAGTTAACACAGAACAGGGCAAGGCACAATTTGCTAACTGTGAGTATTTACAGCTGGACAAAGCTGGACAGGCAGTTATCTTAAGACCACACAATCCAAAAGCTATCTAAAATTCTGTGATTCTGTAAGATCCATCACCTATGCACAGTAATGGCTTTCATTTATTTTCCTATTCTAGCCATTCAATTTTTAACCTTCTGCTGACATAATTTCCCTTATTCAAGTTTAGCAACTTACTTCAGGACAAGGGACTTCATTTTCAAAGAAATTGTGGTCACTCATCCCTAAAAGCTCTCTCACAAAAAGATTTTGATTAGCCCTTTATCATTACACAATGCTGGATCTAAAACAGTGTTTCTTCTAATTGGCTCCTCAACATGCTGCTCTCATAAACCATTCCTAAGTCAGTCCAGATATTCGTCCTCCTTATCTTTAGTTCATTTGGTTTACCCAGTCCACATGTAGATTGAACCCTTAATAACTGTGTTGCCCATACACCTCACCTGTGTTAAATGAAGATAGCACAAGTACGTATTATATTTGGAAGCCCACTACAGTATCTCTTCACATTTGAACTTGAACAGCAAGTGCCATACATTATTCAAAAACACAGCTTCAAAAAAAAAACAGATTCTGCTCTTATCTGCTGTGTACATGCATAAACTTTCTATTTCATGGCTCTGGGAAAATTATGAATAACCAGTAGAATTGGCTTTACTTCTTTTCAGATAACAGTGTGAATTTTATCAAGGTCAGAATAGAACTTTTCCCTTTATATCTTCATCTGAGTCAAGGGTCAAGATATAAGCTGATGGCTGGAACTGAGCCATGAGGAAGACAAGATTGGGAATAGTCAATACAATTGATGTCCTCCAATAGCCAAAGTACGCTCAGCATGCCTTATGGTAACAAACATTCTCTTCCTCTTTATGGTCAAACAGAAAGCATCAGGGATATAGCCTAGATCACAGCGTTGGTGCCTTCTGGGTTATGCCATTGTTGTATCAAATATCGAAGTGGTATTAGTTTTATGCAATTCATACAGCAGACGGATTTCCATTGACTAGTTGATGATTGTTGATGGACACCCACTGAGTAATAGGACATTGTAAGGCACAAGAGGAAAGGAGACAATGTTTCTTAAGGCAGCCTGAGTTTTAAGGCTAATTCAAAATATAATTTACAAACAATGGCATAAACTCAGGTGCCTAGATCA
The DNA here is from genome assembly GCF_030684315.1 of Stegostoma tigrinum. Taxonomy (NCBI): domain Eukaryota; kingdom Metazoa; phylum Chordata; class Chondrichthyes; order Orectolobiformes; family Stegostomatidae; genus Stegostoma; species Stegostoma tigrinum. The sequence goes on along the minus strand of NC_081357.1, from coordinate 113,277,419 downwards.
TTGGGTTTAAGCGTCATCACCAGGATTGTTTTGTTTTTATTATGATCTAAGGTTATGCCAAAATATATGACCTCAGTCAGCACAACCCAAGGTCACAAGCAAAGAAGGCAGCATTCCAACAAGTTAAAGCTAACATTCAAAGAGAAATCTGAAAGATAAATTACGGAGCATAGACAGAGATAACTGAGAGATCCAACAAAACACTAACCATTTGACTTGCAAACATTTTTGAAGCCAACATGACCATCTACAGACCAAATCCATCTGTAAATGAAGGGAATTTTGTCCATTTGACCTTGGTCTGTAGATGTGTCTTGTTGGCTTCAAAAACAGTTTGCATGTCAAGATAATAAAATGTGAGGCTGGATGAACACAGCAGGCCAAGCAGCATCTCAGGAGCACAAAAGCTGACGTTTCGGGCCTAGACCCTTCATCAGAGAGGGGGATGGGGTGAGGGTTCTGGAATAAATAGGGAGAGAGGGGAAGGCGGACTGAAGATGGAGAGAAAAGAAGATAGGTGGAGAGGAGAGCATAGGTGGGGAGGTAGGGAGGGGATAGGTCAGTCCAGGGAAGACGGACAGGTCAAGGAGGTGGGATGAGGTTAGTAGGTAGATGGGGGTGTGGCTTGGGGTAGGAGGAAGGGACGGGTGGGAGGAAGAACAGGTTAGGGAGGCAGAGACAGGTTGGACTGGTTTTGGGATGCAGTGGGTGGAGGGGAAGAGCTGGGCTGGTTGTGTGGTGCAGTGGGGGGAGGGGACGAACTGGGCTGGTTTAGGGATGCAGTAGGGGAAGGGGAGATTTTGAAACTGGTGAAGTCCACATTGATACCATTAGGCTGCAGGGTTCCCAGGCGGAATATGAGTTGCTGTTCCTGCAACCTTCGGGTGGCATCATTGTGGCACTGCAGGAGGCCCATGATGGACATGCCATCTAAAGCATGGGAGGGGGAGTGGAAATGGTTTGCGACTGGGAGGTGCAGTTGTTTGTTGCGAACTGAGCGGAGGTGTTCTGCAAAGCGGCCTCCAAGCCTCCGCTTGGTTTCCCCATTGTAGAGGCAGCCACACTGGGTACAGTGGATGCAGTATACCACATTGGCAGATGTGCCTTCCACCCACTGCATCCCAAAACCAGTCCAACCTGTCTCTGCCTCCCTTACCTGTTCTTCCTCCCACCCATCCCTTCCTCCCGCCCCAAGCCACACCCCCATCTACCTACTAACCTCATCCAACCTCCTTGACCTGTCTGTCTTCCCTGGACTGGCCTATCCCCTCCCTACCTCCCCACCTATACTCTCCTCTCCACCTATCTTCTTTTCTCTCCATCTTCGGTCTGTCTCCCCCTCTCTCCCTATTTATTCCAGAACCTTCACCCCATCCCTCTCTCTGATGAAGGGTCTAGGCCTGAAGCGTCAGCTTTTGTGCTCCTGAGATGCTGCTTGGCCTGCTGTGTTCATCCAGCCTCACATTTTATTATCCTGGAATTCTCCAGCATCTGCAGTTCCCATTATCTCTGCATGTCAAGATGGCTAGTTAAGGATGTTATTAGCAATGGGGCCCACTTTGCGGAAGGAGGTGCTGACCTGAAAATGTTGCTGCTTTAAATGAAGACTGCTCTTCACCTTCCACAACTTTCATTGATATGCCAGCCTCAGCAGAGATCACATTGGGTGACTGCAGTCCTCAGCATTAACTCTTTCAAGTTCTTACAGCCTTGTAGGAGTTCCAATGATGATCAGAAGTTCAGGCCTTTGTGTTCTGGTATATAATTCACCAGCAAGTTTGAATTGTGTGAACAACATCTACTGTTAAATGACTGAGGACAGGCTGGCCAGGTGCAGACAGACAATGCTTGGAATGGAGGGGAGCTCCTCTCATGGGATAATACAATCCCAACTGGGTGAAAGTAGGCCATTTGATCCATCATGTCCACACCAGCTCTCTTAACAACATCCCAAATCTATATTTTCCATGGTAACTCCACCTAGCCTTCACATCCTTGGACTGTGGGAGAAAACCAGAACACCTGAAAACCAATGCAGACACGGGGAGAATGTGCAAACTCCACCCAGGCACCTGGGCCTCTGACGCTGTGAGGCAGAAGCCAATGAACAACCGTCACTCTCCTCATGTAAAATTCAGCCCATCACAATATGAACACTGTATTGAAGACACCTAAACAATCCATAGTGCACAGTTATTTATTCACTGTCAAGTTGAACAATTTTAGGATAATTTGTGGTCTAGTGACAGATGACATTAGTCTTGGTCACCTCGTAGTGGCAAGGTGTTCTTACAAAAAACATGAACTTGGCTTTATCGACAGCTTCAGATATTGTTAATACATTGAGCAAAAAATAGTTGAGCTTTGAATATTCTTTATAGAGTTTGTATTACAACAAGCAAAAACAATTTTGAAGAATATAAATCAACGACATCATTTAGAAATCAATACCGCCTCTTGTCTTCCTTGATTCTGCTGAGTTCCAGAGGTCGGCCCGCAAACATAATTTTTATACCATGTTATCAGATTGCTCTTGTAGGAATTGACTGTTTCGTTTTCCCCTCACAGGTGCCTTTACGTAGCAAAAAGTATCCAAAGTGTAGGTGTAGAAAATTTCAAGAAATCTGCAGTGTTCTTCGTTAGATTGGGGAAGTGGTAGTATACATGTCAATACTCCTTGGACAACAAAACTGGAACTCTATGCTCTTCTTTCCAATGATAGAATTTAGAAGGCTCTTTAACTTTCAACTTATTTCTTTATTTTTCTATTTTGTACCCAAGACTTTGTACCTATGTACCTTGTATCTAAGATGGCACTGTGAATGGTAAAATTCGTAAAATTTTCACTGTTCTCCTGTATCCCTGTGCTTGAGTACACATGATGATAAAACCTAATTCTACCTCTAATTATACAAGTTCCATTTTACTTTGTTTTAGTGTTTACAAACTTGTGAGATATTGTATCGATGCAGACCTTTTTAATCAGATCAAGAGACAAATGTAACACAAATGGAGCTGGGGGAACACAGCAGGCCACGCAGCATCAGAGGAGAAGGAATGTTGATATTTCGGGTCAGGACTCTTTCTTAAGAAGGGTCTGATGCTGCCTGGCGTGTTGTGTTCCTGCAGCTCCACACTGTGTTATCTCTGTCTCCAGCATCATCAGTTCTTACCATCACTGTGCAGACAAATGTGATTAGTTGTCTTTCTGTCTTCCAATCACGTGGCTGCTTACCTATGGTATAATCTCTATTATCCCCTTACCTAGAGGAACACTGCTGCCAATAGCTTCATGTCTTTTGGTAGAATCCTTTAAAAAGTATATTCTGAAAGTCACTGTGAATACTGGTGAGGTTCAGCATTCTTATTGATGTTGAAATGCAAGGGAAGCAGAACCTCAGAATTATGTTGCACACATCCGACAGTATGAACTTTACCAACTTGGATCCTTCAGATTCCATTGCCACAAATACGGCACAACAAAAGTGTTGTTGCTCCTTTCCTTGTTAATTTAAGCCAGTTTTAACTGATCTGCCTCTGTGTTGTGGGCTTTTACAAATTACCTGATTACATACCTGATGGCACTTTGGCAGAAAGAATACAGACATGGACTGTTTTCTAAATAGTGAGAAAATTCATAAAGCTGAAGCACAAAGGGATCTGGGAGTGTCGGTCCAGGGTTCTCTCAAGGTTAACTTGCAGGTAGAGTCCATGATTAGGAAAGCGAATGTAATGATGTCGTTTATCTCAAGAGGGTTGGAATATAAAAGCAGTGATGTGCTTCTGAGCCTTTATAAAGCTCTAGTTAGGCCCCATTTAGAATACTGTGTCCAATTTTGGGCCCCACACCTCAGGAAGGACATACTAGCCCTGGAGCGTGTCCAGCGGAGATTCACACGGATGATCCCTGGAATGGTAGGTTTAACTACGATGAATGGCTAAGGATCCTTGGATTGTACTCATTAGAGTTTAGAAGGTTGAGGGGAGATCTAATAGAAACTTACAAGATAATGTATGGCTTAGAAAAGATGGGCGCTAGGAAGTTGTTTCCGTTAGGCGGGGAGACTAGGACCCGGGGGCACAGCCTTAGAATTAGAAGGGGTAAATTTAAAACCGAAATGAGGAGACATTTCTTCAACCAGAGAGTGGTGGGCCTGTGGAATTTATTGCCACGGTGCATAGTGGAGGCTGGGACATTAAATGTCTTCAAGGCAGAGATTGATAAATTCTTGATCTCACAAGGAATCAAAGGCTACAGGGAGAGTGCAGGGAAGTGGAGTTGAAATGCCCATCAGCTATGATTAAATGGCGGAGTGGACTCGATGGGCTGAATGGCCTTACTTCCACTCCTATGTCTTATGGTCTTATAATAGTTATTTTAATTAAAAATAAGAACTAGACGTGGGTAATGTAGTGCTGAAAGATTCAGCAGATCTTTATTATAATTCTTGGTCTATCCATGTACCACAGTCACAGGCACTTAGTATTAATCAGTTATAAACAGTAATATAATTCCATCGGAATGTCATGCTTCAAGTGATCTTAGTTAAGAAGAAGATGGAGAAGCTTATACTCTCACACGTTATGATATGGTGATGGTAGCATGGCTTTGTCTCCTATAGGTATACTTCATACTCGCTATAAACCATAACACAACAATGACTCGTGCACAAAAATAAATTGTTTGGGAAACTCAGCAGGTCTGGCATCATCTGTGGCGAGAAAGCAGAGTCAATGTTTCAGGCTAGGTAGGCCATCTTCAGCACTGATAGTAGCTGGAAAAGGCTGTAATTATGAAGAGACGGTTTGGAAACGGGGTACTGGTCCCATTAGCATATCGTCTCTGCTCCCTGGCTTGCCAGTATCCATCTTTTTAGCTGCCAATCTACTATTGTCTCTCTCTGGGCTGTATCTCCATTTATCATTTACTGCTTTCCCAGTCCCCACTGCCCCCAAACTACAGGTTTCAGTATATATACCATCTTTTCCTGGCTTACAAACAGTTCTGGAGAAGGGTCTCTGAATCTGAAATGTTAACTCTGCTTTCTCTCCGCAGATGTTGCCAGACCTGCTGAGTTTCTCCAGCAATTTCTGTTTTATTTCAGAATTCCTTCGTCCACTGTTTTTTGTTTAGTGACTGGTGTATTACATTTTATGCGACCTAGAAAAGTAAATTGCAATGAATTTGGCATGAATTTCAAGTCAGTGGTGTTGAATACAAATTCTGCAAATGAAAACGGAAACTAAAGCCTTAATATGGAGCAGGTTGATCAACAAGTCAACATTTTAGTTCTACCTTTTTAGCTTTATTAGAGCAATTTGCACCTTTTTGAGGTGCTAACTGACCTTAGTTTGAGGAAGTTCTTGATACTGTCAGGTAAAAGAGGCAAAGAATGAGAAGAGTGGATAGCAACAAGTTTAATTCATAATAACTTCCCAACGCCAGTCTCAAGTTGTGGTAAAACACAAAAAAATCATTAAGCACAATGAGCTTGTACATTCTAATAGTCTATGTATAACCTGTATGGTTGGGCATAATGACTAATCTCTTGAGTGCATTAATTTGTTCCAAGGATACTTTAGGAACGAGGACATCAACAAGAGCAGGAAATCCAAACAGCCAACTTTTTAAACAGGGAATCATTTTATATTTTTGCAGACGACATTTTGACCAAACAATTTGCATTCAAGTAGTAGCTTTACTATAATAAAAAAAATCCCCTTTTACTTCATAAGAGCAAATTTGAAAGTGCGGAGACACAAGGACAGATTGCCAACACCTTGATCAAAGTAACAGGTTCTAAGGAGTTTCCTAAGGGAGGAGAGAGAGGTACAGAGATAATAAGTTACAGGGAAGAAGTTGAGCTTGTGCCTAGGCAGCTGAAGACACAATCACCAGTAATATTGATCAAAATTAGAGCCGTTCAAGAGGCAGAATTGAATGGCACAGAGGTATTGAAGATTTGTTGGAATTGAGGTGGTTATAGGGCTACACAAGGACAAGGCTACACATGGGTTTGTAAGCAAACATGCAAATTTTAAAGCCAAGCTGTTCACAGACCAAGAGCCAATGTACATCAAAAAAGATGGGTAATTTATGAATGGGACCTTGTGAGTTAGGGCAGCAAAGGTTTGCAAGAGCTCAAGGTTGCATAGGATGGATGATAGTATACCAAGAGTGCAGTGGCACAGTCAAATTTAGAGGTAATAAAGGCATGGTTGAGGGCTTCAACAGAATATGAGCTGAGGCAGGGGTGAAGTTGGTGAATGTTATAAGAATGGAAGTAAACAGTCTGAGTGATGAGTGGGATTTGTGGTTGGAATCTCACTTCAGCATCAGCTATAATACTCTGCCCATAAACAGTGGTTTGGTCACAGGCTATCAGAAAGAGAGATTGGTAGCCAAGAAACTGTGTTTACAGACTAAACCAAAGATGGCGGCTTCGGTCTTCCCATTTTAGTCAGAGAGAGTTTCAGCTTGCTGATTGCTGATGTGAATATGAAAGGGCTTGAAATTCTAAACTTTAATCAGTTGCCACGTTACATTTCAAACACAAATTTATGTTTAGTATATGCTTGATATAGCTATGTATGCATAATGCAATATTTAAATTATCACACTTAAAACAATGAAAATTAAATAAATAAAATTACAGAGCCCACAGTTTTAGAGACTAATGCATTTTTCTGCCAGTATTCAAAGTTCATATACCTAATAATATTCCTACATTATACATATGTCAGAAGAATGTTGGTGTAATGTAGCCAACAAGGATTGTGTAATAGGTACGCATAGTAGTATAGCTAAGTGAGCATAGTTCATAAAACAAGCCTGACCAGAGTTTGAGATATGAACAGTATTATAAATGTTCAAAGCAAGAACAGCAAAAATACGCTCCATGATCCATACCTAGTCACTATACTCCAGAAGTAATTCTGTTGGGTGTTTCAACATCAATTTGACAGTTACCTTGATTTCCTGAAAATTGTAACATGTAGTTTAATGATGGGTGCCCCGGCATCCTTGAAGTAGCGATACTTTGAGAATTTCATTTATGATTTTCTGCTTCTCTTGCATTTAACATCAATTCTATGGTTCTGTTTTAGGCTTGTATATGGGCAGTTGGTTAATAGCTGTAATAGTTACTTTCATTTTCTTCTTTGCTTTTGTTGATGCTAATAAAGAACATTGTTGACCTGCTTGAAGGCTGAGTACTTAGTCTGCTCATGGCCAGAAAACGTGGTAGCCAACAAAGCTTTCCATTTGTATTTGTTCCTGCCACAATGCTGTCTCTTCACAGAAAGTTGGCAAATTAATCTCTGAAATGGGTTTTCACTCGTCCATCAGTAAGACTGCCAATTCACTTACAGTACAACTGTCATGAGTCCTAGCGAGTTTTGAGAAGATTTGTAGCTCAGGTTGAGGTTCTGGGTGTGAATTTGCTCGCTGAGCTGGAAGGTTAGTTTTCAGCCGTTTTGTTACCATTCTAGATAACATCATCAGTGAGCCTCCGACGAAGCGCTGGTGTTATGTCCTGCTTTCTATTCATCTGGTTAGGTTTCCTTGGGTTGGTGATGTCATTTCCTGCATTGGTGATGTCATTTCCTGTTCTTTTTCTCAGGGGATGGTAGATTGGCTCCAAATCAATGTGTTTGTTGATGGAGTTCTGGTTGGAATGCCATACTTCTAGGAATTCTTGTGCGTGCCTCTGTTTGGCTTGTCCTAGGATGGATGTGTTGTCCCAATCAATGTGTCATGAGTCCTCACTACTGTCTCTCAAAGTGCTTAAAATCTGATTGTATAAGTGACATATTCTGGCGCCTCTGGAACTGATGGTGCTCCTTTACAAATTTGAATGCTATCTCTCAAGAAATGGGTTGCTGCAATATTTGGTCCATTTTGACTTCCTGAGCTTTCACAATGCTTAGTTTTGGGGAAGGTCCAGCAGCCAGAAACAAGTCTAGATTCTACTGTTTCTTTCTTGCTTCATTGCAACAGTGCAGGTACATGTCTGCTTCCATTCCCATCGCAGAGTCACTTTACCAGGCCAGCAGATTTGTTGCCAAGGTGAATTCAGTTGAAAAATTGAAAGACAAGATGATAGGCTTATGTCTCAGCACAAAATAATATATAGTTTCCTGGGACAAAGGCAATAAAAAGATTTGGAAATTGACATTACAAGTCTTGGAAATTGGAGCGAATATCTTGCCAACTTATCTATTTGAGGAGGTGGTCAGGAATGATTAGAATTGAAGGAGGAAGTTATGCCCAAGACATGAGCTCTAAAATGTGGGTTTTAAATACCACAATATTTAACGTGTTGATGTGTCACTTAATCTAAATAAGTGAGTACATCTAAGCTTATTCAGTTCAACTTTTTCCACTAGCTACATTCTCATTATGACTGTTTCAGTATATTTGCTACTCGTGGTTTAGTAATGCATTTCTTCCTAAAATGAAAATATCATTAATAGGTTTTTTTTAGAAGTTAAATAATCATTAAAAGTGTCTCATTCCTATCTTAAGCAAATCACTGATGTCATTGTTATAGACACTATATAGACACTATTCTGGAGATAACAAACACTGCATAAGATTATGAATTGGACTTTTTGAACTGCATATATTTCATTATCTGCTGCTCTTCTTTTGAGTGAAAGAAAATCTTTGTGAAAAACTTAATAATCCTGTGTTTTCTTTTAGATTTTAAATTTTAACAGTCAGAGGAGAGACCAAGTTTAAAAAGTTCCTACATTTTGGTGAACAAAACAGATGTGAAATAGTAAAATAGCAGAAAATTGGCCAATTATGACAAATGTGTAATATCCTTCATTTAACACTTTTCAAGTGTTCAATCTAGCACTTAACATACCTGACTGATGAAAAGTTTATTATTCCACTGATGAAGTACGCAAAAACTTGACATAATGGTTTCAGAGAAATGTAGCAAGCGTCAAGCTATTCACAAAGTTCAGTCTACCTCAAAGGAATTCCCACCTGTAAATGTGATTGTGTATTCTCTAAACTGAAAAATGTGCTCCTCTTGAAACAGCTTGTTCTCATAGTTTCTGCTCATCAATCACAAAACTCAACAGACATAATATGGCAATTATAATGGTTTAATCATTTCAAATTGGCAGCTGTAATTGCCATTGGTTTACCATTAAATGATGAATGATCTAACTTAAGCAACAAGGATGAGCAATATCTTACGGTGATTTTCATGCGCTCATAAAAATAGCATTTTGAGACAGATTAGACAGATGTTAGTGATGCAGGGTTCAGTGATTTTATAACTCTTCCCAGAGGACACGTCAAATTGCATACAAGAATGCTTAAATAAAATTTCAGAGACTTTCAAAATGAAAGGAAATGAAGAATTAAGCTATGTCATAAAAAGAAGGCAGAGTGTTTATTTAAAAAAAATCTATTTCCAACTGCCTTTGCTGTTGCTGCATCAGCTCTTGAGATGAGGCATTCCACTCCCGGCCATCTCAGATGTCCTCAATTCTAAAGGACCGCAACTCCCCCTCCACAGTGGTCAAAAATGCCCTCAACCATGTCTCTCGCAATTCCCGCAACTCCTCCCTCACACACCCCCCCTGCAATAACAACCAAAGCAGAATCCCCTTGGCCTCACGTCCCACCCCACCAACCTCTGAATCCAACGCATCATCCTCCGTCACTTCTGCCATCTGCAATCTGACCCCACCACCAAAGACATTTTTCCCTCCCCACCCTTATCTGCTTTCCAGAGGAATCTCTCTCTCCGTGACTCCCTCGTCTGCTCCACACTCCCCACCAGCCCCACCACCCCCAGCACTTTTCCCAACAACTGGAGCAAATGCTACATCTGTCCTTACAAAACACTCCCAAACCCCATCCCAGACCCTAAGAAGACCTTCCACATCAAACAGATGTTCACCTACACATCTGCTAATGTGGTATACTGTATCCGCTGTTCCTGTTGTGGTCTCCTCTACATTGGGGAAACCAAGCGAAGGCTTGGGGACTGCTTCATGACACCCCTTGCTCGGTTCACAATAAACAACTGCACCTCCCAGTCATGAACTATATCAAATACCCCCCACCACTCCTTAGATGATATGTCCATCCTGGGCCTCCTGCATTGCCACAATAATGCAACCCGAAAGCTGCAGGAACAGCCATTTTCATACTCTTCTTGGGAACCCTGTAGCCCAATGGTATCAATGTGGAATTCACAAGCTTCAAAATCTCCCCTCCCCCCACTGCATCCCAAAACCAGCCCAGCTTGTGCCCGGATGCCTAACCATTCCTCCCACCTTAAGCCCCACCACCTTCTCCTAACCACTAACCTCATCCCACCTCCTCGACCTGTCCGTCCTCCCTGGACTGACCTATCCCCTCCCTAACTCCCCACCCACATTCACCTTTACTGGCTTCAAACCCGCCTCTTTGACCTGTCTGTCTCCTATCCACTTATGTCTCCTTTATCCGTCTTCTAGCCGCCTCCCCCTCTCTCCCTATTTATTTCAGAATCCCCTTCGCCTCTGCCATTTCCGAAGGAAGGTCCCTTCCTGCTCCTCTGATGCTGCTTGGCCTGCTGTGCTCATCCAGTTCTGCATCTTGTTATCTCAGATTCTCCAGTGTCGGCAGTTTCTCCTATCTCTATTTCCAATTGTGTGAGCTTGATTAAACAGAGTATTTAGGTGAATTAAACATATTTGAATTCAAACATTTTAAAAACAATGACCAAGTCCTGGTGAGTTTCCCAAAATTGTGAGCATTCCAGATGGGAGATGCCTGACTTTTTTCAGCTCCCGGCTGAGAAAGAATGAACTGGCACTGCCTCTTTATTAATTTGCCCTCATAGTCGGCCTCACCAAAGCTAATTTACAAAGTATCCCCTCATTGTGGATAACTTCCACTGAACATAAAAGGAACCATTTTAGCCAGGTTTTCTTGAATTAATAAAGAGTAGTTTACTCACTACTAAATATGGAAAGAAATAATGTAATGTGCACACACAAGTTAGAAATAAGAACTGAGTACAAAAATATAAAATAAAAGTTAAAAGATCTTTGTGTCAGTCCCTGGGTCATTTGTGAAGAGTAGATACTGGATGTTAATAGTTAAATATTTGATTTCAGAATTGTTGGTATAACAGCTAAGTTAAATATCTTTTGCCCTCATTTCTTCTGAGAGATTTGCTGGATAGCTAGCTTTGAACACTCAGAGACAGAGAAAGGGGAATTCTTTCAGGGATAATAGTAACTGCAGATGCTGGAGAATCTGAGATGACAAGGTATAGGGCTGGATGAACACAGCAGGCCAAGCAGCATCATAGGAGCAGGAAAGCTGACGTTTCAGAAAATTCCTGATGAAGGGTCTAGGCCCGAAGTGTCGGCTTTCCTGCTCCTGGTATGCAGCTTTGCCTGCTGTGTTCATCCAGCCCTACATCTTGTTATATCAGTGGAGAATTCTTTCCTTGCTGCCTGGCATGTCGGTGCGGGATGGTTCCTTTGTAATTTCACAACAAACACACACACACACACACACACACACACACACACACACACACACACACACACACACACACACATCTCAAGCCCAAACCCATCCAACTTGCACATTGGGCAATTTAGCATGGACAATCTCATAACCTGTACATCTTTGGACTGTGGAAGGAAACCAGAGAACCCGATGGAAACCCGTGCAGATGCAGGAGAATGTGGAAATGTCACCCAAGGCTGGAATCGCACACAGTCACTGGTGCAGTGAGGCAACAGTGCTAGCCACTGTAATTACGCTCTTTGTATGTTCATTTACTAAAGCGATAGTACCTCTTCCTTAACTGTAGGAATTAATTTATCAATTATCTGGCAAGTTCAGAAAGTTTGTGTTTGGTTTTGTAATTTGTTGCTGCTCTCTTGGTTTAATGCTCACTTCTGAAATGCTCCCACATTGTAAGCTGGGCTGGTGCCATTCACATTGCCCTGTCAGAGGATTCATAAGCTACTGCTCAAGTATTGCCTGGAAACAGTCCAAAATGCAGCATCCAGACAGCTTTTCATTGCTGTCTTCATCACAAACAGGGACAGTAGTTCCTCAATCATGTCGAATAATGTCAAGCAAAATATGTTTGAAAATACACGGTCTAGTTCAGTGTTCCAGACGTGGCGCAACTTCATGAACATAACAGATATAAATCATACTAAAGTATCCATCATTTCCTGGTGAACTATACATGAGACGCATTGCTTTTACTTCTTAAGACTCCTTTAAGACTCCTGCAGACTGAATGCAGCTGGTGTAAAACTTGACAATTGTTGATCTTTGCTGATAATCAGAAATCTTTCTGGATGAGCCCACCATGATTTAAATATGCTTGTTAATATGAGTGGAACATATTCCCTCTCATGCCCTTGGGAGAACGCCCAAAATCAGAAACAGTAATGGGACTTCTGGCAGTGTAGACTGGCAGTCACTTTATTTGGTTTTCTTTCCACACTGTTCCAGTTCAACATGAGAAAATTCTAGCCCATGATATCAAGCAAATTTCTGATCAGAGGCTTTTAAATTACTAACCATTTAAAACTCAGCCCTTGAAGTAGCAATAGTTTTTTCGTTATACGATTCCAGAAACAGTCTGGGGAGCCACAGATAAGTGATGAAGGTTTGGTATATTGATCGATTGTCAGGCAGCCAGAATGAGTAGTTAATGTTCAATTCTGTGCCAGGTTCAAAGCATATCTTCAAGTATAGGGCCTACTGACAAACAGAAGGATTGCAAGGAGGCGGGAAGAAGAGGCCACCAGTTCAATGAATTACCTATCAGACCCCACTGAATTGAGACAAATTAAAGAAGGAGAGATAGCTTCCAGTGGGAGGGAAGTGAAGAGATCTTTTCTTGTATGCACCACTGGAGGGAGCTGGAAGTGTTTGTCAGTATTGACTTTCATACTCAGGGAACAAATGACTGTTGGTGTGAAAAGGTTCAATGACTCAATGAAAAGAAACGAAGTAAAATGATGAATATTTTGCTCGGGCATCATGCGTAACAGCATGTTGTTCACCTGAAAGTAATAGATGTGCAAAAATACATTACAATGCACTAGGCTTAAGGATTCACTAACTTGAAATCTTATCTCTCTCAACAACTAATTGTGTACAATGTTTTATAATTTCTTGCTCAACTTTAACAGTAGAAGATCTATTATATCAACTGGCTGATACCATCTAAGAGACGTGGCTCAAGTGCCGTTCCCTCAATCTTGTTAAAGGACTAGCCTTTCATAGTGCCAATGCAAATATAGGTATTGGAAGGGACATTCCAAGAAATAAAGAAACTGGTCATCTATTGGGAGTTGCTAAGATCATTTTTCATTCTTTCTAAGCTCCAATCCGATCTGCTCAACATTTCCTCATAAGATGACCCCCTTCGTCTCATGGATCAACCTGGTGAACCTTCTCTGAATTGCTTCCAGTGTAAGTATATGCCTGTTTAAACAGAAAACCAAAATGCACAGTTGTAACACCTCCCTACATTTATATGCTATCACCTTTGCAATAAGGGCTAACATTTCATTTGTTTTCCTAATAAATTGCTGAATCTGCATGTTAACTATTTGTAAATCATGTATGAGGGTGTCCAGATCCCTCTGTACTGCAGCATTCTGCAGGCCTTTTCCATTTACATTATATTCTGCATTCTGCTTAATATTCTTCCTGTCAAAGAGAGCAACCTCACACATACCCACATTATGGTCCATCTGCCAAATTTTAGCCCACTGAATTAACCTATTTATATCCCTTTGCACCCTCCTCATAACATGCTTTCCTATCTATCAGCATCAAGTCAGGCTACAATAAACTTTCATCCAAACCATTAAAAGAGCTTGTAAATGGTTGAGAGTCTAACACCAGTCCCTGTGCAGAAATTGTCAACCTGAAAATGACTCATATATTCTGATTCCCTGTTTCCACTATGATAAGCTAACCAATCCACTGTACTCATATCACTAATATCAGAAAAAAAGACCATATTACCCCTCAGGTCTGCTCTACTATTCAGAACAACTATGGCTGATTTCCGGATTGAAATTCAACTTCCTGCTGCTCCACCAATCCCTTACTTCCCTGAGAGATTGAAAACTTTGCTTTCCCAGCTGTAGATAGAGTCAGTGAAGGAGATTTAACAACCCTTGGGGCAGATAATTGTATTGATTTACAACCCTTTGAATCATGAAATTTCTCCTCACTGGGATGTGCGGTAAGTGCTGGTCTGGCCAGCTGCACCCACATCCCATTAATGATTTTTTAAAAAACTGAGTGCTAAATGATCAGGTCATTATCCAGAGAGTATGTCACTGTGTTCTAGGTTCCCTGCTTGGAGGAAATAACCTCGCAGCATTTACACTATTAAGTTCCTTCAGAATCCTGTGTGTTTCAATAAGATCACTTCTCATTCATCCGAAATCCAGAGAACATGGGCCCAATGTACTCAGTTTCTCACAGATAGAACAACCTTCTCCTACCTGGGACTGATCTAGTGAAACTTCACACTACTGCCTCCAGTACAAGTATATCCTAACTTTAAGTATGAGCACCAAAATTCCACACAGTACTTCAGATCAAGCTTCTCTAAAACCCTGAACAGTTGTAACAAGATTTTCTTGTTCTTGTACTCTAATCCCCGCAGTAAAAGCCAATACGCCATTTGCTTTGTTCATTCGTTGTTTTACCTCCCTGCTAACTTTCTGAATTGTTTTAACAAAGGCACACCTAATTTTATCTGAACAACAGTGTTCAAGTTTTAAGTTTTAATAACATTCTGTTGCTCCACTGTTACAAGCAAAATAAATAGCCTTACACATCCCTATATTATATGCCATTTGTCATTTTGTTGCTTAATTGTATTGTTATATTAGCCCAAATACCATAAAATTTTACCGCTGTAGCAATCTTTTATGAGGCACCTTACCAAATGCTTTTTTGGAAATCTAAATACACCACAAAAAATGCTACTCCTCTTTGGTCACCCTGCTCCCGACATTAGATAATCAGGAAGGAGAACAGAAGAACATCCTGTGGTCTATTTAGTAATATTATGACTGATCTGATTGTGATTAAAATCATTTTCCTAGCTAATCTAAAACTGATTTCCTGGTTAATTAAAAATCTGTCCAATACACAGGTGAGCAAATGTTCAGTCGCTGGAAAAACTTGTCATCCTTAATAATTTTTGTCCCACCATAAACCATTGCCTCATTCACGACCACACCAATAACTGCCTGCCCTAACTCTCCTCCAGAGGGATGAGGACAAATATCTGTTTTCTGCACTTTGGTGCTTCAGTGCTGCTGCTGCCTTTTGTGGAGCATCCTGTCTGACAAGAGAGAAAGAACAAAGAACAAAGAAAATTACAGGCTAAGAACAGGCCCTTCAGCCCTCCAAGCCTGTGCCGATCCAGATCCTCTATCTAAACCTATCAACTATCTTCCAAGGATC
The DNA here is from genome assembly GCF_030684315.1 of Stegostoma tigrinum. Lineage (NCBI taxonomy): Eukaryota > Metazoa > Chordata > Chondrichthyes > Orectolobiformes > Stegostomatidae > Stegostoma > Stegostoma tigrinum. Next base: position 113,261,926 of record NC_081357.1, on the reverse strand, counting down.
TGTATCCCTCTGCTCCCTGTCCATTCATGTATCTGTCGAGATACATCTTAAATGACTCTATCGTCTCCCCCTCTACCAGCTCCGCTGGCAATGCATTCCAGGCACCTACCACCCTCTGCATAAAGAATATTCCACGTATATCTCCCTTAAACTTTTCCCCTATCACCTTGAAATTGTGTCCCCTAGTAACTGAGTCCCCTATTCTGGGAGAAAGTTTCTTGCCATCCACCCTGTCTATAACTCTCATGATTTTGTAGACCTCAATCAAGTCCCCCCTCAACCTCTATCTTTCTACTGTAAATAAGCCTCATCTACTCAACCTCTCCTCATAGCTAGCACCCTCCATACCAGGCAACATCCTGGTGAAATTCCTCTGCACCCTCTCCAAAGCATCCACATCCTTTTGGTAATGTGGCGACCAGAACTGTACGCAGTATACTAAACGTGGTTGAACCAAAGTCCTATACAACTGTAACATGACCTGCCAACTCTTGTACTCAGTGCCCTGTCCGATGAATGAAAGCATGCTGTATGACTGCTTGGCCACTCTATTGACCTGCTTTGCCACCTTCAGGGTCCAATGGACCTGAACATCCAAATCTCTCGGTGCATCAATTTTCCCCAGGGCTTTTCCATTTACTGTATAGTCTTTTGAAATGGATCTTCCAAAATGCATCACCTTGCATTTGCCTGGACTGAAATCCATCTATCATTTCTCCACCCAACTCTCCAATCTATCTATAACTTGCTGCATTCTCCGACAGTCCCCTTCACTATCTGCTACTCCACCAATCTTAGTGTCATCTGCAAACTTGCTAATCAAACCATCTATGCCTTCCTCCAGCTCATTTCTGTATATCAGAAACAACAGTGGCCCGAACACAGATCCCTGTGAAGCACCACTGGTCACAGTTCTCCATTTTGAGAAACTCCCTTCCACTACAACTCTTTGTCTCCTGTTGCCCGGCCAGTTCTCTATCCATCTAGCTCGTACACCCTGGACCCCATGCGACTTCACTTTCTCCATCAGAAGCGAGTTAGTGAGTGCGATGCAATGGTTGGAATCTTCCCAGCCACTGAACGACATGGCCATTGGTGAGAAAATTGACAAAACCTTATGATATCAGCTGTGAGGTGATGAGATTCTCAACAGTGAGCAGGGACCAGCCTATTTACATGCATTAACACCTCATTATTGGTTAATCTGCCTTCTTTCATATGCAAGATAATAAAATGTGAGGCTGGATGAACACAGCAGGCCCAGCAGCATCTCAGGAGCACAAAAGCTGACGTTTCGGGCCTAGACCTTCATCTGATGAAGGGTCTAGGCCCGAAACGTCAGCTTTTGTGCTCCTGAGATGCTGCTGGGCCTGCTGTGTTCATCCAGCCTCACATTTTATTATCTTGGATTCTCCAGCATCTGCAGTTCCCATTATCATTGATACAATTCTTTCATATGCAGTTTCCTTTTCTCCCACCAACTGGATAGAAGCTAGTTAGCCTAATTCCCGACATGAATGTCAGAGTGGTTACCTGGTGACTCCAGCATGCTTCTTGCTCTTTTTGGAGACCGATCACTAATATTTTAGGGCACACTGTATTGCCAGTGACTGTACTCATCCCATCCTGTATCCACAGATGCAAAACTTACCAGCTTCACTGTGCTCTCAGAATACGTCTCTGATGTGCTTACAGTTCTGATCTTCAATGCTGCATTTTAGACAGCACTGGCACATTTCATTGCAATACTGCTGCCAGGAGACTTTGCAAACAGGAACAAGCATCCATTTGATAGATTTGACCAGGGTGCAAACCAGGGCTCCTCATTTGCAACTGTAATGCTTATTCACTTTATTCTCACTGCTTTTCTGCCACGCCTTTCCTTGCCTTTTTGTACTTTGCTGCTCAGTCCCTTGAAAACTCTCAGCGCTTCTGTCCTGACTTGAACGTTAGCGCAGTCAGAAAGCTAGGCAGCTAGTTATGGTTGTCACCTATGATTGGTCAAGGGGCAGGACATGTTGCTGTATATAACTACACCACAACAGTCTCACATCTGCACCATGTACAAGCAGAGTATATGGCAAACACAATGCATGTGCATCAATCAAATGGTCATGTCTCAATTTCTAAAAGGACTAAGTCCTCTGTCATCAAGGAAGGCAGCCTTCTGTCAGCGGCTCCCTGCACAGTAAGTCGATGCTAGCATCTGATGTCAGTCCAAGTGTTTAGTCACACTAAATAGGCAGCTCATGGTAGTCAGAGTCAGGATCCTCTGAGGGTGAGAAAGGGGTGTGAGTAGAGGGTGAGAAGCCAAATGCCAGGTATGTTAGCACCGGCCTTGGCTCTTCCTGCCTTATTGTGGGCCCTAGTCTCCTGGAATGAGAGAATGGGAAGAATTGAGTGAGATGAAAATGGCTGGCACAGCCTGTTAGTGCTGGTGCACCTGGGGGTAAGGTGGTGAGGTGTCCCAAGTGGAGTGGGTAGGCAGCTTATTCACCATGCTGAGTTAATGGTGTGTAGGTAATTGTATTGGTGTTAGACAGAGAGAGACAGGGAGAGAGACAGAGAGGGAAGGTTCTGTATGTAATCATGAGAGTGGTAGATGATGTGCTTTGGTGGGGCATGGATGCAGTAGTGATAGACTGAGTGTGAGATAGCAGAAAGAAGATCGTGGCACGTACACGTGTGGAGTGGAGAAGGTCATTGACCTTCTTCCAGAATTTCCAGGTATTAGCTTGCACTGTGGAAACAGCACTGACCTGAGTTAGACCTTTGTCGAAGGCTGCAGACTCGGGGAGCGCAGTATCTTCTGTCAGTCCTGAGGGCAGAAGATGGTCTGACTCCACAAACACCCCATCTACCAGAACCTCCAGATTCCAAAGGGGATTCCAATATCCCTTTGCGGCCCAATATATTTGGAGTAATTGAATGAAAATGTTTATGGCGGCTTCAGAATGCCATCATTTGACCTGGTACTTGACTGATTTTAAATACAGTGCAGGTGGCAGGAATCCCAGGATATCCCAGCAACAGTGAGTACATCCACATGTAGCAAGTGGGAAAATACAATAAGCAGAATGCCATGGCATGGCTCATAATTCATGAGGCGGGTTCAGGAGAATAGCATGAGAAAACTTGCCAAGGCTTGGAAACAGAAACCATTCACAAAAGTCATCTGAGTTGGTACTTATCCAATTTTGGGTAAAATTCAGTGTTTGGATGATCAGCCTGCTGCAGATGAATACCTGGGTGTGTGTGTAAGCTGCAAGAGGTGCATCTGTGGTTTGTGGCAGTTCTGCGCATCTCAGAGTGGCCTGTAGCTACGAATGGCAGGTAGAAGTCATGGCTGATGGATACTATCACTAAGTGAGGATGTTGTGACAAATGAAGCTACAGTGAGCCACATGAGCACATTCTCAGGATAAGGCCTGTAGGAATGCATTCACTCTCCTTGGCTACTCGTGCAAGAATCCTTAGTCCCTGCTGCAGCCAGAACGCAACTCATTTTTCACAGTGGTGCTTAGTAGGCTATGTTTATTCCAGGTTGGCACATAAGCTGAATGAGAATATCAACAGTATTTGGGTGAAAATGTTGAGCTTTAATTCAGCCACAATGTTGAGCCATATAATAAGCAATATATTATTCAATTAGTGTGGGCTAGATTTAACTGGCGTTCTCCTTGCATGAACTTAGGTTCCCTGCTGAGGGATGCAGTCACTAAACAGCAAATTCAACACTCAGTTACACAGCACTATCATTTATATGACTTTCAAAGGCTGTGGTTAAGTCAAGCATTGCAATCTGTCCATTCATCTTTGCTGGAAATCAAATCATTAGCGCTGCATGGAAACATATGAACACAGGAGTAAGATCATTACTAACCTGGTTGTGTTCCCTCAGCCACTTTCTTGTTTATACCACCACACCCTCGCCCCATCCTTAACTCCGGCCCCTTGTTGAACAAAAATCTACATTATTCTGACTGGAATTTGCTCGATGACACAGCCGCCTCTACTTTCTGGGGAAGAGAATTTCTCAAACCTTCCATGAGAAAACAATTTCTCCTCATTACCATCTGAAAACAGATCTGTTAAACTGTGTCCCCTCTTTTTGGTCTCCCCACATGAAGAAACATCCTCCTAGTGTCCATGCCATCAGAGCTTATACATTTCAATCAGATCACTTCTCATTCTTCTAAACCTCTAATGGCTAGAGAACCAGCTGGTCCACGTTACTCATAAATTAGCTTACTCATCTCAGGAATGTGTCGAGTTAAACTTGTTTGAATTGCTTTGAAAGTCATTTTATTCTTTTGCAAATAAGAGACCAAAGCCGTACACAGCTTTCTAGTTGTAGCCTCACTAATGCCTTAGACATTGTAAAACATATCTCTTCTTTACATCAATTCTATTTGCAATAAATGGTAGCATCCCTGGTACTGGGTTAGCCCTGGTTTCCAGTCTGACACAGAGTCACGCGGTCATACAGCACAGAAACAGACCTTTCAGTCCAACCAGTCCGTGCTGAACATAATCCTGTTGAAACTAGCCCCACCTGCCTGCTCCTGGCCCATATCCGTCCAAGTCATCCTATTCAAGTACTTACCTAAGTGTCTTTTAAATGTAACTGTGCCCACATCCACCACTTCTTCAGGAAATTCATTCTACGTGTGAACGACCCTCAGTGTAAAAAAAATCCATATGTCTTTTTAAATCTCTCTCCTCTCACCTTAAAATCATGCCCCTTGGCCTTTAAAATTCCCATCCCAGGGAGAAGGCGCTTACCATTAACCCTAACTCTACCCATCATGATTTTATAAACCTCTTTATGATTACCTTTCAACCACCTCCACTCCAGTGAAAAATGTTCCAGCCTACCCAGCCTTTCTTTATAACTCAAACCTTCCATACCGGTAACATTCTGGTAAATCTCTTTTGAAGCTTCTCTAGCTTAACAATATCCTTCCTATAAATGGGTGACCAGAACTGGACACAGTACTCCAGAACTTTGTAAAATATACTTTAATGTATGTTATTGAGCACATGCATGACCATGGATGAAATCTGTTGCAAACAGAAGCTTTCACCAAAAAAATGTAAATAGAGTAGTATGGTGACATGTCAGAAACTCAACAAGATGGCAAGTAAATATAGGATTATTTAATGAAGGCAGAAGATGCTGGCTTAGTTCGATAAAAATCCAGAGTGTGGTGCAGAAGAAAGCAAACAGCATAGGTCCAATCCCTGTACTGCAAGTGGTAACTCATACAGACTGCTTCCTCACTTTACTCCACTCTTGTGGAGCAGTTATCTCAAGCTACAGAAACCAATTGTCTCTCTCTAATGGATTGAGATGCCTACGGTTCTTCGTGAACTATGGGTTCTTACATATGGCCTCAAGAATCATAGAATTCCCCACAGCGTAGAAGCAGAGTATCTCGTCCATCAGATCCACACCAAGTCTTTGAAGACCGTCCCACCCAGACCCAGCCCCTACCTTATCCTGTAATCCTGCATTTTCAATGACAAATCCAACTACCCTGTGTATCCCTGGATTCTGTGGAAAATTTAGCATGGCAAATCCACCTAAAATGCACATCCTGAGACTCTCTGGTTTAAATTTCTTTCCTTTTCAAAAATTTGCTGACATCTTTAGACAACAGAAACAAACCGGGACTGTCACATTCACAAACTTGAATGTGAAGATTTTAAAATGTATTTCTATCAAAACAGTAATGAAGTGTGCACATGCCATTCATTCACTTATTAAAATAATGTTTGTCAAAAGAGGGCAGCAAAGTCTGAAAATGCGACCAGACTTGCTACGTGTTGTTGCTGACCTGCTTTGTATAATCCATTACAGTGACATCACCAGATCCATTCATTAATAAGTCATAAAACAAGTTTAGGATAAAGCAGATTACAAGTGCTTAGTGTATTTAAAACACACAAGGAATTGTGTCAGCAGTTTGTACAATTCTGTTAGGCATATACGAGCATAATATGGAGGCTGCCTCTGCAGTGCCAAAAGACTGGATCACAAGTGAATGCAACTTAGCAGGAACAGCTTTGTCTCTGCTTGGATTTGTTGAGCACAGTTACGTGCAGTTTGTAGACATTTAAACAATCCAGAATGTTGGAACAATTACAATGCTGTTGGATATTTAATTTGTATTTTTAATTAACTCCACAGCTTACCAATAAAATAAAAGCCTTTACGTTACCATTTCCTGACGGCACTTTACAAGTTTGCTTTAAAAGGCCATTATTTGGAATCAGAACTCGTGAAAAATCATAATGTTTTTGCGTACATGCTATTTTTCAAATACTTGCATGATTCAAGATAGTGGTAATATTTGATATGCACAAGGCAAGCTCATCAGTTTTTTTGTTGTGCGTGGACATTAAACATAATGTGCATTTTTATCTTCTGCATGGCTGCTTTATAAACTGTAAATATGTTCCAAAAGAACAACTTGACTAGCTTGCTTGAAATATGATCAGAGCAAACCTATTCAGCATGCTCTCTGTGCTAGTGACACTGAGTGACAGGGAGAGTTGTCTTGCACTCTTCTGGTTTGTTCAGCCACTGTCTTGGACAAGTAGCACCTGTAAATTAAAGAGACATGCTGGGAACTTGAGGAAGATCAGATATGTGTGACACATCTTGTATGTATCAAAACTAGAAGTTTATTTTAAAAATATAGTCTTGAAAGTATTCATCTGCATTACAAACGTCACTCTATTTCAAGAGGTATTTGTTAATTCAGTTTGAGGCATTTATGCATAAGAGGTAATAAGTGAGTGCTGACATTGAGAGTGTAGTGTTCACTCATTTAGACTTTTGGTGTTCTTTTGTTGTCAAGATGTAAGGAATATTGATGCTGCAAATGAAACTTTTTTTTAAGCAGACATTGTTCGCAATTGTTAATATTTAGCACCTTTTCCTCTTCATTGTTCAAGTTTTCATGACCCAAACTTCATTATAACTAATATAACTTTAAACATCTTCCTTTCTACCTTAATACACAAATGTAAGCATCAATCACTTCTGACTCTATCATAACACAGAAGGATACACAGAGAAACACACTGTATTATATCCTGTGATTTGTCTTACTCATTTGTAAATAACCTTTCTCTGTATTTATCAGTGTTTCTATTTTCCATGCCAGTCATCTTCAAGAATTTTTGATTACTTACATGGTCCAGTCATGTGCAGTGTTGTATCTATATCCTCATTCCACTGAGAAAATGGGTTGAAGTAGCCCATTAATTTCATAAGGGACTTACATACTTTTCAAGAGAGAAGGAACATTCATCATTGCCTGACTGTGTTGGAATTAAACTCAATTTCCAAAGTCAGTCATTTGTTTTCTCTCCTGTCCTTTTATTTTGTTCGAGTTACCAAATGAGTCAGAACATATGCAGTCAATGTCTTCCCATTTCACTATGTAACTTGCTCCTATGAGGTCATCTGGAAATCTTAAAGATTGCATTTTCTTTCTTTTCTATCGAAAGCTGGCTTTCTCTTAATAATTTCAGGCAGCATTAAAATTTGGAAATTCAAAAGTTCCAGTACTTCCTCACACTCCCAAAGCAGGAATGGGGCAGGTTTGCAAATGAAGTCAATGGTATATAGAACTACATAGTGGATAAAATGTGCATCCTCATGCAAACCTTTGCCACTCAGCCTGAGTGGGTTAAATTACAATCACAGGCAATGGGTGGTGAATCATGTAAACCCATGCAATACCTCTCTATGTCACAATCCTCACTGAAATAAATTAAAGATATACATATTATTAAAGCTTTTGCAATATCAAGAGATGCAGTGGCTTAGGCATTTTTTTAAAGTCTTGAATAAAGTCTTAAATCATGTCTTTCCTCGGTTGACTGGCTAGGCTCAGAAGCATTATATTTGTTCAGTTCCACAATCAATTCCCAGGGCCTAATCAATTCACAATGCATCTGCTCCTGATTTAGTTGTGCCAGCATCACAGATGAATATCCACATTCTGCCAAGAGTTATAAAGGAAGCCCGAACAAAATCTGAAATGTTAATTCTGATAAAGAAATTATACATATGTGAAAATCATCTAAAGATCGATTATAGAACATACAAGGTAGATCATAGAACAGTACAGCACAGTACAGGACTTTTGGCCCATGACGTTGCACTGAACTTTTACATTAAACATAAGGTCTATCTAACCTCCAACCCTACCTTAGACGATCATCCATATGCCTATCTAATAGCCGCATAAATGCCCCTAATGAGAACGACTCCAATACCCGCTCTGGCAAAGCATTCCATGCCCCCACCACTCTCTGAGTAAAGAAGCTACCTCTGACGTCTCCCCTATATCTACCTCCACTCACTTTAAAACTATAGACTCTCATAATAGCTAACTCCACCCTAGGAAACTGTCCACTCTATCTATACCTCTGATCATTTTGTACCTTTATCAAGTAACCTCGCATCCTTCATCTTTCGAAAGAGAAAAGCCCTAGCTCTCTCAACCTTTCCTCATAAGAACTTCCCTCCATTCCAAGCAACATCCTGGTAAATCTCCTCTGCACTTTTTCCAACGCTTCCACATCTTTCCTGTAATGAGGGGGCACAATACTCCAGAAGTGGCCGAACTAGGGTTTTGGCTCTTCAAGAGCTGGAGCAGTGACTATTTCATTTGACAGTTTGCTCTAGTGTTGATTGTCCTTAGGAAGAAAGATTGTTGATGCTCCTGTTTTGAAAACATAAAGTCTTTGTAGTTCATGTGTGTGGCCACTACCTATCTTGGCATTTCCGGAAGGCTCTTGCTACATGCTTGTCAATTCCCACAAATTCAAACCTATAGTTTGTCGAGCATGGTTTGTCAAGTTTTCTCACTCCTTTGGGTGAATCCATGCAAAATCTTTGATCAATTACATGACACTGCTGTATTCCCAGGACTGATGCACACAGAATTATTCAGCATGTCTTTGGATCACTTTAGTCTTATTGGTACTTATATCAATAGATATAAGGATCCCACAAACAATTTGTATACTCAGGATTTAGTGAACTGATGTTTGGTAAACTATAACTGTGGGCAGAATCTTGTAGGAATTTGAATGGGCTGTACTAACAAATCAGATGAGGAATCCAGTGAGGCCCATCTCACTGTGGAAGCAACTTGCCGAATGTTCTACCCTAAATCTATCACATTTAACAAGTGGTGTGGCCAGATTTTCTTTAGGCAGTGCTCAGATGTTAATTAAAGGGGATTATACTTCCTTAAAACCTTTTGATAGTTCAACATACCACATTAATATTTAACTTTCTATGCTACCAAACAAGCCAGATGTTGAGAAAATTTAATATGGAAACCAGAGTGGGTGCCTGGTGAATTCAACTCATCACTTTCTTCGAATGGTCACCATGTTCAACACTGGGCACCAATACCACCGAATATTGCTCATGGGCTAAGTCATAAGTGCCCCGCATGTGCTAGCCTTGCATTGCCTTGTCTTACCCTTTTGCGATTTGCCTCCTAAGCTGGAGATGCCAAGCTTGTACTACTTCTGTCTTGCATTTCCACTCAGTGCAGACACAAAGGCAAGAAGTTTGTCATGGTTGTTGGCAGGCCTCAACAGTGTCAATGGGGGTAGCATTCGTTCAAGGACTCCTGGCATTGTAAACCAGGGTCAGCCTCCGATACCAGTACAGGGGACTTGGGCATTGCCAGTTAAACACTCCGGATGGTCAGAATCAGAATGTTCTTCATGTGAAGGCTGAGCCAAATTTCAGTCAGTCCACCACCCAGCTTGACTGTTTCTGCCCTACTGGTGGCTACTTTCCTTGGAATGAGATCGAGTTAGTAATGAAGGGAGGAGCAAGTGAATGGGGCAGCTTTTACTTTTTAGTGCAAATGGGGAGGTGTCCCAAGCAAATGAGTAGGCAGTGCAGAGGGCACATGTTGTTGGTGGTGTCATGGCTTGGCATTGGTGACAGCAACTGAGAGAAGGTATTGCACGTGATAGTGAGAGGTGCAGAATGTGACCCATGTTGGGAGGTGGCTACAACAGCAATTACTGAGTGAAAGTGACTGACTGGGGAGAAGATCTTGACACTTACACTGACAGAAGATCATTGACCTTCTTCCTACATATCTGGACATTTCTGCAGAGATAGTAAGAACTGCCAATGCTGGATCCTGAGATAACACAGAGTGGAGCTGGAGGAACATAGCAGGCCAGACAGCATCAGAGGAACAAGAAAGCTGATGTTTCAGGTCGGGATCCTTCTTCAGAAATTCCTGACCTGAAATGTCAGCTTTTCTGCTCCTCTCATGCTGCCAGGCCTACTGTGTTCCTCCAGCTCCACACTGGACATTCCTGAGGATGGCTGAGACCACTGTAATCTGGATGGAACTGCTGTTCAGGATTTCCATAACACTGATTCCCTTAGTGATGAAAAATCTTTCTATATTCTGCAGCTAGTCCACCTTTGGCCATTCTCTGAGCATATTAAACGTTGTGAGTTTGGTTTATGTGGTCTTAGAATCTTTACAGTATTGTGTTCCTCAACTTGTTCTGAGTGATGATAGTAATATGACCTAAAGCCCCTATTGTTTTGCATTTTACAACTTACGTGTATTTAATAAGCAATCACCCAGCACCCCCTGCACAAAATGTTTGCCTCGACAAGGGCTACTTGTTTGCAGTGTTTTGCTAACAGAGGAAGTCTGCAATGCAGACATTTGTAAATCTCTTTATCGTATGGCTCTGCATCACTTGTATCTACTACTATGATGTTGTTTAGCCTGGGACAGTTCCTCATGGGTGATTTATTTGTGGATTCTGTAGTCATCCATGTGTATCCTGGCAGTGCACAGCGTTATATATACATTTTTCAAAACATCAGTCACCTTCATGATATGGAGATTCCTACAAATGGAAACAGATCAGGAAAGTGTATTAGTTAATGGCTTGTTAACTGTGTGTAAGCTGTCAAATGGAAAGCAAATGAGGCATTAGCTTGTATGCTAGCACTACAAAGTTTAAGTCAAAGAGCACAATACTGTCATTTTTAAGGCTTCAGTGTAACCAGGTCTGGTGTATCATGTCTAGTTTTGCTCTGTAGGGTAAAAGGCATCATTAACACATGAAATGCAGAGATGTTTTACTAAGTTGACAGTATGTTCCCAAGAATTGGTATTATCTACTTTCGAGGGATGTGATTTGTAGTATTCCTACTGGGTGGAAGCAGACTATTGGGCCCATTGAGTCCTCACCAAACATCCAAAGAGCATCCCACTCAGATCCACTCCATCTCTATAGCTTGCATTTTCCTATGGCTATTTCACCTAGCCTGCACACCCCTGGACACTACAGGGCGATTTAGCATGGACAATCCACCTAACCTGTACATCATCAGAGGAAACCAGAGCATCCAGAGGAAACCCACACAGCCACCTGGAGAATGTGCAAACCCCACACAGACAGTCACCCTAAGGTGGTGTTGAACCCATGCCCCCTTGGTGCTGTGAGGTAGCAGGACTAACCACTGAGCTACCATACCATCCCTGCTTGAAGTTTCCAATTAATTAAAGAGATGATCAGGTTCATTTAGACAAATTATTTGAAATAGATTTGGATGGTAGGGCAAGCCTATAAAGTTTGCAAGAGGTGTTTCTGGTGCTGTGTTGGTATCCACGCCTCTGGGTCAGAAAGTCTGGTTCAAGTTCTGAGATAACGGGAACTGCAGATGCTGGAGAATCCAAGATAACGAAGTGTGGAGCTGGATGAACACAGCAGGCCAAGCAGCAAGATGCTGCTTGGCCTGCTGTGTTCATCCAGGTCCACACTTCGTTATCCTGGTTCAAGTTCTACCTACTTTAGTGATAAATCACAACATGTCTGAGCACATTGTTTAAAAATATCTAAAAAATCTGGAATTTAGTTTAGCAACAGGAAGCTTGCATTTTCGTAAAGAATTAAGACATTAATGAAACTAAACAATAAGACAGCCTTGTAAAAGGGTTCTTGTTGGTTCCTTAGAGAAGAAAGTCAAGGTTTAATAATGTAGGAATAACTAAACAGTAAAAGGTCCAGGTCCATCTAGTTTTCCTTTTATTTTTTGGATAATTCAGGCCAATAACAAAACTAAACTTATTGACTTACCATGGCAAACAAACTTTATCAGTTGGTGGACACAACCCAAACATGGGGTCAGGAAGTCATCAGTTGTGAAATATTTTGGCAACCTTGGCGCAAAACCATCAGTTTCTTCCAAGCAAGTTATACTTGCCATCTAGAATTTCTAAAATGATTCAAAGACTATATCCCAAGATATTACTTGCAGAAAGAAATCCAACTAATTTACATTTGAATGAATCAACACTTCTTGCTGCTACTGTTTTTCTGGTCAACTAGTTTTACTGATTTACTGCTGATCCAGTGAAATAATGTTTTCACAAACTCGTTTTGAAGTAACTTTCTTCACTGTCAAGATATCTCGTTCTTCTGGACAGGAGGAGCAACTTGTCATTTTCTTGATTCCTCATCCTTTAGAATTCTGGAAAGACGAATGCTTTCTTCTCCAAAGGGGAAATGTTCATCATTCCTCATGATACAATTTCATCATCTTGTTTATTGTCCTGCTTGCCCTCATCTGTATCCCACGATTATTTGCAACATCCTTTTGCATTCTGTAGTGAAGAGAACCATTCTGCATATTCCAAGTGAGATCATCTAATTATTTATGAGGAGCACAACTGGCTCATTATTTTGACTCAGTGATGAACTTTTCATATATCCTGGCATCTTGATTTGCTTTACTGCAACTGATCATTGTTCTGAAAGTTTCAAGTTCTTCTCAATCTAGATTCCCTGTCTGTTTCATTTTCTATGCATACTTTATTCTTTCTGTAGTTTTTAATTGTTTAGTGGTTGATTATGAGCTTTTATTAACTGTTCACTGTGTGGCATTAGTTGTGTTAACTGAGAAAAAGAACATTAAATGAAAATAAGCAGTTGTAAGTGTGTTGTGCAAGTTTTTCAACGAAATGGATACTCAAAAAGCACAATCCACTGTTACCTCTGCTACAGACCATGACAATAAGACACAACACGGCCAGACACATTGATCACCGTACATCAGGGACACATCAGAGATGACCACAAGACTCTCAGACGCCTAGATATCAGGGTAGCCCATATACCAATAACCACCCTACAACAGCTACTGACGAATGTAAAGGACCACATACCGATATCCAGTAAAACTAATGTAATAAACAAAATACCATGCAAGGACTGTGAGAAACATTACACAGGCAAAACTGGAAGAAAACTGATAATGTGGATACACAAACACCAACTGGTCACCAAGAGACATGACAAATTCTCACTGGTCTCAATAGACATGGACAAGGAAGGACACCAATTCTACTGGGTCAACCCATCCATAGTAGCACAAGCCAATGCCAGGGAATTTCTTGTGGTCTGGCATTCCGACCAGAGCTCCATCAATAAACATATTGAACTGGACCTGATATACAAACCAATGAAAAACAGAACCGGAAGTAATACCAACCAACCCAGCAAACTGAAGCATGCTAATAACAAGCGGGACAGAACACCAGTGCTCCACTGGAGGTGCACTGACAATGTTACCAAGCAGGGTGATGAAATGTCTGCATTCAAACCTACCGGCTCAGTGAACAAGTCGACAATCTCATCCACAACCCAAGCTACAAATCTCAAAATCTTTAAAGTGGGTTTTTTGTGGATAGAAGAATGCTGATACCATTCCGTTTTCCTTGATTGGTCTGAGGGCCTATTTAGTATACAGTATGAATGGAAAACCACTAGTTTCAAAGAGTCATAGAGTCATACAGCATGGAAACAGACCCTTCAGTCCAACCAGTCCACACCAACCACATTCCCAACCAGTCCCACTGCCTGCATTTGGCCCGTATCCATCCAAACCTTTCCTATTAGTATGTTTATCCAAAAGACTTTTAAATAATGCCACTTTACCTGCATCCACCACAGTCCCTCTTCCGCACCTACACAGGCCCCAAACACCACCTCTTCCTCCGATACATTGATGACTGTATCGGCGCCGCCTCTTGCTCCCCAGAGGAGCTCGAACAGTTCATCCACTTCACCAACACCTTCCACCCTAACCTTCAGTTCACCTGGGCCATCTCCAGCACATCCCTCACCTTCCTGGGCCTCTCAGTCTCCATCTCAGGCAACCAGCTTGTAACTGATGTCCATTTCAAGCCCACCGACTCCCACAGCTACCTAGAATACACCTCCTCCCACCCACCTTCCTGCAAAAATCCCATCCCCTATTCCCAATTCCTCTGCCTCCGCCGCATCTGCTCCCACGATAAGACATTCCACTCCCGCACATCCCAGATGTCCAAGTTCTTTAAGGACCGCAACTTTCCCCCCACAGTGATCGAGAACGCCCTTGACCGCGTCTCCCGCATTTCCCGCGACACATCCCTCACACCCCGCCCCCGCCACAACCGCCCCAAGAGGATCCCCCTCGTTCTCACACACCACCCTACCAACCTCCGGATACAACGCATTATCGTCCGACACTTCCGCCATTTACAATCCGACCCCACCACCCAAGACATTTTTCCATCCCCTCCCCTGTCTGCTTTCCGGAGAGACCACTCACTCCGTGACTCCCTTGTTCGCTCCACACTGCCCTCCAACCCCACCACACCCGGCACCTTCCCCTGCAACCGCAGGAAATGCTACACTTGTCCCCACACCTCCTCCCTCACCCCCATCCCAGGCCCCAAGATGACATTCCACATTAAGCAGAGATTCACCTGCACATCTGCCAATGTGGTATACTGCATCCACTGTACCCGGTGCGGCTTCCTCTACATTGGGGAAACCAAGCGGAGGCTTGGAGACCGCTTTGCAGAACACCTCCGCTCAGTTCGCAACAAACAACTGCACCTCCCAGTCGCAAACCATTTCCACTCCCCCTCCTATTCTCTAGATGACATGTCCATCATGGGCCTCCTGCACTGCCACAATGATGCCACCCGAAGGTTGCAGGAACAGCAACTCATATTCCGCCTGGGAACCCTGCAGCCATATGGTATCAATGTGGACTTCACCAGTTTCAAAATCTCCCCTTCCCCTACTGCATCCCTAAACCAGCCCAGTTCGTCCCCTCCCCCCACTGCACCACACAACCAGCCCAGCTCTTCCCCCCCACCCACTGCATCCCAAAACCAGTCCAACCTGTCTCTGCCTCCCTAACCTGTTCTTCCTCTCACCCATCCCTTCCTCCCACCCCAAGCCGCACCCCCATCTGCCTACTAACCTCATCCCACCTCCTTGACCTGTCCGTCTTCCCTGGACTGACCTATCCCCTCCCTACCTCCCCACCTACACTCTCTCCCCTATCTTCTTTACTCTCCATCTTCGGTCCGCCTCCCCCTCTCTCCCTATTTATTCCAGTTCCCTCTCCCCATCCCCCTCTCTGATGAAGGGTCTAGGCCCGAAACATCAGCTTTTGTGCTCCTGAGATGCTGCTTGGCCTGCTGTGTTCATCCAGCCTCACATTTTATTATCTTGGAATTCTCCAGCATCTGCAGTTCCCATTATCTCCACCACTTCCTCTGGCAGTTTATTCCACATGTGAACCATTCTCTGTGTAAAAACATTGCCCCTCATGTCCTTTTCAAATCTGTCTCCTCTCGCCTTAAAAATACCTTTCTTAGTTTTGAACTCCCCCACCGTGGGGAAAAGTTCCTTGCTATGCTCTGCTAGGAGCACTACAATTTCTTCCCTAACTTCCCACAAAGTCCTTAATTCAGCAGCAGTTCTACAGAATCATAGCTAACCGTGGAAAAATGCCTAGCGCATCAATACAAGAATCACAGAGGGCAAATGAAAACATCAAGGACATCAACAAGTTTAAAATAATAAGCTTATGTACTTCAGTGTAGATGAATCAGAAGATTGAAGGTAAAGAGATGCTTGCATAGAACTAAATGAACTGTGTACAACTCTGTGTACAACAAAGCCAATGTCCACAGATTCAGGACATGATCAAAAAAGAAATTACGTTGCTCATAAATTTAGCATACTACAAAGAAGCACAATTTTTCATTGAGCAGTCATTTTCCATGACAGAAATTTAAGAAATAAAAGTTCTTCCAATTAAGGTAGCTGATTGACTACAAAGAATAACATCCTCACCAAAGGATATTCAAATGTAAAAAGGTCTTCCAGTGGAGAAAGACTTCAGAGGCAATCCAGGGTCAAGATCAGAATGTTGTCACAGTCCTCAATTCAAAGAATTGCCAATCTCCCAAGCCCTAAAAAAGATAGCTCAGAAAGAACTATGAGATCACCAGGCTGCTGAATACATAAGGTCAGACTTGCAAGGAGATGGGGTAGTGATAAATGTAATTATATACAAGAAAATACAAACAATAGCTACGGGGAAATGCTTGGTGGTTCGATGTTGTATAGCATAATCATTCTGAAAGATGTAATATTGGACGCCGCATTATGCTGTACCAAATTAAATGTCATACAATCTTGGGTGGGTATAAGGTAAAACATCTTGTGACCCCATGGAATACAACCTACGTCCAAGGGGTTCCTCACAGTTGTTATAAAATTCTTTATCTTACTCAGGTAACTTGTACCTGACCATACAATGAATTACACATAAGAATCTTCTTATTAAGATTCACTTTAATTAAGCTTCTAGCGTTAACAAAGTGTAGTTTATTGGATCTCTTGGGAATAGTTCAATATCTTCTGTCACCTCAAGGAAATTGAGGCCAATGCAGGTGTATAGGCTCAAAAATGGAAAGTGTTGATTGTAAGTCTTACATCCATTCTAAACTCTTTCTGTTGCACAGTGACTTGGAGCATGCCATTAATTATGAGAGTTGTGCCACGTAGACTATAGAGTTTCATTGTAGGTTGTAATTTTTCAGCCATTGTATTCAATTTAATAATACAATGAGACTTGCCCCGTATCAAGCTTAAAATTAATGCAATGTTTATTGACATCAATACATTTTGTCAAACTCATACAAATTGGATTATCAATTTTTCTCAGAGTTATATTGGGTATCATTCTAACACAAGTGGTTCATCACAGTAATATCTTTCTATGACCGGATATTTGACTTTTTGCTGTTCTATGTCCGTGTTCTACCTTCTGCAAATTGTCTGTGGTTTTACAGAGGTACACTTCTTCTGTCATAGGTAGATATTGCCGATGGTCACGAGGCTATTGCTTCACGACACTGATTCCAATTTGTAGTATCTGTGGTGCCATCTCTTGTCATGTGTCTAATTACAGTGTCTGTACATTACAAAGTGAACAGATTCTGTTCCTCCGCTGTCAAAAGGTAATCATTCACCTCTCAGGATTCGATTCTTCCTGGTTTCTGCTTCCAGAAGAATTTGGAAAATTTTCTTCAAATTCAAATCCTCTTTGGATTGTAATCAATCTGGCAAAGTCTTATCAATTGTAGCAAAGAAAATGTATCTCTAACTAACTCTGTTTCCAAAGCTCCATGGACATAGTTTTCCATTAATCTACAGATACCATGAATTAAATTATCTATGGATTTCCCTAGATGTTAAATTCTTCTGTTAAGTCCAACGGTGACAGGTTTTTGAGAGTTTAAACTAGACTTGACTTGGGCAACATTTAAATTGGTACAGCTATGCTTGACACTGACATTTTCTACTCAGACAGCTACACTCAAACATTCTTTAAGGGCTCATGATTGGTTGGAATATGGAGGATGGATGAATCCAGAATCAGACTCGGTTAGTACTGTTTCTTGCTCCTCAAACTCAAGATAGACCATCCCCATATTCACTTCTTAAACTAATACATTACTTGGCCAAGGTTCCAGAGGGAGGGCAGTACTAATGTAAATGTTATTCAAGCAAGATTATACAATGTTCAGCAGAAAAGAGGCCATGTAGATACATTTAAAGGTCATGTTCCTATAAAATTGAAGTGGTATTTACCCATATTGTCTTTCAGTTTCTGGTTCATTTAGTGGAAGCTTGAGGAAGAGCACCAATGTGCTGTAGACTTTGCGTTCAGGATACTTTGATCAAAGGACCTGAAGGGGCAGGCACTAAGGGGGCCAAAAAATTGAAGTGGCTTTTTATTACAGCTGTAGATTTTTTTTTTCTGGCCTGGAGGCTGCTGTGTCTGGCGTACTGCCAGTAAATGCTGAGGACAGCAGCCATTTCTGCAACAATAAATCTTACAGTTTCGAAGTTACTCTCTTATAGCTGGTTACAGATCTCTGTGAAATACTGACTTAAAAGTGAAGATATGCTCAGCATCAGTTTAGAGATTTATCCATTCCTGTATGCAGCAGGAGCTACTTGCTTGGGTGAGTCTGATAAGTGTTATGGAGTAGGTGTGAATGGGTCTGGGTAGGATGCTCTTTGGAGGGTCAGTGTAAACTCGATGGGTTGAATGGCCTGTTTCTACATTGTAGGAATTCTATATTTCTCTGATTCTATGAAGTGACAAGTAGCAATTATTAGATATTGACCATCTCCAAAATATGAGAGCCTTACCACCTTCTCTTGACAATCATTGGCATTATCATCATTAATTCCCTCATCTTCAACATCCTGAAAGCCATCATTGATGAAAAATGGATTCAGGCAGCCACATGAACCGTGAGGCTTTAAATGTAAGTCATAAACTAGTTATTTTGTGATGAATAGCTCACCTATTGTCTGCTCTTCTTGAACTATTGCAGCCCATATGATGAAGGTACTCTCATAGTTTAAAGTTTTGGCAAAGATCAATAGCTCGGGTTGTGGGTGAGGTTGTTGACTTGCTCGCCGAACTGACTTGTTCTTGTTCAGACTTTTCATCACCATGCTAGGTAAGCCTAGTGATGCTTCTGATGAAGCGATGTCATTCAACTCCACTTGGAATTTATACTGTTTGGTCTGTTATGGTGAGTGCTGTCATTTCCGGTTTTGATCTGAGAGGGTCTGTAAAAGGGGTCCAATTCTGTATGTTTGTTGATTGAAGCATGGGTGGAGAACCATGCCTCCAGGAATTCCCATGCATGTCTATGTTTGGCCTGGGCTACTATGGATACCTTGTCCCAGTTAAATTGATGGCCTTCATTGCCTGAGTGTACGGATATTAAGGAAATTTCATCCTGCCGTTTTGCTGCTAGCTGATGTTCATGCATCCTGATGTCATCCTTCCTATCTGTCCAATGTAGTGTTTGCGGCAGTCATTGCATGGTATTTTGTAAACCACATTGGATCTACATGTTGTGGGAATGGGGTCTTTAATCCTTGTAAGTGTTTGTTGTAGAGAGGCTATGGGTTTGTGCATGACCATGATTCCTAGACCACTAAGCAGTTGCATCTATTCTTTTGTACTTAGAGGAAAACCAATGTGAAAAATAATGAGACGCACCCACGAGATATGCAGTGATGATTTGAAGGCTTCCGACTTCGTCGTTGAAGAGAGACCCAAGCAGCTTTCACCACACTTTCTGCCTGACTGACCTTTGGATAACTTCTCCTCTAATCCACTCACCTTTTTCACATAAAAGGTGTTGTTATAGAAACTCACTTTAGCCCAAGCTATACCTGTCTTTCTGTGGGGCATGTTTTGACCATTGGAAAAGTCCTCACCTTCACTTATTTTCCAGTACTTCCACAATATCTAGCTTCAAAATATAACATTTAATCAACCATGTTTCCAATTCCTGCTCCTCCCTCACCTTCATATGGTCTATTTTAAGCTTTCTCCTCTCTCTGTCAAAATCCATTTTAATGGATACTTTGCAAATGAGTCTTCACGGTTGCACCTGTGATTCTTACAACTATATATCCATCTATCCTGTTTCCTGTAAGCTCATTATTACCTTCTCCACTTTATCCATCTCACAGGAGTAACTTTTCCTTCATGCAAATTGTCCCTACAGCTATCGCTGACAGGACCCGTAACTTTAGATGCTGTCTTTCCCTTCTTTCTGCTCTCACCTTTGCCTTCTCCCTGAGGACCATTGTATGGTTCCTCTTGTCCACACTTTCTAACCCCCACTCCCCAGGCTTCATATTCAATGTACAATCCTTCATTATTTCTGCCTGCCCTAGTAAAAAAACTATCACCAATGATATCTTCACTTCCCTTTCTCTACTTCCATTTCAGAGAGACTCTAATCCTATAAAAATCTGGTTCACTCTACATTCACCTCCAAATCTGTTAAGATTCCCAGCAAATTCTTCTTGTGTATCTCCTCCCTTCTCACTCCCAGGACCCGGTGCACTCTTTCCAGGTGAAACAGCAATTTACTTGAAGGTAGTTTAATTTAGTGTACAGTTTTCACTGATCAGGATGTAGCTTCGTCTTCATAAAGAGACAAAACAGAGATCAGGGCCATAAATGTGACCCCAAACATTAATAATCTGCCTTTTAAGTTCATTTTCCTACTGTCACCTCACTGGTCTCAGCTTTTTCCAGTGAAGCTCAAGGAATGGGATCTCATCTTTCAAAAACCACTTTACAGGCTTTTGGACCTCCCACTGAGTTCAACAAGTTCAAACTGTAAAAGACCATTATTGCACGTTTTGGATAGCAATAGCTGGCTGTTGCCATTTGTAATTCAACTTTTGCTCCTTAGCTTTCCCAGTTACTGTCCCATTTTATTCTTTCCCCATCATTTCTTTTGCCAATTAATCTGCACTTCTTTCCACCCCATTGAATGGCCTCCCTTTTAATGTTTCCACCAGTCCCCATTTCCCCTTATAAACTATTAGATCATCCAGGAATTATAGGATAGAATATCACATCCTCACCCTGAATCACACAATACTATACTCTGCTGGAAGTGGTTGGCAGATTCTCCTGTTTGGGGTTCACATTGACAGACAATCAGACTCTCATACTTACATAAGGAAAGGAGATATCACCTTTGGCCAACTCATGAAACAAGGCCAGAAGGAGAGAAAGAATGAGCTGAACCTTAAGATCAAGATGCTTGTTTATGACTCCTGTGTTCTTTGCATCTTGTTGTGCGGTTGTGAAACACCACTACTTAATTTTTACAGTTACCAGGAAACGGGAAATTCCACAGTTTTCATCTACATTGTTTGTGATATACATTTCGAGCCTAGTCTCATGCGAGATCTTTCAAAAGAAAATTACCTAATGTGTCTCCACTCATCAAGCATTAAGGCAACTACTCTCTCAGTCATGCTGCGTAGGAGGTATGATGGTTTCATGCCCAAAGATATATGGGAAGGTACCAGAGGGTCAGCAGGATGCCCAAAGCTGAACTTCAGAAATGCTTGTACGTGTAACCAGAAGCTCCTAAACATGAGTTTTCAAACTTGGGAGACATTGGCTACGCATAGAAGGAAATAGCGACATTGCCTGCCTCCCTGCCTACACCACCACAATAGTCACCGGCCTGACTACCAACTTCATTGCTGAAAATAACAACTCCCACAATGCCAACTGACAACCACCCTATGTATGGCCCTTGTAGTGATTCTTGAGTTTGTTCTCATGGGCTGGATTCCTCAGAAATCAGCAAAATGTTCTCAGTGTCGAGAGATTTGTTGTTGTAATTACAATGCTGCTGACAATCTATTCTTTCCAGTTCTGAAAAATGGTTAATTGACCTGTCTCTCCACAGTTACTGCCAGGCCTGTTGAGTATTTCAAGCTTTTTATTTTTATTTTGCATCAAACGGACTCATGGTGCAATTTAAGTGCATAACCACTTTGACTGTACATTCAAGCTCCTCTGTAACAATCTAGACCAACTAATTAGGTTAGGACCTAAATATTGGTACAACCAGTGAGAAGGAGTCACAGCTCCCTTTTCTTTTTAGGTCTCTCTAGGTCAGTTGCAACAAATACATTTTCTATTTCTCAATTTTGGTGCAGTCATTACACTTCAATTAAACTTAATTAACCTGATCAAAATTGAAAGATAGCCAATTCCAAGGTTTTGCGAGTGAAAGGAAATAGAGTTTTATTGCATAATGGCCGAAAAAAAACATAGCCTCAAATACACACAAACCACATGCAATGAGCTTATGAAGAAGATTTGGGGACAGGGAAGGGGTATCTAGTTCATACTGGAAAGTAGAGGCAGTTGCAGGTTATGGTATCCTAGATTCAGAGAATTAACTGAGTCCTGACTGTTAAGTACTGTCCTGTTTCCTCCATAAGGGGTTGGCATGTATATTCCATGTTTAGCTCTGTTGTCTTTTTCAAACAGAGTACCGTGACAGGTATCTGTAGAGGTTACAATAGACCTACATGAAATGCACCTGGAAGTCTCCATTAGTTTCTATTGGGTACAGCCGGACCTCACAGAATATGAGTTTCCAGTTGGGGCTGTTAATCTAGTCCAATCAGGGAGCTCTATCTGACAGATAAAAAGGTTTTAAGTATTAACTCTGAAGAGGCAATACTAGAGTAAAGGACTCTTCATGTGAATGAAAGGTGATTAGGTGACAGTCCACCACTTTCTGCAGACTTGATTTAGTAACCTTTCATCTCCATTATGTGAAGGTGTCATACAGGTTTAAGTAAAACAAGAGCAACAAATCATTTGACTCTTTAGTGAATTTCAATACCTCTTGATTAAATGTGCTAATTTCAAGGCAGCCAGTTTTGTATATTTCGCGTGAATGATCTTGGGTTGTCAGGTCATCATCACAGCAACTGTTTTAACTCAACTGTATCCTTTTTAAATGCATTCTTAGCCCTTGGCATTGTCAGGTATTCTCACATTTAAATTGTGAAAACTGAATATTTATGGTCCATTTCCACAGTGATCATAGCAATATCTAAACTAATACACTTGACAACCTCACACGCCTGATTTCCTCAAGAGATCCATCAGCATCCGTGGAAAAGGGATCACAGTTAAAGTTTCAGATTACCTATCTTTTATCAGAACAATCCTACCGTTATTTCCACTTCTCCCTCCTTTTCACTGACTTTCTGTTTGCTTGAAATCGGCTCCATTTACGAGATCTTAAAGTGCCGGCAAAAAGTCATCAACCTGAAAAGTTAATTCAATTTCTCAATTCAAATTCTGCCCAGTGACCCATTGTATATTTCCAGCATTGTCAACTTGAATTTCAGACACTCGGCATCTGCAGAATTTTACTTGTGAGCATTATTACAATATGGGAAGAAATATCTGCAGTGGCAAATATGAGGAAATATTTCAAAAGCAATTTCCTCATTCATATGCTGTATTGTCAATTAAAGGCTCATCTAAAGTTGAGCCATTATACATTTATATATTTTTCATTGCTGTAATCAATAAAATAATAAGTAGCTCCAGGCATCAAATCACCATTTCAGTTAATTTAATAGTCATGTTATTAAAAGTGAAAATTGTGGTTTTCTGGATTGAGATCAATTGCCTTCTGTTTGTGCCCTGCTGCTGTCCAGTCTGCTGCCAATCATCACAGCATTGTACTGTGCACCAGGACAAGCAGAAAGTAAGTTTTGTTTTAATTAAAAAGGATATAATCACTGCACTGCACATTTTAGAAACAGGGTAAATTCCCTGAGGCCTGCATTCAACCTAAAACATTGTTTGTTGAACTACACGTTGTGCAAATGCAAGCTTTTGTAATGAACGTTTATTTTGCATTTGATGGATCAAAGGTAATTCAAAGGACCAGACTACTTTTGATGCAGCTCCTGGGCCACATCTGTAACATCAATGGAGCTATACATTAATGTGTATTATACTGAACTTCTGTTGCATTTATGGTCAAGTTGCAGCAGAAATTATGAGGAGGGGCGGGTCAGAGGAACATTTAAACCTATGTCTTCCCTGTTCATTTGTTACAATAGAACTGCCTGAAATGTCCCTGGAAATCTCCATTAGTTTCCATTGGGAACAGGCACACTACTCAAAAGAGAAAGCACTTCTTTTACATGAAAATGGCAGTTTTACTGGAAGTTCAGAGGATACATAGATTGTTTGGGATTTGAATAAGTATCTTATTGGTTATGGATAAGATGTGTTGTGAAGATAGAGGAGACAGCGATTTCCTTTGCATCAAGCCGTGCTATGTAATGGAACCTTCAGCAACAAAAGAGACCATAGGGAAGGAGGGCAGCTGGAGAAGTCAAATGTACCATCTCAGGGAAAAATAGGATGTCTTTTGGGGATGGGCGCTTCATGGGAAGAAGGAACAGACAGACCAAGCATCCCTCAATGTAATGTAAACCTTCATTCCTTGTGAATACTGTACGTACCTCCTTCTTAAACTTTCATTTTTCTTATGTTTATAATGGCCTGATGCCAATGGAATAAAAAAACCCAGCTTTGGGCTATCCATGTGCTCAAATCTCACATTATATTCCTGCTCTAGTCAGCAGGATTTCACAACACAGACATCAAATCATGACAAATAAGGTTGAAAGGAACCTGGCTGAGATGGAGCAGATGAAATCCAAATAAGGTTTATTTCAAAACAGGACCTCAGAGAGTTTCATCTGATTGGCATGGGCATCAGTGATCTTGCTGGCAGGGTCAACATCCACCTGCCCAGCAGCTGCTGATGACTGGAAACTGTTGAAGTGCTGGAAGAGGATCAGGGTGGGAAGATGGGATTTCCATTGATTAGCTCACAAACATGAGAGAGAGAGAGGTGAGACAACTCATGTATTCCCACAGCTTCAAGAGTCAGCTGCTGATAGCTGTTCATAACCAAGAAAGGCACCAAGTGAGACAAGATGGCTGCCCTGACCAGAGAGCTGTCTGGATTATCGTAGGATGGTTACTGATATCTATGCCTACTGTCAAAACTGTGAGAGGTTTACTTTTGCTAATGCAGGAAAGCAACTTCACCTCGGCAAGACATAACTGGTCGCCAAGAAATTTCCAGAGATCTCTCCACTGGATATTACAGACGTTGGCACTGGTAGTACAGGACTCAGCATGTTCTCGTGCACAGAGATGCCTTCAGCAAGTTCATACAGGCTATTTCCATAAAGTCTGATTGGTTTGTCCATTTTGGTATTCCATGTTGGATTCACAGTGATTAGAGGGAAATCTTCAACAGCAAGAAGCCATGGGAGTTTTGCAATTTCTATGACATCTCCACTATCCAGAGAATAAACAATTCATGTTGTTCTCTACATGGCTGTCTGCACATCTTGCCTCCTGAGAGCAACGAAAATGGCTCAAGTACCTTCTAGAGCTGGTTTTTATTTGTAATAACACCCTTGTCACCCCTACACTATTTCCTGTTTGGACGAGACCCAGTCCTTCCAGCAGACCATCTCCTTGGGCTTGCCACATCTTCTGATGGGGATGGCCAATGATTGTTGAACATCACACAATGCCAACTCAGGTTTTCAAGATGGACTCCACGTGGGATCAGACAGGAACACTGAGAGGAAAGACATTAATTAATTGCAAAGTGGGTGGGAGTGATCTTCCAATTGGCCCAAAGGTATTTCACTGAAATCAAAACATCAGGGGTCAAAGTAAGATACAGGATGTATTAGACTCCGAACCTGACAGAGTCATCAAGTGACGGAACACTGCTCAAGGGCAGCCTCAAAAAGTGAGTCAGAGAGGGCAGTTGCTTGAGGCCTGGAGTCTGGTGGGTAAAGTGAAAGTTAACAACTCACTTAGTGGTGTTGCAGAACCTGAGACTTCACTGTGTGATGGCTCAAGTGAAGTGGAGTTAAATAACAGTGCAGAATCCTGGACGAGCTGTATGTTCTGAGATCAGGGAGTGCAGCAATGCCTTATGGAGTGTATGGAGCTCATCTCCTGCTTGGAATACTGGCACAGGGAGGCTTTCCAAGAGACAGAAACTGAAGCAACAAGTGCCATTAGTTCCTAATGGCCTGAGGAACCTGGATCCCAAAGTGCCACATAGCGTGGATCCCTTGTAAGGTGCCAGAAGAGATGAGATGCAGAATAGATGCAAAACAATCAAAACTACTGGACAATGTGTAAAATTGTCCAGGTATGTCCTGTAAAAGCATTACTTTGGCCCATTACTTCCCCATCAGTCTACTCTCGATTATCAGTAAAGTGATTGAATGTATCAACAACTTCGCAGCGACCTGCTCACCGGTGCCCAGTTTTGCCAGGGCCACTCAGCTCCTGCCCACATTACAACTTTGGTTCAACATTGACCAAGAAGCTGAATTCATCGTGGCCTACTCTCCATCACAAGATCAGAAATGAGTACGTTTGCCAATGATTGCACAATGTTCAGCACCATCCGCAACTCCTCAGAAACTGAAGCAGCCCATGTTCAAATGCAGCAAGACATGGACAATATCCAAGCTTAGGCTGGTAAGTGGCAAATAATATTGGTGCCATTTGGTGTCATGCAATGACTATTTCCATCAAGATAGAATTTAACTAATCCCCTTTGACATTTCCGACAATCAACATCATGTTTGTTACCATTGGTCAGAAACAGAAACTGGACAGGCCAGATAAATACAGTAGCTGCACGAGCAGGTCAGAGGCTCAGGATTATCTACCATCTACAAGACACAAGTCAGACATGCAATGGAATACCCCCTACTGGTCTGGGTCGGTGCAGCTCTAACAAGAATCACAAAGGGGGATACCATCTCGGACAATGCAGCCCACTCGATTGGTACCATATCCACAAACGTTCACTCCCTCTACCACTAATGCTCAGTAACAGCAGTGTGTATTGTCCTACAGGACGCATTGCTGAAATTTGCCTAGACTCCTTAGAAGGCACCCTCCAAACCTACAACTGCGCCCAATTAGAAGGGCAGGGTAGCAGTTACATGGGGATACCAGCACCTGTAATTTTCCCTTTGAGCCTCTCTCCACCCTGACTTGGAAATATATTACTGTTTCATCGGTAGTGCTGTATCAAAATCCTAGAACTCCCTCGCTAACTGCATTGTGGCTATATCTATATCAAGTTGACTGCAATGGTGCAAGAATGCAGCTTGCCATCAGTTCTTTAAGGTTGACTAGGGTTGATTAATAATTGCTGGCCCAACCAGTGATGACCGCATTCCTTGAATAGAAACACAAAGTAAAACCCAACCCTTACCACTTGTGCAGATTAGTGATGCGAGGAGCGAGTGCTGCCACTAATGTAGGCCTGAGCTTTCTATCTATCATGGCACAATTAAACTTGCCAATTTCTCAGAAAACAGTGACTAAGTGTAATGTATAGTTACTCGCTCAGCAAGTTTCAAGCAAGGAAATGTGTTGAGGAGCCTGCAGCAGCAGGTGATGATGGTGACAGAATGCACTGAGCAGGGGAGCATGCACAGCTTTACAACAGGTGGAAACAGTGTGGGAGGCCAACTGGAGCAGTTGGATGAACGCACATCTTGGAGGAAAAAAATGTGTCTTTGGGAGAAGAAAGCCTAATGGGGGGAAGGAGCAGACAGACAAAGAATTCATCAAACTATTATAAACTGTGTAAATACTTCCTTGTGCTAGTGGAATAAAGAATTTCTGTTTCATGATCTTCAGGCCATCCTTGTATTCAAATCTCCTGATATGCTATATCTGACTGTGAAATGCTTGAAGTTAACATTATGCGGGTTTTTTTTTAGACTTTGGTCTCAGAGGGAGGAATCTAACCTATTGAACATGCACG
This sequence comes from Stegostoma tigrinum, assembly GCF_030684315.1. Taxonomy (NCBI): domain Eukaryota; kingdom Metazoa; phylum Chordata; class Chondrichthyes; order Orectolobiformes; family Stegostomatidae; genus Stegostoma; species Stegostoma tigrinum. The sequence goes on along the minus strand of NC_081357.1, from coordinate 113,234,261 downwards.
TCAGAGGTATAGGTACAAAGTGTGGCCAGAATATCACTCATCATGTACACATAAGTTTCTTTTGTCATCTCCTCAGGTAAATATTTCCACTAGCATCACAAAATGACCCTTTATATGGCCTGTCACAGTGGGGAACTATTGGCAATTTAAAATATGAGGAATCAACTCCAACATGCCCCTGATACAGATGGGTTTGCTGTTTTACAGTGTTATTCTCATAGACGTTGTTTTATTCCAGTTATTCTTACCATTGGGATATTGCTAGGAAAGTTGAGGCAAAAAGGGTGGGTTTACCATTTATAAGATCGCCATTGAAATTTATATCCAACAGGGTCTGCGATAATAAGTAATGTATTATCTAACTTCAGGCTTCCAGTCGGCCATTAGCATGAGATGATTTTTTTTACTTGGAAGCAGCATGTGCAATCTCAAAGGAATTCTTTCTTGGAAGGGCTAGCTGAGTTAATTGGTAGCTCTTTGGATCAACCCCTGAACAAAGGAAAGGGTAAAGGTCAATCCCCTCGACCCTGACTCCCTATGGATACAGGGAGCAAGAAAGAAAAGAGCTATGTGTTCGAGGTCAGTCGACGAAGGTCTGCTGAGAGACAGTGAAGCATGACCTCGTCAATTTACTTTACGAAAGGAGCTGACCAGACCCAATAAAAGTCTTGGATCTATTCAGTGCTTTGACTGATCAAAAGCAATACATTTAGCTACTAACTGAGAGAAGGTAGCATGACATATTTATAGCTTTTGTTTGCAAAGTAGAACCAAGGTTAAATTAACGTAAGTATGGTTTGCTGTAATGGTTACTTGAGAAGTTCACTTGTTGACCATAAAATAAAACAGCTTAATTATCTTCCAGCTTAGTCTTGCTAAATTGTAATCGGTGTCTGCTTAACTAGAAGATTGGACCTTGCACATAGTATGTATGTGATAGACACAGATTTGTTTGAGATAATTAGGGGTCTCATTCTGGATGTGAGTTTGCTCGCTGAGCTGGAAGGTTAGTTTTCAGACGTTTCGTCACCATTCTAGGTAACAGCATCAGTGAGCCTCCGACGAAGAGCTGGTGTTATGTCCCGCTTTCTATTTATCTGGTTAGTTTTCCTTGGATTGGTGATGTCATTTCCTGTTCTTTTTCTCAAGGGATGGTAGATTGGCTCCAAGTCAATGTGCTTGTTGATGGAGTTCCGGTTGGAATGCCATGCTTCTAGGAATTCTCATGCATGTTTCTGTTTGGCTTGTCCTAGGATGGAGGTGTTGTCCCAATCAAAGTGGTGTCCTTCCTTATCTGTATGTAAGGATACGAGTGATAGTGGGTCATGTTGTTTTGTGGCTAGTTGATGTTCATGTATCCTGGTGGCTAGCTTCCTGCCAGTTTGTCCAAAGTAGTGTTTGTCACAGTTCTTGCAAGGTATTTTGTAGATAACGTTCGTTTTATTTGTTGTCTGTATAGGGTCTTTCAAGTTCATTAGCTGCTGTTTTAGTGTGTTGGTGGGTTTGTGGGCTACCCTGATGCCAAGAGGTCCGAGTAGCCTGGCAGTCATTTCGGAAATGTCTTTGATGTAGGGGAGAGTGGTTATGGTTTCTGGGCCTGTTTTGTCTGTTTGTTTGGGTTTGTTGCTGAGAAATCGGTGGACTGTGTTCATTGGGTACCCGTTCTTTTTGAATACGCTGTATAGGTGATTTTCCTCTGCTCTGCGTAGTTCCTCTGTGCTGCAGTGTGTGGTGGTTCGTTGGAATAATGTTCTAATGCAGCTTCGTTTGTGGGTGTTGGGATGGTTACTCCTGTAGTTCAGTATTTGGTCCGTATGTGTTGTTTTCCTGTAGACGCTGATTTGAAGTTCCCCATTGACTGTTCGCTCTACTGTGACATCTAGGAATGGCAGTTTGCTGTTGTTTTCCTCCTCTTTTGTGAATGTTATGCCAGTAAAGGGTATTATTGATGGTCATCAACAAACACATTGACTAAGAGCCAATCTACCATCCCCTGAGAAAAAGAACAGGAAATGACATCACCAACCCAAGGAAACCTAACCAGATAAATAGAAAGTGGGACATAACACCAGCGCTTCGTCGGAGGCTCACTGATGATGTTACCTAGAATGGTGACAAAACGTCTGAAAACTAACCTTCCAGCTCAGCGAGCAAACTCACATCCAGAACCTCAACCTGAGCTACAAATCTTCTCAAAACTCGCTAGGGGTCTCATTATTACTCTATTGTATTGTACTGTTGCATAACTGGATATTCGGTAGGATGGGTGAATTCATTAAAATCAGAGTCATGTGACCCACTGCAGTGGAATTTGGGAGACATGAGGACTTTGTAGCAGTGCCCAAATGGAAAAGACTTCTGGTTGTCCAACTTATGCAGTTGTTTGGGCAGTGTCTATTGCTGCCTTTCCCATGCTTGCTATCCTGATTAAGGCAAAGCTGGGCATTGAAACAAGATCTCTGATGCAGCTCTCTCAGGGCAGTTACTCCAGTCATAAGGTCAGCCACTCTGGAGTGTTCTTTGAAGGTTTGATCATGGTAAGAAAAACAATTATCTTTTAATCTTTTGCAGGACATTTTTGTTTGAAATCTTGCAAGCTGTTGCTTTTATTTTCTGTGTGTTAAAGCATGTTAATGCAGCTCATTGCTTCACATATGCTGTGATACCTGCTGAATATTTCCAGCATTTCCAGTCCTTATTTCAGATTGCCAACATCTGTGGTATTTTGCTCTCATACCAAAAATTCTGCGCTTAAGTGAATAGATTTAATTGAAATAGTCTCTGTTTATTACTTGCAGTCAATGCTGGTTGGGATCCCAGATTTTGTTTTGGCATGTTAAAGTGCAGTAGAAAATAAATTATTCATTATTGTCTGTGCGATGGATTACCTGTTTAACATCATGTGGTTTGGGGTGTGCGAGGGTAAGGGAGGGGCTTTCATGTATATAATTCTTTAATAGCAAAGTCCCATGATTCTCCACAATAATGCTACTTCTCCCTGTACCTGGTAAATGATATGCAAGCTGTTCAATGCTTTTATCTATAAAGCCTGGCTTTGGCACAATTAAGATTAATTGTAGCAATCTGTCGAGGTAGGCAACAAGATAATTTGAATACAGTCTCGATGGTTTGGTGCTGACATTCATTTGTGGTTAACACAGTCTTACTTTTGGGAAATGCCATTCATCAAGGTAATATTGACAAGGAATGGAGTATATTATGCTTGCACCTCCAAAATCTCGCTCCTTCAGCCTCAGAGCAATTCAGTCAAGCACTGCTAACAATCATGTATGAAGGTGAACACTGGTGGAGTATGCCAATTTCACTGAAATTTGCAACCTGGATGAAGGAGTATAATTTGGGCTGAATGATTAAGTTTAGACTTTCACAATTCTCATAGACTTGTGCGTATATAAGTTGTGGTTACCCCCTGGATACCTGGCTCATGCTTGCAGTATTTGTGGCTGGTGGTTTCACACAAATAAGTTGACATGAGACATATTCTTGTGATGAATATACATGACTGATCTGCTTTGATGGCAAAATGCACGCAGTCTTTGATATCCTTAGGCCTGCCAATGCAGCAAGTCCTTTGGCACTTTCAGACTGGCTGATTTCTTGGAATATTCCATCAGTGAAGACACAAATGCAATGATGGGCTGGAAGCTGAACGACTCCGCACAGATCACATCCTGACACATGAGAAAAAAATCCACCAGCACCGAATGACCGTTTACACAGTTGGATGCTCTCTCCCAGCCTATACCCTGTGCTAATTCTTCACCCTGCTCATTCAGACTGACATTGACCCTTTCAGGTTGATCCTGCACCTGAGCTTCTGTTCCAATTCCTCCTATTTCCCATTATCCTCTTCCATCCCTGTTCCTCCACTTCAGGTTGTGTCACTGACAGAAAGTGCTGTCCTTATTTCCATAGTACGTCACAGGAAAAACATGGATGATGCAGTACTTACAAAAAACATGGCTTATGGGTTTCAAGTGTTCCAAACTCTTATAATTAGGTTTGATGCTCACCTTTCTGGTATGCTTGCAGATATTTTCTTATTCATTCATGGGATATGAGTGTCATTGGCGAGGAAGCAACTATGGTCACAAAGTGACAATACAACATGCTTTTTCTTTCCAAAGATAAGTTTTGTACACTAAAGGTACAAGCCTATAAACACTGGGGAATTAGAAAATTAGCCATGAAAAGGTAAGCTTTATGAAATGTATGTGCTCAGAGATGATCATTGTAAAGTTCACAAGTACAATATATCATTTCAGCAGTTTGACGAATCCCTGGCCTTGTCATGTTGTAACCTTCTGGAAATGAGTCATTACTGTTTTTGGTTTGTAGATATGATGTCAGTGTGTCAATTGTTGTCCTAGCGTTCCATCACACACCGACCATCTGATTGTGAGATAACAAGGGGTAGAGCTGGATGAACACAGCAGGCCAAGCAGCATCAGAGGAGCAGGAAAGCTGATGTTTAGGGACTAGACCCTTCTTCAGAAATGGGGGAGGGGAAGGGGATACTGAAATATATAAGTAGGGAGGGGGAGGAAGAGAGAAGATTGATAGAGGAGAAGATAGGTGGAGAGGAGAAAGACAGGTCCAAGAGGCGGAGATGGAGCCTGTAGGGATGAGTGTAGGTGGGGAGTTAGGGAGGGGATAGGTCAGCCCAGGGAATATGGACTGGTCAAGGGGGGTTCGTAGGTAGGAGATGGGGGTGGGGCTGGATTGGGAGGAGGGGACAGTTGGGAGGAAGGACAGGTTAGGGAGGCTGGGTCAAGCTAGGCTGGTTTTGGGATGCGGTAATGGGAGGGGAGACTTTGAAGCTTGTGAAGTCCACATTGAGACCATTGGGCTGCAGGGTTCCCAAGTGGAATATGAGGTGCTGTTCCTGCATCCTTCGGGTGGCATTGTTGTGGCACAGCAGGAAGTCCAGCATGGACATGTTGTCTGAGGAATGGGAGGGGGAATGGAAATGGTTCGTGACTGAGAGGTGCAGTTGCTTAGTGTGAACTGAGAGTAGGTGTTCCACAAAGTGGTCCCAAAGCCTCCACTGGGTTTTCCCAATGTAGAGGAGACCACAGCAGGAACAGCAGATACCATATTAGCAGATGTACAGGTGAACATCTTGTTGTGGAAAGTCTTCTTGGGACGTGGAATGGGGTTGAGGGCGGAGGGGTAGGGGGAGATGCAGCACTTCATGCGGTTGCAGGGGAAAGTGCCGGGTGCGGTGGGGCTGGAGGGGAGTGTGGAGCGGACAAAGGAGTCACAGAGAGTGTGGTCGCTCCAGAAACAGATAAGGGTGGGGAGGGAAAAATGTCTTTGGTAGTGAGGTCAGATTGCAGATGGCGGAAGTGTCGGAGGATGATGTCAAAGTGTGAAGCTGGATGAACACAGCAGGCCAAGCAGCATCTCAGGAACACAAAAGCTGACGTTTCGGGCCTAGACCCTTCCTCTGATGAAGGATCTAGGCCCGAAACGTCAGCTTTTGTGCTCCTGAGATGCTGCTTGGCCTGCTGTCTTCATCTAGCTTCACACTTTGTTATCTTGGATTCTCCAGCATCTGCAGTTCCCATTATCTTGGAGGAGGATGTGTTGGATTTGGAGGTTGGTGGGGTGGTACGTGAGGAGAAGGGGGTTTCTGATTTTGGTTGTTATTGCGGGGAGGGTGTGTGAGGCATGAGTTGCGGGAAATGCAGGAGACACGGTCAAGAGCATTCTCGACCACTGAGGGGGGTAAGTTGCAGTCCTTGAAAAACAAGGACATCTGAGATGTCTGAGAGTGGAATTCCTCATCTTGGGAGCAGATGTGGTGGAGGAGAAGGAATTGGGAATAGGGGGTGGAATTTTTTCAGGAAGGTGGGTGGGAGGTGGTGTATTCTAGGTAGCTGTGGGAGTCGGTCGACTTGAAATGGACATCCGTTTCTAGGTGGTTGCCAGAGATGGAAACAGAGAGGCCCAGGAAGCAGAGAAAGGTATCAGAGATGGTCCAGGTGAATTTAACATTGGGGTTGAAGATGTTGGTGAAGTGGATGAACTGTTCGAGCTGCTCGTGGGAGCACGAGGCGGCGCCGATGCAGTCATTAATGTAGTGGAGGAAGAGGTAGGGTATAGGGCCAGGGTAGCTATGGAAGAGGGATTGTTCCACGTAACCTACAAAGAGGCAGGAATAGCTTGGGCCCATGGGGGTACACATGGCCACCCACTTTGCTGTAGGAAGTGGGAGGAATTGAAAGAGAAGTTGTTGAGGGTGAGGACGAGTTTGGCTAAGCAGATGAGGGTGTTGGTGCAGGGGAACTGGTCAGACCTGCGGGACAGGAAGAACCTGAGGTCCTTTGGTCCACCTGCATGGTTAATGCAGGTGTATAGGGATTGGACAAATATCATCTGATTGTGCTGTTTTGTGTCCAGCTTGCAATATTGTACATTGCCTTTAGCTGTTTTCTGTTCTTCCTCAGCTTTACTTTGCTGGGCGCTATGATTTATCAAAACCCCTGGCCACACTGAGCATGTTGGATACGAATTTGGGTAATCAAGTCACCATTATAGGAAGGGTGACTATGACATTTTGTCCTACATGTAGATAAGTCGTTCCACAAATGTGGATGGGGTATCATTCTCACTTGTCTTCTCAATGTGATCTCTGCTGGCAAAGGTAACCCCATATCCAGATACATATCTGTGTTGTAATCTCGCAACATAAAGTTGTGTTTTGTTGTCATTTAGGATAAGTGATTTAATGGTGCGAACCATTGACTTGGCATGCACAGTAGATCTATAGTAATATGGTGAGAATGACTCCTGCTTCATCTTCATTTGACACACATGCACCTTAAGTTTTGCTACCATGGGCCATTGTCAGAAGGATTTCGCCAGAGATGTATCAAACAGATTGTACATAGCACCAAGAGAAAGCAAGAGCTACAGATGCTGGAGTCAGAGATAACAAGGTGTGGAGTTGGAGGAATACAGCAGGCCAGGCAGCATCAGAGGAGCAGGAAAATTGACCTTTCAACCTGGGATCCTTCTTCAGAAATGGGGAGAGGGAAGGGAGTTCAGAAATAAAGACAGAGAGGAAGGGTGGGGCTGGAGAAGGTAGGTGGGATGGTGATAGGTGAGTGCAGGTAGGGAGTGGTGGGGATTGGTCAGTGAGGTGGGAGAGACAGATAGGTGGGGGAGAAGATGGACAGGTTGTGTTAGGTCAAGGGGGTGGGGATGAGAGGGAGGGTTGAACATGGGACCCAATGCTTTTGCCAGAGATATGCTTGGAATATTCATTACCTGTCTGACAGTCATAAATAATGAGAAGTACAGGTAGTTCTGCTGTGACGCGTGTTTCGCTAATGCAAAGTGGCTGTAACGTGATGGATGAATAGTGCATGCTGTTTGGATAACGTTAACTTTCTGCTGTTCAGGTATAATATTTTCTATAACGATTTCCCCGTAATGCAACTTTCTATGACTATTTTGTGCAGTGCAAGGTCATACGAGAATGAAACTAATACGTTATAGGAGAACTACCTGTACTTGTTAAAAGATAAAGTCACTTTCATTTAAAATAAATAGATCAGCGTTGGTTTCAGACAGAGCGGCTGACCGAATCTCATGAGGTTATTCAGTTTCTCTGTGTTGCTGTAGCTGGTGGCCCTGACATGCTTTGCTCTTCCTCACTCACTTTTTGATATCCCAGCTGATCTCTGGCTATATAATGTCTCAGGTTCTCATTGCCTCACACACTCTATGCCCATTTATCCTTGGTGTAGTTGTGACGATGTATCCTCGTGGACAGTTTAGGTAGTTTAGGGTCCAGATTTGAAACATCAGCTTTCCTGCTCCTCTGATGCTGCCTGGCCTGCTGTGTTCATCCAGCTCTACACCTTGTTATCTCAGACTACAGCATCAGCAGTTCCTACTATCTCCTAGGCACAAGTAATTGCTTTTGTTTGAAAATTGCGTCACTCACACTGAGCTCATCTCTGAGAGTGCCTGGCATCTTTTTTAACATGTCAGACCACACTTCCATGCTAGCTTTCCATGGTACCTTCAGCTGTGTGTTGTTAGCTGTATCTGTTTGAAGTTAGGTACATTTATGCCGACCATATTTGTAATAGAATGACTTTGAACATATTTTCCAACTCGATGTCCATGTCGACTACCTCCAGATCCAATGGAACATCCTTGTTTAGTTTGGCAACCTGCTTAGTGTATCTGAGGTATCCATATTACATTCCATTTCAACCAGCTCGCACTAAAGCTTATCTTGCACCTAAACACTGCGCACTTCCTGCAAGGTTTAAATGATGGAATTGCATCTTCTCAGAGGCTGAAATTTCCTCTGATGTCAAACTTATTTGAGTACAATTGTTGTAATTTCTGGACTTGCTCAATGCAAGTAATCTTGGTCTTTTCTGCTACTATAAATATACTGGCGACCTTGTGGATAATCATAGTCTTAAGATCTGTACATGCTGGCAATCCTGCTCCCGCTGGCCTACTCATGTCAACCAGATAAGACGATTGTGACTGCCATACCAAATTGCTAGAGCTGCATTGCATTGTTAATGTGTAAACCCAAGGGATTGGTGATTCATTGTATGCATTTAATTTAGCAGTCATCAATTTTGTCATTGAGTTCCAATAGTTCACAGTATATCCTTCTGAATTCTGTCTGCTAGGATATGTACACTAGTTCCCACGATACTCTTGGTTTCAAGTGTATGTTTGCTAGCTAGTTTGTTTGGGCATGTAACATTGATTGTATTAAAAGTTTCTATTTGCTTGATTTTGTGCAGGCTATGTGTTACATTCACAATATGGAAAGCCTGTTTGACCTCTGATTGGGACTTATTCCTCTATGGGCCTTGCCTTAGGTCTCACTTGCTGTAAACATCATGCATCAGCATATGTTCACATGGATCTCTGGCACTCTCCTTGCTGCTTTTGCTTTGCTTGTCTTCTGTTTGGTTGTGCCTTTTTGTAGCCCGGCATCCTTTAGTGTAAGATAGCTTTGTGATGGGTGTGTTAGAGTGCACTTACCATACAGCTTGTTGGCTTTTTAATGCCCTGGCCAAAATGTCAAAACTATTAATTGAACTTTGTGCTTGTAGGTAGCATTGTCTGGTTACAATGACTTTGCATTTTCTGCCATTTGCTTGCAGTGAATCAATTCTGTGAGCTTTCCTTTTTTCTAAGAATTCTTTTTGGATTTCCGTCATAGATACCGTGAAAATCAGCAGCTCTTATTATTTGCTCAACATTTCAGTCTAAAAAATCATATCAGTTTCCCCTGTTACAGCATTTACTGACAAATTATTTTAGTGATTTTTTTTAACGTTGTCTGTAGGGCATCAGTTCTAGGTGTTAAATGTTAAAATTTTCTCTTACATGAATGTAACCTTCCAATTTTCATTTTTTTGCAGGATCTTTCTGCCCCTCTTAAGATACCCGATAAATTTTGATACTTCATTACCCCAAATATCCAACAGCTTTCTGTATTTTATTAGCTTGCTTATCTAGTTCAGCAAATGATTTTATTTTTTGCTTAAAATGTTTGAGCCCAGATAAGACAGCTGTGGCCTTCCGGTTCGTTCTAGGGTACTTACCATCCATTATTCTGTTACTCCTTGGCTTTTTCAGTCTCTATCAATTTGCAAGGATTTTTGATAATTTTAATGTTATGTGGATATTCCATCAGCGTCTTCAGCAGTGTTTCTGCTGTGCTGTTTGGTGTCTTGTATCAACTTATCTTTTAATTTGTGCAATTTTTGTCTGCGCATCAGTACTCTCTAGTGGGGTGTGCTAATTTTATTTTCCATTGGTCCTGATTGCAATTGTTTTTTTTCTCTCTATGTTTGAATTCAGTTACGCTTTTTCTTGGGGATGGCGTTTGATTGTCCTTTACATAGTATAGTCCTGAATCAGTTGGCTGCCTGTCTAGCTTTGTTTAGCTTCAAGGTATTCACAGTTTGTGAACAAAGTATCTTCTGTTTCCTGCATTTATTTTCTTCTGACTTATGCACTGTAGGAAACTTTGATTTTTGGAGTGTTTTGAGCTTTGGCTACTGTTTTTCCTTACGGTCCTCAAGCTGTATCATTATCTGCTTTGTTTTGGTGTTTTTAGGGGACGATCACAACTGCACATCATGTAGTAGAGGAGATAATGGCCCTCACCCCCATCCCAGGCCCCAAGATGACTTTCCATATTAAGCAGAGGTTCACCTGCACATCTGCCAATGTGGTATACTGTATCCATTGTACGCGGTGTGGCTTCCTCTACATTGGGGAAATCAAGCAGAGACTTGGGGACCGCTTTGCAGAACACCTCCGCTCGGTTCTCAATAAACAACTGCACCTCCCAGTCGCAAACCATTTCCACTCCCCCTCCCATTCTTTAGATGACATGTCCATCATGGGCCTCCTGCAGTGCCACAATGATGCCACCCGAAGATTGCAGGAACAGCAACTCATATTCCGCTTGCCCAATGGTATCAATGTGGGCTTCACCAGCTCCAAAATCTCCCCTTCCCCCACCGCATCCCAAAACCAGCCCAGTTCATCCCCTCCCCCCACTGCATCACACAACCAGCCCAGCTCATCCCCTCCCCCACTGCATCACACAACCAGCCCAGCCTGTCTCTGCCTCCCTAACCTGTTCTTCCTCTCACCCATCCCTTCCTCCCACCCCAAGCCGCACCTCCATTTCCTACCTGCTAACCTCATCCCACCTCCTTGACCTGTCCGTCTTCCCTGGACTGACCTATCCCCTCCCTACCTTCCCACCTATACTCTCTTCTCCACCTAGATTCTTTTCTCTCCATCTTCGGTCCGCCTCCCCCTCTCTCCCTATTTATTCCAGAACCCTCACCCCCACCCCATCCCCCTCTCTGATGAAGGGTCTAGGCCCGAAACATCAGCTTTTGTGCTGCTGAGATGCTGCTGGGCCTGCTGTGTTCATCCAGCTTCACACTTTATTATCTTGCACATCATGTAGTGTTGGTTTATGCTCTTTGTATGTAAAACAAATGGTAAACTCATGAGTCCAAAGGCCAATTGGTCCTCTTGATCTGATGAGCTGCGTCTTAAGATTTTAAGAAGTAACCGTAGAAAGAATGGATGCACGAGTAGAAAACTTACACAAATCCTTGGGGTTTAGAAAAGGTCTCAGTAGATTGGAAGATTTCTATCTTCCCTATTCAAAAAGAGAGGGAGGCAAAATAACTGGTAATTGAAGACTTGTTAGCTTAACACCAGTCATTGGGAAAAGGAGTCTATTACAAGTACTGTAATAGCAGAATGTTTAGAAATGCACAGTATAGTTATGCCGAGTCAGCGAGACTTCATAAGACTGTAAGCAATAGGAGCGGGAGTAGACCATCTATCCTCAAGCCTACTCCAACCTTCAATAAGATCATGGCTGATCATTTTGTGGACTCAGCTCCTTCTGCTCCCCATAACCCTTAATTCATGCACTGTTCAAAAAAACTATCTATCTTTGCCATGAAGACATTCAATACCCTCAACTGCTCTACTCAGCAAGGAATTTCTCAGATTCAGAACCCTTTGGGTGAAGAGGTTCCTCCTCAACTCAGTTCTAATTCTACTCCACCTTATTTTGAAGCTATGCTTCATGATGGGGAAATCATGCAAACAAACTAGTAGATATAACGGATTTAGATTTCCAAAGGCATTTCATAAACTACTGCATGTAAAACTATTGGGTAAGACAAGAGCCCATAGTGTTTGAGGTTATATATTAGCATAGGCATAGGATTGCCGAACTATCAGAAGACAGTTGAGATAAAGAGGCACTTTTAGAATGGCAACGTGTGACTAATGGAGAATCACAGAGATCAGTGCGGGGGCCACAATTTTTTGCCATGCATATGAAGGTATTGGATGACAGAAGTGAATGTACTATTCCAAGTTTGCAAATGGCACAAAAATAGATGGGAAGCCAAGTGGTGAAGATTACACAAAGAAACTGTCGTGTGATGTGGATAGGTTAAGTGAGTGGGCAAATATATAGCAGTTGGAGTATCATGTAGGGAAAACTGATATTATCCACTTTCACAGGAAGAATAGAGGGCTGAATTTTTTATTAGGTTTAGAAAAATTGCAGAAAGCTGCAGCACTGAAGAGTTTGGACTTCTTCATGCATGAATAACAAAAAGCTGACATCCAAGTTCACTGAGTTATAGGGAAGGCAAATGCAATTTTGGCCTTTAGGGTAAAGGAAACAGGGTATAAAACTAAGGATGCCTTGCTAAAACTATACAAAGTACTAGCCAGGCCACACCTGGTGCACTGTTTTGGTCCCCTCATACAGGGAAAGATAGCCTGGCATTGGAAGCAGTTTGGAGAGATTTTCTTATGAGGTTTGAATAGGTTGGACTCGTACTCATTGAAATTTAGAAAAATGAAACACGTAAGATTCTTAGGGTGATGGTTTGGGTAAACGTAGCGAGACTATTTCTCCCTGTGGGAGAATCAAGGTCTAGAGGGCATAATCTCAGAGGAGGGGCTTATCCATTTAATGCAGAGTTAAGAAGGATTTTTTTTCTCTTAAGGTGGAGTGAATCTCTGGAATTCTTTACTGCAAAAGGCTGTCTTTAAGTATATTCAAGGCAGATATAGACAGATTTTAAATCAAGGATTTCAGGAACAAGGCAGGGAAGTGGAGTTGAGGATAATCAATCATAATCTCATTGAATGGCAGAACTGACTCATTGGACCAAATGACCTACTTCTACTCCTACAACTTGCAGTCTTATGGTAACTGAGGTGCATGGATTCCATTTACTTGAAAATCTCATGTGGATTTATTTACAGCTAAAGCAATTACAGAATTTCAAGTATTCTCTAGATACACTTTAACTATTGTGCTGCCATGCAAGATGATCCTGGGCTCTGGTCATGTCTTGATATCCTTGGCTCACTTGCATTTGGATCTCTTTAAGTAACTGTGTTCTTAAAGTCATGACATAACACAGCGTATTCTAGATCCTATCCACTCATGGACTCTTTTGTCCTTGATTGCTGCTCCAATGAGATCAGTATCTTCTTACTTAGTCTGTCCAAATCGCTCACACTTTTGAATACCTCAATCAAACCTTCTCTCAACCTTTACAGCTCTCTGGACCCAATATTGAGTTCAATAATTTTAGGGCCTAAACTCCCCTATCTCCCACGTCCCCGGCCTGCTCACCAGGTCTTGTTACCACACAGCCTGCCATTACACACCCCCTGTTGTTAGTCACTAATAGTCCCCTTTAACAACTACTCACCCTCCCAGCCTAATCATTAGCAACTCCTTTGTCTGTCCAACTGTCTTTCTCTCTCTTTGGGCTCTATCTTATTGTTTACTCCCTACCCCACCCACCTCCCTATTTTCTGCACATAAACTGACGTTCTCCCAGCCACCATCAGTTCTGAGGAAGGGTCACTGGACCTGGAATGTTAACACTGTTTTTTCCTTCACAGATGTTGCCAACCTACTGATCTTTTCCAGCAACTTTGTTTTTGTTGCTTGTCTCAACTTTTGTTCTCCAAGAAGATTACTTTCAATTTTTCCAATCTATCCATGGAACTGTGTCTTCATTCCTGGAAATATTCTTGTGGATCTTTTTGGCCTTTTCTCTAACTTATCTGCATCATTTACAGATTGCCCCAGAACTGGCCAGATTATTCCTGTAGAGACTAGTTTTGCATGGATTTAACATAACTTCCTTGGTCATGTATGTTATACCCCTATTGATAAAGCCTAAGATGCTGTATGCTTTAATAATCCCAATCTAAACTTGTTCTGTCAATGTCAATAGCTCATACACATATTCTCTAGTTCCCTATGTTGCTTTAAAATGTATCTTTTATTTTCAAGATGTTCTGCATTCTTACTACTGAAATAAATCACTTCACATTTCCACGTAATTACATCTTGCTCAGTCCTTTTGAAATAATGAGAGAAACCCACTTTGTCAGGTTGAACAAAATAAATAATAGCTTGCTTTGAGCATGTACAGTTTGAAAAACAAGCTTATTTTCATCAGGAACAAAAACAAAGTTGCTGGAAAAGTTCAGCAGGTCTTGCAGCATCTGTGAAACCGAAAACAGTTAACATTTTGGGTCCGGTGACCACTGGTTCTGAGGAAGGGTCAGCGGATCTGAAATGTTAACTCTGTTTTCTCCTTCACAGATTCTGCTAGACCTGCTGAAATTTTCCAACAACTATGTTTTTGGTCCTGATTCACAGCATCTGCGGTTCTTTTGGTTTTTATTAAGCTTATTTTTATATTCAGATTTCAAAACAAAAGCAATATGAAGTTTTCACTGCTAACTGCAGTTGTATAAGTTGTAGTAGAAGTTTAAACTTGGGTGAATCAGTAAAAGAGATCTAAAATGACAGTTTTTGTAAGCTTTTGACTGAGAGAAGCTCATTTTTCGCAGTGAAAATGCAAAACTCCAGCGCAAACCAACTATTTTGCGAATGTGTAGGAAGGGAAAAAATGAGATTTTACTGTTGAGTTAGGTTGTATTTGAAAAGAGGCTGCACACACTCCTGTGGTGAGGCACCTCGCGGTGGAGTGCTAGTGACCATTCACCTGACTAAACTCCGTTGTTCAAACCCCACCTCTTCCAGGGTATGTCGCAACATCTCTGAACAGGTTGATCAGAAAATATCTGCACACTTTTGTGGGTGATTGCATATGCTAAAGGATAAGATGTTTGACTTCAGTGTGGTTTAAAGGGCTGTCTTGGTACAGTGGTAGAATTCCTATCTTTGAGCCAGAAACCCTAAGTTTAGTATCCCCCCTGTTCCAGAGATGTGCCAGAGCATATAGATTTGAAATAACAGGTTGATTTGGAATAACAACTGAAATCTTTTGTGCTCTTATAGCACAATGAAAATGTCCCAACCTCTGGGCCACTAGGCCCAGCTTCAAAGTCTCAGAAGTGTGTAATACCATCTCACAACACTAATGATAGTAATTCTTTCTCCAGATTTTATTTATTTATTTAGTTAATCTAAAAACTCAATCAAGTGATTGAAAAACAATTTGCATCGAACAAAATCAATGCTTTCATTATGAGCTCAACTTTTCCAAATGTCAAAAATTATTTTCTTGTGTCGTAAATTTAATCCAGCTGCACTCAGCAGCTTCCTTCCTGCTGACACTTTATTTCTTTTCCTAATACCTGTTTTGCATAAATTCACAATCACTGTGATAACTATTCTGTTTCCGCCTGAGCTCAGTTCCACACTTAATTAAAGTGCAACAGACAAGTAGATATTTTGTTTCAATGGCTGACAGAAATTATGGTTTAATTATCTGACGATCATTCTTCTCAGGCAATCCAGCTGCATTCTTATATGCCACTTTTAGAATATTCCACACAATTCTGGTTGCCCAGAAATAGGAAGGATGTTGACAAACTAGAAAGGGCACAGAAAAAAATTTAGAAGGGTGTTGCTGGGATTGGAGGGTTTGAGTTATTAAGAGAGGCTGGACAGGCTGGGACATTCTTCCTTGGAGTATCAGAGGCTGAGGTGTGACCTTATAAGGGTTCATACAATCACGGGAGGCATAGGTATGGTGAATAGCCACAGCCTGTTCCTCAGGGTGGGTGAGTCCAGAAATAGAGGGCACAGGTTTAAGGTGAGAGGGGAAAGATTTAAAAGGGGCCAACCGGCAACTTCTCCCCACAGAACATAGAGTGTATATGGAATGAGCTTGTATAGACAAGTACAATTACAACATTTAAAAGGCATTTGAGCAGGTACATGGATAGGACGGGTATGTTTAGAGGGATATGGGTCAAATGCAGACAAATGGGGCAGGTTCAGGTTCGGATGGCTGGTCAGCATGGACGAATTGGGCCAAAGTGTCAGTTCCTGTGCTGAAGATCTCGATGGCTCTGTTAACTAATGCTCCACCTGAGTTAGTTCTGTGAATCACGGGTCTAAGATTCTAGTATCTTATGTCTTTAAATCTGCAGGCTGCTTCTCATTGCTTTGTTAGAATTTCTTTCCAATGCTCTGAAAGTCTGGCTGTGGAATACAAAGGGCAGACCCAAATCGAAGGGATCTGATTGCTCCTATTGCAAACCAAGACTAAGATTTTGCACATTTTTGGGGAATGACTGTATCTATTCCTTTAAAAAAGAACTGCAGAAATTGCAGCTGCAGACCTAATATTACAAAATTTACCACTGTGCAGGACAAAGCTCTTTGAGTTTGCTTTCAACAGCTTTTCATCATTTTTAGCTTGTGCCCTGGCAATGAAGTATACCTGTCTGCTTAATTCTATTTTTTGATAAAGAGACATTCAGGACTCTTCTTTTTCCCAACCTGCTTGCATTCAGAATAGAGCATCACACACAGTATGCTGAAATCCATCACCGAGTCTGGCATGATTATGATAGCAACAGTGCACAGGTCTTCTGATTCTTGTTCTCGAAAAAGAATAGTTTTACCAGACTGTCGCTCCAGATTGCAGTGCCCCTTTGAATGGCTGGGAACCTGATAACTCGTGAATGCTTCTACAAGTATAGGCTGGTAATATATTCAGCAGTTCTTATTATGGGATTGTAGGTTTTCTATGCATTAGGCAATGTAACAAAAGATGTCAATAGTAACTGGTTGTAAATGTGTACACTTAAACAACAAGTTTCTTCCAAAGGGAAAAAAATGCTGCGAAAAGATTTTCTTCCCAACATGAATTAAAGTTGTATACGAGTATAGTTTGTTGTGGAATTTAACAAATGTGAGAACTCCCAAGCAATCCGAAAGTTATATATGTATATTTTCCTGTAAAGCTTTGTGACTTATTGAGAGGTATAATCAAATTTTATATGAATGGATCTATAGAATGGTGTGTAATTGATAAAAGTCCTTCAACATCAGTACTTAGATATCGGTTCAAATTGCTACTGATAGATTTATTGTGCCCTTCAACTATTACTGCATGCGTTCATTAGTATTAAAAAATCAATTATTTCCTTTTTTCTGAGACTGACATGAATTTTGAAGCTGTATTTTATGCAAATTGCTTGTGGGTGATGAAGATCTCAATTTTTACTAATGAATTGTAGAGTAATGAATGATGTTGTGGCAGAAACCATTGAAATAGAAGTGCTAACCTAGAGTCAATATAGAGACGTGGTCAGATATATGAAGGGAGTGTGGCCCAAAGAGGACATTTGGTCATTTTAGGCCATTGTGTTGTAACACCTGGCAGTTGTAAATATTACTATGTCATGCATTAAACCTTAAAATCTCGCTTACCAATAATGAATGCAAAGGCACAAAAATTATGTCAGTTCCTTTCTATTTTTCTGTAAGATGCAACTTATTTTTCTATTATAACATGAATATTTCCACGTATAATGATAGTGTCAGAATTGTCCTGCTGAAGCTGATTTGACATTGTTTTGAAGAGTGTTAATCTTCTGTTGTCTGTTAGACTGCAGGTATTACCATGCAAATATTGGATGTGAATAAATGTATGATGTTAGAAAATCTTCACTTTTCTTCTGTTGATGGCCCCTCCGGCGTTATGGGGGGAATAAGACTTTTGTCGAGGAATGAATTGTAAAAGTAATTATTTGGCGTTACAGAAATAGTTCTATTCTCATCACAAAGATGACAAGTTTATTTTATATATCCTCAGACTGGAACCTGGAAATCATTATAAAAGGCAATCAGCATTTTCAAGAAAGCCTGTCTCTTTTCATCGTTTCATGAGTGCTGATATTACTCCTTCTTGCAGGTCAAATAAGTGAGTTTTGGCTAAATGTTATCCTTCAGATGGATGCTTCATGTTATAGTAACCTTTGGCAACAAGATTAGCATTTGTCAAAGTGATAACCTGCTATCGAGAGATAAAACAGCTCTGTTGCAGCAGTCAGTTGTCATGGCCTCTTGCTTGGCCATTCACTCTTGTTTTCTCTGGTCCCCTGAATAAATGAATACGTTCGACAATGACTTTACGTGGGTGGTCAGTGCTCAAACATATAACAACTGCACTATTGTAAATGGATCCTAGTTTCCCTATTGAGCAACACACTTGGGGCAATAACATTAGAATGAAAATGCAATGACTTTGCAGCCAAAAGATGGCACAAAGTCAAGGATGTGCTTATAGTTAGTGTTATGAGTTATCGGCAAGGTTGCCCAGAGCAAAGGTTCACTGATGGGTTGGAAGCTCACAGATGAGACAGCTCTCAAACTATCCTTTTCTATAAATCTGCGTGGCATACCTATATCCCTGGTATTCTAATGTCCTAAAACATTGACAATATTATGCATGAAATGCAGGAGGAGTCCTCCCATGCCTTTTCCAATTGCATTCTTTTACAAGTTAATCAAAAGTGTGGCAAAGTATGATTTCGCTTCAATTATTTCGCCCCTTGCTGGTCTTGATGTGTTGCTTTAAAGAGGTGCAAAGTGAAGCTGTAATTATTCAGTAGCTAGGAGTACAGAGAAACAATGTCTTGTGAATGTCCATTAATTGTTCAAACTTATCCCTCTATTTAACTGCAATCTCTTCACAGTTATCAGCTGTGACCACATAATTGCTTCCACAGATGACCTCAAGAGTAACTGAGTTATTTTTATCCTGGCCTGTCTAAATTGCTGAGATAACAAGGTGTAGAGCTGGATGAACACAGCAGGCCAGGCGGTATCATAGGAGTAGGAAAGCTGATGTCTCGGGGCTAGACCCTTCTTCAGAAATAGGGGAGGGGAAGGGGATTCTGAAATAAATAGGGGGAGACAGGGAGGCAGATAGGAGATGGATAGAGGAGAAGTTAAGTGGAGAGGAGACAGACTGGTCAAAGAGGTGGTGATGGAGCCAGTAAAGGTGAGAGTAGGTAGGGAGGTAGGGAGGAGATAGGTCAGTCCAGGGAGGATGGACAGGTCAAGGGGGTGGGATGAGCTTAGGAGATAGGAGATGGGGGTGGGAGGAGGGTATAGGTGGGAGGAAGGACAGGTTTGGGAGGTGGGAACGAGCCGGGCTGGTTTTAGGATGCAGCTGGGGGAGGAGAGATTTTGAAGCTTGTGAAGTTCACATTGACACTACTGGGCTGCAGGGTTCCCAAATGGAATGAGTTGCTGTTCCTGCAATTTTCAGGTGAGGCGCAGTTGTGGTATGGTGCACTGACCTCTACATCGCCAATGCCAGATGCCAACTGTCTGACACCTCCTCCTACTGCTCCTTTGATCATGACCCCACCCCCGACCAATAAACCATCATCTCGCAAACCATCCACAACCTCATCACTACAGGTGACCTCCAACCCACAGCCTCCAACCACATCATTCCTCAAACTCTCACCGCCCGCTTCTATCTCCTTCTCAAAATCCACAAACCTGACAGCCCTGGTCAACCCATTGTCTCTGCCTGCTCCTGCCCAACCGAAATTATCTCCATCTAACCCGACTCCATTTTCTCCCCCTTGGTCCAGGAAATCCCTACCTACGTCGTGACACCACCCATGTCCTCCACCTCCTCCAGAAATTCCAATTCCTTGCTCCCCGACAGCTCATCTTTACCATAGATGTCCCTGTCCTTATACACTTGCATTCCCCATACAGGTGGCCTAAAGGCCCTCTGCTTCTTCCTGTCCCGCAGGCCCGACCAGTCCCCCTCCAGTGACACCCTTATCCGCCTAGCCGAACTCGTCCTCACCCTCAACAACTTCTCTTTCAATTCCTCCCACTTCCTACAGACAAAGGCGGTAGCCATGGATACCCAAGCTATGCCTGTCTCTTTGTAGGTTACGTGGCACAATTGCTCTTCCGCACCTACACTGCCCCTAAACCCCACCTCTTTCTCCGTTACATTGATGACTGTATCAGTGCCACCTCATGTTCCCACGAGGAGCTTGAACAGTTCATCCACTTCACCAGCACTTTCCACCCCAATGTTAAGTTCACCTGAACCATCTCCAATACCAGTCTCTCCTTCCTGCACCTCTCTATCTCCATCTCCAGCAACCACCTAGAAACCGATATCCACTTCAAGCCCACCGACTCCGACAGCTATCTAGAATACACCTCCTCCCACCCAACTCCCTGCAAAAATGCCATCCGCTATTCCCAATTCCTTCACCTCCACCGCATCAGCTCCCAGGATGAGGCATTCCACTCCCATCCATCTCAGATGTCCTTGTTTTTCAAGGACCACAACTTCCCCCCTGCAGTGGCCGAGAATGGCCTCAACTGTGTCTCCCACATTTCCTGCAACTCACCCCTCACACCCTGTCCCCACAATAACCACCAAAAGAGAATCCCCCAAGTCCTCAAGTAACGCCGCAACAACCTCTGGATCCAACGCATCATCCTCTTCTGCTATCTGCAATCCAACCCCACCACCAAAGACATTTTTCCCTCCCCATCCTTATCTGGTTTCCGGAGGGATCACTCTCTCCGTGGCTCCCTTGTCTGCTCCACAATCCCCTCCAGCCCCACCGCACCTGGCCATTTTCCCTGCAATTGCAAGAAGGGCTACACCTGCCCTCACACCTCCTCCCTCACCCCCATCCCAGGCCCCAAGAAGACTTTCCACATCAAACAGATGTTCACCTGTACATACGCCAATGTGGTATACTGCATCAGCTGTACCTGTTGTGGTCTCCTCTATATCACGGAAGCCAAGCAGAGGCTTGGGGACTGCTTTGCAGAGCACCTACGCTTGGTTCACACTAAACAACTGCACCTCCCTGTCGCGAACTATTTGAACGCCCCCTCCCATTCCGCAGACGACATGTCCATCCTGGGTCTCCTGCAGTGCCACATCGATGCCACCCGAAGGTTGCAGGAAGCGCAACTCATATTCTGCTTGGGAACCATGCAGCCCAATGATATCAATGTGGACTTCCCTAGCTTGAAAACCTCCCCTCCCCCTACCGCATCCCAAAACCAGCCCAGCTCATCCCTGCCTCTCTAACCTGTTCTTCCTCTCATCTATCCTCTCATCCCACCTCAAGCCCCATCCCCATCTCGTATCTTCTAATCTCATCCCGCCCCCTCGACCTGTCCGTCCTCCCTGGACTGACCTACCTCCTCCCTGCCTCTCCACCTACACTCACCTTTACTGGCTCCACCTCCGTCTCTTTGACTTGTCTGTCTCCTCTCCCCCTATCTTCTCATCTATCCATCTTCTATCCTATTTATTTCAGAATCCCCTTCCCCTCCCCCATTTCGGAAGACATGTCTAAGCCCGAAACATCAGTTTTCCTGCTCCTATGATGCTGCTTGGCTGGCTGTGTTCATCCAGCTCTACACCTTGTTGTCTCAGATTCTCCAGCATCTGCAGTTCCTACTATCTCTGTGTAAATTCCTGTATGACTGCTCATTCTTGTCATGTGTCAAGTGTAACTTTTGTCCTAGTAAAACCATCTCTCCTTTAGCACACCTAATGTGTTCCCAAAAAATGATGAACCAAAAAGTAAAATGCTCAGTGGAAATTAGTTTCCTTTCAAGAAGAATGTAATAAGTTGGGGGATGGGGAGAGGGTGAATGTTCTTGATCTGTAATTTTTAGATTAAAAGCTATTTAATATATTTTAATCAGGCGATAAAACTTGCTTTGTCCATGAAGAAAACAATCTTGGGTATGTATGTATTCTTGGACAGGAAGAAGATGAAGGAACTGTAACATAAAGCCTGACTAATTGACGCAAAGGTCCTCTTTCTACCTGTCCTGTTATTTGTCAGCTCAATAACTGAAATCCCTCCAACTGCTTAAAAAAACTTCCCTTTGCCCAGATTTCAAATTACTTCATTAAATAAAATCGTTAATCTGCATGTGCATGTGTGTGTGTGATCAATTGTTCAATTTTTTTGTTATATAGACTTTCTTCCTTGATTTGTATAATTTGTTAACAATTGGGAGCCTTGAAGCCTGCAAGTGATTCAAAATGATTCCAGTTTGAGTACTGATTTCAATTTTATGTGTTGCATTGCCACTTATATTTTCAGCAAACTGCAGTGAAGTCCCGTATCTTCAAGTTCAGGTGAAGCACAGCCAAAATTGAAAAGCAAAACATGGAATTATAAACTCATGTGGCTCTAGTGTGTTCTGTAGACAGTGACTGAACATGTACAATCACTAAACATAGCCCTTGAACCTCAGCACAGTAGCTTCATTAGAATTAAAATGGATGCAGTACTATTTCAAGTTTTCAAACTGTACTAAAACAGAAATGCATTATTACTTCAGCTTATTTTAATGGGGATTATCTGTATAATCAGAAGGACTTAGTTGGAGAAGATACTGAGGGATAGGATCTATTCCCATTTGGAAGAAAATGGGCTTATCAGTGATAGGCAACATGGTTTTGTACAGGGAAGGTCATGTCTTACCAACTTAATAGAATTCTTTGAGGACGTGACAAAGTTAATTGATGAGGGAAAGGCTGTAGATGTCATATACATGGACTTCAGTAAGGCGTTTGATAAGGTTCCCCATGGCAGGCTGATGGAGAAAGTAAAGTCACATGGGGTCCAGGGTGTGCTAGCTAGATGGGTAAAATCTGGCTGGGCAACAGGAGACAGAGGGTAGTAGTAGAAGGGAGTTTCTCAAATTGGAGACCTGTAACTAGTGGTGTTCCACAGGGATCTGTGCTGGGACCACTGTTGTTTGTGATATATGTAAGTGATCTGGAGGAAGGTGTAGGTGGTCTGATCAGCAAGTTTGCTGATGACACTAAGATTGGTGGAGTAGCTGATAGTGAAGGGGACTGTCAGAGATTACAGCAGAATATAGATAGACTGGAGAGTTGGGCAGATAAATGGCAGATGGTGTTCAATCCGGGCAAATGCGAGGTGATGCATTTTGGAAGATCAAATTCAAGGGCGAACTATACAGTAAATGGAAAAGTCCTGGGGAAAATTGATGAACAGAGAGATCTGGGTGTACAGGTCCATTGTTCCCTGAAGGTGACAACGCAGGTCAATAGGGTGGTCAAGAAGGCATATGGCATGCTTTCCTTCATTGGACGGGGTATTGAGTACAAGAGTTGGCGGGTCATGTTGCAGTTGTATAGGACTTTGGTTCAGCCACATTTGGAATACTATGTACAGTTCTGGTCGCCACATTGCCAAAAGGCTGTGGATGCTTTGGAGAGGGTGCAGAGGAGGTTCACCAGGATGTTGCCTGGTATGGAGGGTGCTAGCTATGAAGAGACGTTGAATAGACTAGGATTATTTTCATTAGAAAGACTGAGATTGAGGGGGACCTGATTGAGGTCTACAAAATCATGAGGGGTATAGACAGGGTGGATAGCAAAAAGCTTTTTCCCAGAGTGGGGGGCTCAATTACTAGGGGTCATGAGTTCAAAGTGAGAGGAGGAAAGTTTAAGGGAGATATGCATGGAAAGTTCTTTACACAGAGGGTGGTGGGCACCTGGAATGCATTGCCAGCGGAGGTGGTAGATGCAGACATGTTAGCGTTTTTAAGATATATTTGGACAGGTACATGGATGGGCAGGGACCAAATGGACACAGATCGTTAGAAGATAGATGACAGGTTAGGCAGAGGATCTTGATTGGCGCAGGCTTGGAGGGCCGAAGGGCCTGTTCCTGTGCTGTAGGTTTCTTTGTTTCTTTGTTTGACTGGGCCAATTGGTAATGCCATTTATTATTAGCTACAGCATTCAGGTCAGGCAGAAGAAATATTGTCACAAAAGGTAGGGAGACAGCTGAACCAAATCAGCCTTTCTACTTCTTTATTCGCAGTAAAATTAAGACCTTAGAAGACCTTCAAAATTGACTTTTTGGATAACTAAACCTGGACTTTGCAAATAATCAATTCCTGGTACTGGTTGTATCTTAACCAAAGGACTTAGCAATTTATTAACAATAGTAACTTTAGTCGAACAAAACTAAACAAGAAAATAATCTAATTTCTCTATGCTCTACACCCAAAAACTTTTCTTTAGAGTTCCATTCACACAAAAAGTAGACAGACAGACAAACAAACTTTCTACCAAGAAACTTATGGAAGGATCTTTCAAATTTTCATGCTCTGACATTAACAGCCAAATTCATTCTCCCAGAAAATACAGTCTAAAACAAAACTTAACCACTTTACCACTCCCTGACAGACAGGCCATCTCCTCTGTGAGGTCCCAGTTACTATGCAACATCTGCCATCTGCTTGAGCATTAGATCTGTACTCGACTTGCTGGAACCAATTTCCAGGTACTGATCTTATTAGTACCCAATGCCTGCTGTCTCTTTAAACGTAATTCTCCTCCTTGGCAACAAAACCCATTTGGGAATCATTTGATCAACAGCCAACCTGCAATTAAATTCCAGGCTTGGCCTCACAAATAAACAAAAGGTTGTTTGACCTGTTTTCCTTTTAACACAAGCTGTTACCTACAGTTCAAAAGTAACCTTTGGCTCACAGTTCCCAGTTCACAACTTCTCAGAAGAACTAAATTTAAGTCCAAGATGCTCCAGAGATGCACAATAATCTGTCTGAACAGATTGATTAGAAAATATACCTTAGTAAAATTGACCAAAGAACAGAACTAAAATGAGGATAAAAATAGTAAGAGTTCTAACAATATCAAGCATTCCATATTCTGACCACTTCCTAATAATGCACGTTATAAAAGTTGTATGAGTATAAATATCTGTTGACAGCCCCATCAGATTCAGTGTGTGACTTCTCTTCAAATAAGCAGGCAGGATACATCTGACTTGCAGAAGATCAATTAAACAAAATCCAGAAAAAATGGTTGGAAAATTTGAAGAAGCATCATGTGAGTAAAGGAGGCAGTACTCATAGTAAAAGGGCAAATGAGTTGCATTAACAAATAAAATGCAATGTGCAAATTAAGATCTGTAGTTCTAGATAATAGACATTACGCAAATTGCACAAATTTCAGCTGAAGCAATAATAAATTTAGATTGGTAACTATACATGAGCCTGAGGAGACTTGAAATGTTTTGCAGGGTACCAAGCCATGTACTGCAAAATGAATTCTAAAACTCCAAAGATGTCATCACAGATCTTGAATGCCTTCCTGAAAAGTATGATCCCAGTAGACGAGAGTGTAAGTCTGACATAACTGCCCTCAAGTACAGCTTGAAAGAAAGATAAATGAACTGGAAAAGAAGGGAATAATCAGGAAAGTGACTGGATAATCAGAATGGGAGCAGTGAAAAAAAACCCAGAAAACTAAGAGTGTGCATAGATTCAAAGGTTCTCCATAAATTGTTTCAGAAATATAATTACTCCAGGCCAGACATTGAAGAAATTTTTCTCCAATTTGCCATGGCAAAATTCTGAAATATCCTAGAAGTGAAGGATGTTTAGAGACAAGCGAATTTGGATGAAAGCAGTTTTCCTATTACATTTTGTACTCCATGTAGAGGTATAGAAGGTTGTGCATGCCTTTTGACATTTCAACTGCTCTGTTAAGAGTTTCAGCACATTTGGATGATATAATCTGTGGTCTTCGCAGAGTGGAAATGATCATCGATGATGTGCCGGTCTACAAATATGGGGATGAAATGGAGGAAGCCATTATTGACTATAATTAGAATCTATGCACATGATATAGTGGCCTTGCCTAATGAGCATGAGTTTGAAAAAAAAACAACTGATGATGCTTAAAGTCAAATCCGTAGGTCATGCAATAACAGGGGAAGGATTTTGTCCAGTTCCTACAATGTGAGAGCCATAGTAGAAGTGCAGTGACCAAAAGGTGTCAAAGTGAGGCAAATATGTTTTTTGATTCGTGAACTAGAAGCAAAGTTCTCATTTTACTTGCCATTAGAGTGGGAACATCCATCACAGGACATGCAGTTGTATTGAGACACAGAACAAGAAGGAACTTTCAATTGCATCAAACGTCAATGCCAGTGATGATTGTGCAATGAGGAAATTACCTTGCAGTATAATGGCAGTGAGATAGTTCTTGGTGCAACCCACATGCAACAGGGACACCGATGCATTCAGGATGTTAATGCATACTGAACGATGGAATGCACAGACTGGGAAAGAGTGTTTGACTATTGCCTCTGTCTGTGAGCATTGGTAGTGTTTGGTAACTCTGACCACAAGAAAATTCATGCATTTTTTTCTCAAATGTTTTCTGTCTACTTCAAAATGTCTGCAAAGAATTTTACTATGTTTATAAAAAATATTACTTGTAAGTGACGTAGAAGCAAGGAAGATAGATGTACATTGCCTTCATTCTGTTAAGTGTGGAACTCTCTATGAAGAGAACTGAGAATGCTAATACAGGGCATGAATCTACCAGTTTCAACAAGAAGCAACTGCTTGAAATGTTCCAGAAGTCATCAGTTCAGCAGAGACAATGAATTAGAAACTCAAATACTTTGCACTGATCAAGCACTTGTCATGAGAATGATTCAGATCAGAGAAGGAACACCATCTCCAGAACAAACATGCAACAGTCAAGCAGCCAACAACAACCTGCATGTGTACCATTAGAAGACCTGAATTACTTAACGATCATGTATGTAATTCATGTGCAGACACTGACAAAAGTGGGACAGACTGGAATGAAGGTCTCTGCGTTTGTTGGTGAATTATTGACTGTGCATATTGGATAACTAGCAGTTTTAAATGGTAGGCATGCATTTTCCTTGTGCAGAGGAGGTTGTATGGAGAGTATAATTGTAAGGACACTATCACACTGACTTGCCATAATCATGTGATCTCTGTCGAAGTGCTTACAAGTTTGAAAGACAATGTGTCTAATCCGTTGCGTTGTCTGCTGCAATCCCATCTGCTCGTCTTGGAAATTTTCTGCCCTGATCCTTCAAATCATGCTAAGATTCTCCTTCATAAAGCTCCTCACTCCTGACCTTTACCTCCATCTGTCTCTCTTTTTCACTCTCAATTCTGTGTACTTAATTCTATGCTCCAAGTGTCTGAGTTCCACTTTGAGTTCTTGATTGTGTAAAATGTGCCATTTATGGTATGCAGAGTAGTTTAATCTCTTTAAAACAGCCATAAAGAACTATTTTGCATGAACAGTGCTGAGTAGTCGGACTCTGGTTGCTGGCATTCATTTACAAATGCAGTAAAGCTAAAACCGCTCTGAAAATCTTGTGTATTCACATTGAACTTGCCCTAGCAAAGTTCAGTTCCTAAAGTTTTTAGTTATAACTAAATTTTAAAACTCAGCTGTCTGAAGCTGACGGAGGTATACTGTATTGCTTTGGGGAGGACTATTTACTTTGCACACATACAGTTGTATCACTGACAAACTGTATACTGCACCCAAAAATATCACTGCACTACGTCATAATACTTTTGACTGTCGGTTGCTTTGCAAGCATTTCACAGATGTTGTGATTAAGTACCTTTGTAGCTGAATAACCTAAGGTAATGTAAAATAATTTTTTTTTGGATGCCAGTGTTTTTTAAATACAGTACAAAGTATTCATTCTTCTGTGAAAAAAGTTAATCATATAATTATTAACTTACTAAAACAATTGCTTCGCCAGCTCAACCAACAGGGAGATTGACAGCCAGCACAATGAGTAAAAGATTTATTGCCCAGCATTTCATTTGTGTCCCAAAGTGATTGGAACTTCAGCTGCTGTCTGAACCCACTGAAGTGAAACTACCCCGATTCACAGCAATGCCTGCTTTGGGAAAATGTTGAAGGTATTTTCACTAGTTCGCAAAATGTGTAACATCATGGACTGAGGAGATGTACAGCAGCTGACACATGCTGACTATTGTAGTTAATTTGGGGTTTGATACTTAAAACTGAGTGATTAACTAATCTTGCCACTAATTACAAGCAGATTTCTCCAGTAAAGATCTTGTTTAATCACCTCGAGCATTAAATTGACAAACTATTTTCAAAATCAGTAACATTGCTGCCTGGCACATGAATATACTTCTGCGCTCATGACAGCTGCATTTAGTTATTTATACATGTACCTGATTCACAGTGTTAAATTTAGCTGACCATGGACTTGGAGAAGGAATTGATTTTAAAATGGCTCACTGTCTAGCTTGGTGTTGTTACACATTAATACAACAGGCCAGCTTCTGCTTTATCATTCTATTTCTGCACGGTTTGTAACTCAAGAGCAAAAGCTGTATAAATATATGAGTTATTAATCTGATTATTTAATATTATTTAATCTAACAGAGAGGCATCTGTAAGGGAAAGGATCCAATTAAAGTGAACCTTGTTTCAACCAACCAAGGGCAGCAGGTAAATAAGGAGAAGGGCCAGTTCACCCCCATAGGGTACAGTGGTAGAGGAAACCAATTAACAAGAATATTGTTTATTGCATGATGGTAATCAACTCACCTGGGAGCTTAACAATTTGCAATAGCCCATCTAGTACTGTAACAAATTGGGGAACATTTCCTGAGACTGGTAACAAGGGTTAATTTTGGAGACTGCATTATGTTACATCCAGTCTCATGACGCCTTGAGGATCTAGAAGAGAAAAATGCAGAACATCTTAGGATCTCAAAGAGGACATGGTATACAAGGTATCTTCATTCTCATGTGACTTGTACTTGATAACTATCATGCAATAAATTCCATTCTTGTTAAGATGCATTCATTGGTTTCCTCTATCACTGTACCCTACCCTTGGACCCAGTCCAGGAATGAGATTCGTGGCAGATATCTATACAAAGCACAAGCTGCTAATGATTGACATTGCAGCACATCCCACATTTATAATTTTAAATATCTAATTTGATTGACCTCAGTCTTCTTGAGCACACGAGAATAAAAGCCATTAGGAAGACTTGCAAACTGTCTTCAAAATTGAATCTTTTAAGCCCTTGGTCATTCCCATGAATATTCTCTTAACCTTCAAAAGCTATCTTGCCTGACATTTATTGTTGAAAACCAAAATTTCTGACCAAATCTTTGTGCAACTTAGGTATCACTTTTCTGAATTCCTGCTCCACTAAAATAAATTTCAAAATTCCACAAGCGTTTTTGAATATTTTAGTAATAGCGTACCAGCTTTTAGTGATTTATGTATCTGATGCCTAAATCCCATATGTCTCCAAAGTTAGTTATTTGTTATCATCGAAGTTCCAATTTGTCTTTCTCAGAGTCAAAAAAAATTATGGAGTAGCATATTAGGAATTGGATGATATTGTTCAAGCTTGTGATTTATCAGTGTCTCCAGGTTGAAGGGCACTACATTCACTGTGTTCAGTAATGTTGGAACCTGTAGATGAAAAACATAGCAGGGCTCTGCTTCCAATGACTTCTGGCTCACTCTATTGCACAGTATAATGTGAAGGAAGGGAACCATGCTAGCGCCTTGTGTCCTGAGTGCGCAGATCATGACTCCATTGCTAGCTAATGTTAATTTGGATCATGACCTGTGTTATGAACAGTCCCATGCCAGAGTCCCAAATTTGTTCTGATTCTGATGGGAAATCTCAGGTGTTTACTCTTTCTGGAGAGAAGGATTGAACTGGCTCCCCTTCCTTATTCAGCCCCTCCTTCGGTTAGTCATGACGACATGAATTTAAAAAGAAAATGTTATCTTGTGGATATTTCCTTCTAGTCCAAGATGCATTTAAGTTTTAAAAAGAGATAATTTAACAGGCATTCTTGGGTTACAGAAAAAAAAGTGAGTTCATTAGCTATTAAAACAGGAGAAGAGATATTAAATAATTGCACACACACACACATACAAACTTACTCTTTCTCTTTCTATCTCTCTCTCTTTCTCACTTGGAGATTCTTTGTTCTCTAGATAGTTAAAAGATATTTATCCATTTTCCTTTAATAGTGACTTTGTTGCTGTTTGCTTTGATTTTGTTTTCAAGAATCAGAGAGAGAGAGAGACCTTATTCATTCTTACCTGCACATAAAAGGGTGTCTCATGAAAGTTCTCAGCTGTGTCTCTCTATCACAGTGGAATCCAACTCTAAGCTAACACACAAGATTGTTAACACTCTCCAAACAGAAGCCAGGAGTTGCGGTTGTTTCTTAACCATCTTTTGTGTATTCCCAGAAGGGAAAAACACAACCTTGTCTTTCACTCAGAATTGACTTTGTTTAAACTCATATCATGCCCACAGTATCAGACACAACACAAAGGAGAATATTTGCTCCTCAGAGAGGTTAATCTCCAATGCTTTCTCTAGGCTACATGTGTGCACGTGGACGTTATGTGTTCTGTGCATGATAATCGACTTCAGAATGCTAACTGTGGCATTAGCTTTGGAAGTTACAGCTACACATGGGACTCAGAGGCCCACATAGGCAGTAAGAAATTTGGAAGGAATGCTGTAAATCAGTCTGTCATATTTCTGTCACCACAAGATATCAGAGCTGAAGTTTTGAGATGGTACCTCTCCCTTCATGTAATGCTTTTGAAACTATCTTGACATTCTTTGGGTGTGATATTCCATGTTTCCTCTCAGGATATAGAATAAGCTATACAGAATTTTCCAGACAGCCAACAAATTTACATTCTCAGCCTTCTTTTGTCTTATTTGTCCTTTGTTCATAAAATGTTTTACTTGAAGATACAATATAACAGTAAGTAAGTTGGGTTTAGAAATCATTGTCATGGCTCTTCCCACTTGAGACTTTATAGACTTTTAATGTCTTCTCCTAAACATACAGAGCTAAGCATATGTTCAGCTACATAAGAAGTCAATTTGTGAGCCTGATGAATTGATTTTAGTAGAGCTCTTTAATATTTAAATCGAATGCTCACCTCTACTTGGTGAGAACCTTCTCTTCTTTAGATCCTGTTGCTGGGAAACAAGTGATAGGACAGTGTCAGGGAGCTCTACAGGTGTGGCTGTCTATGAAGTTCCAGACCAATGCTCATATCCTGGTACACTGTATCCACCCTGACCAGGCAGGGTTTTTCAAAGTGCTCTGAAGTCAGTTTGATTAATAGACTGAAATAATGCTACATACAGGCATGTAATAGATCTTGAACATGTGAGTAACTTTATAAATTAATAGACTGTCAAGTGAAGTAATCCACAATGCCCCTCACTATGTTAACAGCTGGGCAATTGTGTGTATGTCATACTTAGCAGGTAAATGCAATTTGCTTGTTTGATTCTAAATTTTACCCTGACTAGCTGGATGGGAGACCCAAGTGCTGGGATGGAACGTTAGTTTTACAACCCTCCCATTGTTATATGGAGAGTGAAATGTGAGTGAGGGGTAGAAATCAGCATGGCACCCCATCTCGACAATTTTGTGACTGGAGGGTGAGCCTAAAATTGACCTTTGCTGTTTCAGGAAATGTGACGGGTCATTCTGAAAACCTGCATTGGCCAATGGCACAAGTTGCAAATATATTGTGTTACCTCTGCGGGAGGTGGGGGGTGGGGGGGCGAAGAAATTTACGGAGCACAATTATTTACTTTCTAGCCATAAAAGAATAAACCTCAGAAATGAATCCAAGAGACACATCACAAAATAGATACATTTTGAAGGACAGACACTGTAAAGCTGTATTTATCCTGATTATTAGAGATAATGGGAACTGCAGATGCTGGAGATTCCAAGATAATAAAATGTGAGGCTGGATGAACACAGCAGGCCAAGCAGCATCTCAGGAGCACAAAAGCTGACGTTTCGGGCCTAGACGGGCCTGATGAAGGGTCTAGGCCCGAAACGTCAGCTTTTGTGCTCCTGAGATGCTGCTTGGCCTGCTGTGTTCATCCAGCCTCACATTTTATTATCTTTATCCTGATTATTGTTGTCACCTCATTTTCAATCACCAGCTGTGCACATGACATTGAGGTCACTCTGAAGTACACTGTTGAACTAAACACACAGATTGATAGATTTGCAATCCTTCTCTTGGAATTTCATGGCCTCACCTCATCCAGAGCTTCGAGTGTTGAACGTTGGGTTTGCAGAATGCATTTATCATTATCCCAGGTTTATTTATCGGGCAAAGGGAGGGCTGCAGCTCATTCCAAATATTGTCGTCTTGTATAGGCCTCTGCTCGCTTAATTGCTTGACATGTTGCCACTACATGTCATGCCATGCAAGCAGGATAAATATTCTTCTGAGAATACAAGAGAAGTTTTTGCTTCCAAGGGCTGATGGAAGAATTTGACTAATGCTTTCTACAATGGCTTTAATGCTGTTAGGTCTGTTGAAGGTTTAATCTGTTAGGTCATCCAGACTGTGCAGAAATCCTTTCGCACAAATTTACGAAGGGTCCAGTGCTTTATACAGTAAATTTGAGGCTGATTGAATAAAGAGATGTCGACTATTGATGCATTATCATGTGTGAGTGATTGATGCATAGTCATTTGTGATTATTGTCTCCTGACCTTACGTTTTATTTCTCCATTGGCACTAATTGGTTAAAACAAAATGCAAATTAGCATTATATTCTGCTAATATAAAAGGAATGAGTCAACAGATATTGAAGTCCTGATGTGAAACATGATTATAGTTTCCGAGCGTGGGGGGCTGAAGCAGGTGATGACCCATCCAGTCTCTCGTATGTGTGAGGCCAGAGTGATTACAACAACAACTGGCCTCTTTTTAATATCCCCATACAAAATCCAGCTCCAAGATGTTCAGATGGCAGAAAAGTTGGCAATCAGAGAGAGCAGGTAACTGCACTACTTTGGGCACATGCTAGGGCCTAGGTAACAGAACTGCTGCAAGTGAGGGAGCTGAGAGAAATCTGGATGATTGCAATCTGGAGACGAAGAAGGAAACAACGGAGTGAGGAAGCCAAGGATTTCCCTGGTGTGGCAGCATCTGTGAAGAAAAAAAATCAGAATTAACATTTCGGGTCCAGTGAGCCTTTCTCAGAACTTCCTCAACTCTATTTTTTCTTCACAGGTGCTGCCAGATCTGCTCAGCTTTTCCCGTATTTTTGTTTTTGTTTCTGATTTAAGCATCCGCAGTTCTTTCACTTTTTATCAAGGATTTCCCTGGTTGGGTCTGAGGATTCACTACTACTCTAACTAACCCACATGGAAGCATAGACAACAGGAGAGTTAAGACTTACCTTAGCCTTTCAGTACTGCTGGTTGCCTGAGATTATAAGCAGCTCTAAGATGGTGTAGGCTACTGTAGACATTTGGGGCTGACTATTCCTGTGGGCATTGGGTCTATGCTCATTATTTTACACAAAGCAGCCTCCTTCAGTTGGTAGGGGTTTGTAGTGGCTTTTATTTCAAGAGCGTGACTAAGCAGACTCTGCACTGTTCCAGAACAGAAAGATGGGCAAAGCTCCTTCTTAAGGCTTTATTATAACCTGTAATCAGGTACAAAACTACATTACAGTGAAAACATTTCAATGTCATCACAAATGTCTTCATCTTAGGCACAAATATGCAAGTAAAAAAAGTTAAGAACAAGGTAGAAAGAAATAAGGACCGAAATTACAAGATAAATATTACATTCCTTCTTACCATAAAATCAAAAAATAAAGAAATAAAGCTGAAAGCTCAAAAGTGGCAGTGTTTCTGATGTGCTTAGCCATGCTGGGACCACGTTTCCTACAAGGGCACAATCTCCTCTGCTTGTGGGACTGTGTGGGATGATTAGAAATTGGGCATCTAGAGTTACATTTATAGGAACAGGAGATTGGGCGTACGAAACATGGATATATTGGCTGTCTTCACCACCCAATACTTTTCCTCCTTCCCATTCTCATCACCCTCTTAGATGCTTAGCTGACAGATATTAGCCGGATCATTGCAGGACTGGCAGTGATTAATAGTTGGACGTGGCCAGGTTGAAAGGAGAGGAAGCTCATGTCCAACATTAAATTACTGTTGTCTTCTTTTACCCATGTAGTGCCTGCTGTACGTTGTTTGCACATCACCTGTAAGAAGTGCACGTTGATATGAAATAGCCCAGGCTAATTTTAAGTGATATTTGCTTTACATGAGCTAAGGATTCCAGCTGAGATATGCAACAATGCAACAGCATGTTTAACACTGGGCTGCCCACTTTTATCATTTAAATTAGTAGGCAGGACAAATTAACCATTGCCTGGATTAAGTTGAATAGGTGATAACCACTGTGCTCATTTTCAATGATGATTGGATTTTAAACACAATATGAATTACAAACCACAATAATATTCTAAATAGTATGTCAGTTCTTTTGTAACTTCTATTTAAAAGGTTTAATTAAAATTGCTAACACCTTCCTCTGACACTAACATATTAACTTGTACTTTTCAAATTACTCTAAGGAAACATATTTCAGAAATCTTTTTCCAGTCCCAAAGCTTCTGGAATCTGATTCTTTTCAAACGTTGGCAGTTACCCGGTTGTATTCTGCAGCTGTCTGTATTTAAATCTAAAGTCATGTTAATGGATCCACTTTAATTAGTTTACTTCAGTGACCTGATTCTAATCAATGCTTAGTTATTGCTGTGCGTAACTTCAGAAAGTTACAAAGATAAACCAGCTGTATCACATCAAAGTACTAAGTTATCACTGCACCTGCAGATGCTACAAGATCAAAAATGCACCTGTTGGATATCTAACACTGTTCTAATATGTTCCTCCTAAAGTGAATAAGGCAGGATTGTCACCTCCCTCCAGCCTTTCATTTGTACCCCACCTGCCCAATGCACCAAACTTGGAATTCTTCCATATTAGTATTGTGACAAACTCTTAAATTTCTTAGAAAGCTTTGATCAACTTCAACAAAGGATACCACAGAGATTTTAGGTATCAACAAATGCGCTCTTACTCATTCATAAAGGTGACAACCAATTTGTACAGCAAGAAACTATTACTGTCCACGATTTAGTCAATGTGTTATCTGTGTTATGGTTAGGAAGAAATTATATAGGTTGTAAACTGATATCTGGATTTTCACTCTCATGATTAATGTTTCTTGACTGTTTTAAGAATTGATTTTCCTGGCTGGTGTTTGGTCAAAAATGTTGTTTTTAGAAAATAGCACATAGCCAACACAACATCCATCTGTTATTGAGGAGATCTCTCATGGGTGGGCTAGGAGGCTAGAGGACTGCTCACATCAGGGTAGAGGGCGGATAATTAATGTTGCTAAGGCCTCAAACAGGGGCTATTTATTCACCTTTCCCCCGCTTTGTCAGCAGGTCCTCTTGCCATGTGCAGTTCAATGGCGATGGCTTTCTTGTGGGAAGATACGAGTCCATTGGAGGCAGAGACCACACTAATGCCAAAAGGGGAGTGGCCAATAAATGACCACTGGCAAGGCCAAGAACAATCCAGTGGAGAGATTTCCCCTCCAAATCTTTTAACACAACAGTCCCAGCCCTAGTTTTTAATCCTGGCTGTGCAGGCTGGTGAAGGCGCCTCCATGTTAAGACACTTCTTCAGCTCTTAATCTAACTCAGCAGCTCCCATATCTCCTAATGGGCCTACTGAGGCTCCAGAGCTCCCAGATTTCTAATTGTATCGGCAGGATTGAGAGTCCTATGGCCATCTTTAATTGGATGACAAGATTGGAGGGTCTCAATTTGGAGCCCATCTGCAGAAACTTTG
Organism: Stegostoma tigrinum; assembly: GCF_030684315.1. Lineage (NCBI taxonomy): Eukaryota > Metazoa > Chordata > Chondrichthyes > Orectolobiformes > Stegostomatidae > Stegostoma > Stegostoma tigrinum. The sequence goes on along the minus strand of NC_081357.1, from coordinate 113,198,766 downwards.
TTCTGGTGGGCTTCCACCCTACATGTGCAGATGTAACGTGCCCTTGACATCAGTATTGTGAAGTCCCATGACTGTTTTTTTTGTAAAGATAACCAGTGCAGAGGACCAGCTTTGGACTAGCTACCATCACAAATGTAGGTTTATACTGATCAAAGGACAGAGTGAAAAATAACTGGTCTTATTGTGAGCCTTTCTCAACCTCAATCACAGTCTATCATGTTTCGCTCAGCATGCTGTCAGACAAAGTGCCTATTGAAGTTTCATTCCATAAATCAGTGGCATGACATCTGACCAGGATTTATGCAAATATTTCAGCATTGTATGACTTAATTCCCTACTATTTCACATGGAAAATTTGCACATGCTCCCTCACCACCACTTCACCCATTTTAAGGTGATACATATGTTTTTCCCTCAAGGACTCATTCTTGGTGCCCATAGCATCCTCATTTATGTGCATCCCTTAGCAGACGTTACCCCCAGAAACTGGTTCACATGTACACTATCAATTCCTAGTTCTATCTCTCCATCATCTGTCTCAACAATATGGAACAGATCTATCAACTTAAAACACGGCATCTATGAGGTGCAATGGACAGCAACAGCAGCAGAATTGTACTCAAACACAATCTACAGCATCAGGGCCTGGCATATCTACCACACTGCCATTGCATACACCGATGCAGTGGAATTACAGGAATGAATGTCAGAAGCAACATCAGGCATACCAAGAACGAGGTTTCAACCAGCTGAATCTACAATATAGTACTTGCAGGTGAAACAGTGGATGCAGCATTAAAATAGACATTTTGAAGTGGTCCCATACCCAACGGGCCAGGTCAAAGCTCTGCGAACGTTTAACATCCAATTACGAATGATGGTGAAAATGAAACAACTACCAAAAACAGAAATTGCTGGACAATCTCAGCCAGTCTGACAACATCTGTGGAGAGAAATCAGAGTTGATGTTTCGGGTCCTGTGATCCTTCCTCAGAACTGATGGTAGCCAGGAAAAGGTTGGTTTTAATGCAAAAGGTAGGTTGGGGGAGTGGGTAAGGTGTGAACGATAGGTGAGGATAGAGCTGAAAGATAGATTAGGACAGATGGACAGACAAAGGAATGGATAATGATCAGCCTGGGAGAATGAATAGCTATTAGTGGGGTCATTTAATCATGAACAATGGGTTGTGTGTCAAAGCAGACCAGGTGATAACAAGACCTAGTGTGTGGGGGTTGGAGTAAGGACATGGAAGAAGGTGTCTCATTTTTAACTTGATTTTGAGTCCAGAAGGCTGTAGAGTTCCCAGGTAGAAAGTGCGGTGCTGTTCTTCCACCTTGAGCTGAGCTTCACTGGAGTGCTACAATAAGCCTGAGGCAGAGATGTTGGCCAGGGAAGAGGCAGGCATCTGGAAGCTCAGGGGTTTTTTTGCAAGCAGAATATAGATGTTCTGCAAAGTGGTCACCCAGTCTACGCTTCATTTCCCCAATGTACAGGAGACCACATCGTGAGAAGTGAATGTTGCAGACTGGATTGAATGAAGTGCAGATAAAGCACTGCTTCATGTGGAAGGTGTGTTTGGACCCTTGTATACTGAGGAGGGAGAATGTTAAAAGGCAGGTGTTGCATCTTCTGTGGTTGCGGGGAAAGGTGGGGAGTGTTTGGAGCAAAAGAGAAGTGGACCAGGGTTTCTTAGAGGGAATGATCCTTGTAGATTGAAACAACTAAGTTGAGACGGCACAAATAGAAGCCTTAATGAGGGGAGAACCAAGCACATTTTCTCTTCACAGATACTGACAGACCTGCTGTGTTTCTCTAGTACATTCTGCATGTGTTTGTACAAAAGACAATTTTGAAACAATTGCATCCATCTTTAGCAAGAAATGCTAAATGAATCATCCATTTTGGCCTCTTACTGAATTCCACAAGATCACAGATGGCTGTCTGCAACCAATTCATTTCACTGCAGTTGATATCAAGTAACCGGGCACTGCAAAGACTGTGGTCCCTGATGACATTTTGGCAGAAGTATTGAAAGCTCCAGAACTAGTCGTGCCTCTAGCCAAGCTCTTCCAATACAGCTAAATCATTGGCATTTACTCAAAAATGTGGGTGAATTGCCCAAGTATGCTTTATGCTCAAAAAACAGGACAACTGCAAGCCAATCAATTGCCACCTTATCATCGTGCTCTCTGTCATCAGCAAAGTGATGGGTGATCATTGCTGGAGGACTTCTCATCAGATAATAAATTAAATAATTTCCAAATGCAGCAAGAATTAGGCAATATCCACACTTGGGCTGATGATGGTAAGTAACTCTCATGCTGCTTAAGTACCAAGCAATGATCATCTCCAACAAGAGAGAATTGAATCATTGCCCGTGAATTTCAATGGCGTTACCATTGCTAAATCTACCACTATTAACATTCTGGGGATTATCATTAGCCAAAGATTAAATGGGACCAGCCACATAACAACAGGATGTTGCCAGGTATGGAGGGTGCTAGCTATGAGGAAAGGTTGTGTAGATTAGGATTATTTTCATTAGAAAGACGGAGATTGAGGGGGGACCTGATTGAGGCCTATAAAATCATGAGGGGTATAGACAGGATTGATAGCAAGAAGCTTTTTTCCCAAAGTGGGGGACTCAATTACTAGGGGTCATGACTTCAAAGTGAGAGGAGGAAAGTTTAAGGGAGAGATGCGTGGAAAGTTCTTTACACAGAGGGTGGTGGGTGCCTGGAATGCATTGCCAGCGGAGGTGGTAGACGTGGACACGTTAGCGTCTTTTAAGATCTATCTGGCCAGGTACATGGATGGGCAGGGAGCAAATGGACACAGATCGTTAGAAAATAGATGACAGGTTAGACAGAGGATCTCGATTGGCGCAGGCTCCAAAAGCGGGTCAGAGGCTCAAAATCCTGCAGTGAGTAACTCACCTTCTGAATCCCCAGATCCTGACCACTACCTTCAAAGCACAAGTCAGGAATATAATGGAATGCACTTCACAGAACAGGATAGGCGCAGCTTCAACAACACTCAAGCTTGGCATTATCCAAGTCAAAGCAGTCTGCTTGATTGGCACCACATCTACCACCTTCAACATTCACTTGCTTCACCATTGTTGCACAATGGTAGCATTGTGTGCCACCTGCAAAGTACACTGCAGTAACTTGTCAATGTTCCTTGTTATCCACAGCCAGCTTCTTATGTTATAGGAGATACAATTAAAAAAATCCTCATCTGTTAAGTACTCTGCTGGTGGCATTAATGTTTATGTATTAAACCTCCATTGGCCTCCATTATCTCTGCAATTCCTCCTGTCTCATCAATCATCCTCTAAACACTAGTGAAACCCTATTTTCCTTGTCCTATCATTCACAGTTAAGTCTCTATTTGCCAAACTTCGTGATGTGGAATCTCCTGAAGTCCCCCGTTTACCTCCCTCAATTACTTAGACACTATTGTTTAAAAATACCTTTATCTCTCCTCCTAATATTTTTTGGTCTATTTTTTATTTTGATTATGCCTCGAGATGTTTCTCTGTTTGAAAGGCATGAAATAAATTCAATTTATGGTTGAGTTAGCTTAAAAATATTGTTTGGTTTGTTCATGAACTGCTTTATTTTGTGATTAGTAGGGATAAGCAGATAGCTCACAGTGTGAAGAAAATTATTTACATCACACACTACTAGTAAAATAAAGGTATCACACACTCTGCAACTGGGAAGATACTGAACAAAGGAGATAAACTGACTGTTATCTGTCCAAAATGGCTATTACTTTGTGCTCTAAGACTTTTAGCTAGCTTTTGAGATTTTTCAATACCAGGGAGCTAGAATGTTTTTTGAACATCATGACATTGCTAATGAGTGGAGTTTGGATTCTGTGCAAAACAACTGCTCATTCTGGACTTAAATCACCTCTCATCTGTGTATGAGTGACAAGACTGTCATGAGCTGTCCAGGGAGACTACTTCATTTCAGGTAGTTATGGCCCAAAACACATTCAGAAAATAAATGTTCCGCTATCTTTTTCTGTAAATAAAATCCCACGGAATCCTGAACTATGACAGTAAGGGCAGGACTCAGTCATATTTAATGGAGTGAACACCACTAGGATGAAACTAAGTATGTGATTTGCACAAGATTATCTTGATAACAAGAAGGGATGTCGGGTTTTTTTTGGACTTCCCTGAGGCAGATTGAGAGGCAGTTGGTCAATTAATCAGGGACAATTGCACTAGACAGGGACCCCACCAACTTCCTGCTTCCACCCTCATTAAATCTGTAGTAGTGAGTCTAAGTGTGGTGTCTCCACCCACCCATCCCACAACCAGACCCCTTCCTCATCCAACCACCCCGTACCCAAAAGCCTTCCCTATACACCCGCTCCACATCTGAAAACCCCTTCCCACACGCCCGCCCTGCACACGAAACCCCCTCCCCACACACCCGCTCCGCACCCAAAACCCCCTGCTCACATACCCGCCCTGCAGCCAAACACCCTCCCTACTCACCAACCCTGCACATGAACACCCTCCCCACACGCCCATCCTGCACCTAAATACCCTCCCCACACGCCCATCCCGCACCTAAATACCCTCCCCACATACCAGCTCCACATCTGAAAACCCCTTCCCACACACCCGCCCTGCAACTGAAACCCCCTCCTCCTACACCCACCCACCCCACACCTAAACACCCTCCCCACCAATCAACCCTGCACCTAAACACCCTCCCCACCAATCAACCCTGCACCTAAACACCCTCCCCACACGCTGATCCCGTACCTAAATACCCTACCCACACACCCGCTCCACATCCGGAAACCCCTCCCCACATACCTGCCCTGCACCCACAACCCCCCTTCCGACACACCCGCCCTGCACCCACAACCCCCCTTCCGACACACCCGCCCTGCATCCAAACACCATCCTCACACACCCGCCCCACACCCAAACCTGCTCTCCACACACCCACCCTTCACCCAAAACCCCTTCCCACACACCCACCCTGCACCCAAACACCCTCCCCACACACCCGCCCTGCACCTGAAACCCCCTTCTCATACACCCACCCTGCACCCAAACACTCTCCCCACACATCTGCCCCACACCTAAACACCCTCACCACACACCCACCCTGCACCTAAACATCCTCCCCACCCACTCTCTCCACACTTGAAAACCCCTCCCCACACACCCGCCCTGCACCCAAACCCCCACGCCCAAATCTCTTCCCTTCATGTTTCCTATTAACTGAGGCCCCTCAGGGGAAATTATTGCCTAATTAAGGGCCTTTTTTTGCCACAACTTGAATTGTCTTAATGCAGAAAGGCCATTCACCACTAGGGGGACCTGACATGCAATTCTACGAGGGTTGAGATGGTGGGGGAGGTGTCAAATATCCACCTTTCAAAGGCAATAGTGCCTAGCCCTGAAGAAAATGTGAAACTGGTGAATGAGATATACTGGTCTGATTCATCTGGCATACTTAAAAATGGACAGCCAGTAAGTTTGTTTCCAAGTCTTACTGTTTTATTTTTGCCCTGTTGGTCTGATTGAGGGATCTTGGGAAGGAAGGGGGTAATGCTGCAAACATGCTTGTCCTTGCCACACCTCCATCCCTCACAAATCGCACCTTGCAAAACCCTAACCACCTTCATTCAGCTTTGGCGTGGGCTGCCACACTGGTAGCGGCCCTCCAGTGGTGCCGTTCTGAGGAACTGAGGAGCAATTAGCCACCAGCTCTGATTGGTTGCAGCTCTCAACTGGCAGGCGCCTTTAGGTCCCATGGAGGACCCGTTGGGAGACCTCTCAATTGCTTGATTGGCACATTCTACTAGCAGGCTTTTCCTGGAGAAGACAACGTCGCTCTCTTGCCAGATCTCCCAGTGATAGCTACAACTCTTTTCCTTTGACAACATTCCTCCTGTTATTTCACTGATGTACATTCTGAGATCAAAACAAAGATTATACATGGATACTGTTCTACAATTCTTGCTAACTTGTGCTGAAAGAGACTAAACTTTAAACGAGCTTTGACATGGGGCCAAAACACTTGATGTCAGCAAATGTTTAGCAATGCATGCCACACCAAGGGAAAACTAGAGTTAAGACCAGTCAGCTTGAATTGCATGTGTTATTACCGCATTGAAGAGAAACTCCATATGGATGATTGTCCAGCAAAGGCAAATAATGATGTCCATGTGCCAAGTACATTCAGCTGTCAGCCAACTATAAACCTCTCTATAAATGTTCATTGAAAATTATGACTCCAGTATTAAAACCCATAAAATACAAAACAATACAATGTGTAGCTTTTTTACTGAAATGGAAAAGACTCTGATGACACATATATTCACTATATCAGAACAACACAGCTTAGTTCCAGTGATCAGCAATGAACTAATGACAAAGACATAGTTTCAGGTTGTACAGAATCAGGTTATTGTTGATTTTGTTGTCCTTGGGCATTATTGATGATCTAGGTCCATTGAATGCCATAGGATCTTTCATTTGAACAGGTCATTTGGCCCATTGTGCATGTTGAAAGAATTATCCAATTAATCCCATTTCCCTGTTCTTTCATCCTGGCTGAATTTTTCCCCCTTTTTAAGCGTCTGACAAATTCTAAATAATTATTGAATTTCTTGCCATTTACTTTTCTGGCAGTGCATTACTGATCATATCAACTAATTGTGTAAATAATTCACTATTCATCTCTATTCTTTTTTTTGGCGGCCTTTGGTTACCAGACCTTCTGCTATCAAAATCAATTTTTCTTTGTTTATTCTCTCAATACTGTTTATGATTTTGAAGCTTCTAACAACTCTCTTGTAATTTATGTTCTGAGGAGAACAGCTTCTGTGTCTCAAGTATCTCCATTTCACTGACATTCCTTATCCTGGTATTAAGGGAGACAGAGGGCTTAGTGACGTGGTGCAATGAAAACAGTCTGTCTCTCAATATGGGCAAAACTAAAGAACTGATCATCAACTTCAGAAAGAAAGGAGGAGAACACGCTCCCACCTACATCAAGGGAACTGAGCTTGAGAGAGTGAAGAGTATCAATTTCCCTGGAGTGATGATAATTTACGCCCTGTCCTGGACTTCTCACATAAATGCGACAGTCAAGAAGGCACAATAACGCTTCTTCCTCAGGCAGCTCAGGAGATTTGGCATGTCCATGACGTCCCTCATCGACTTCTATAGGTGCACCATTGAAAGCACACTGTTTGGGTATATAACGGCCTGGCATGGCATCTGCTCTGCCCAGGACCGTAAGAAACTACAGAAGGTGGTGTGCACAGCCCAGATCATCACAGGACCCAACTTTACAACCATAGACTCTATTTGCATGGCTCGCTGCTGTGGAAAGACAGCTGACATCATCAAAGACCCATCGCACCCTGGAAATGACCCCCTACAACCTCTTTCGTCAGGTGGAAGGTACAGAAACTTGAACACATGCACAAATAGGTTCAGGAACGGCTTCTTTCCAGCCGTTATCATACTGTTAAACAGACTCTAGCCTGAAATAATGTAACTTGCGATGTAACCTGTATGACTCTAAGTCTTTTTGATCAGTATATCCTTTGCTTGCTGTGATCTGCCTATACCACTCATAAACAAAGTGTTTTACTGTATTTTGGCACACTTGACAATAAAATCAATCAATCAATCAATCAATTCTAGTAATTCCTTTTTACATTCTCTATAAGGACTTGACTGCCCATGCTGAAATATGGTGCAGAATTCAACATAATTTGGTTTCAGGTTGCTCATAATTTTCTAATCAAATGTGGGATGGACTTGCAACTTGGCTTTTGAATCATTACAATTTGGCAGAATGGTGAATAACCATTACAGTGACAATTGGTTGTAACTAATTTTGAATTTTGAGGGAAATTATATCATACTCGGTTAATTCCCTCTGATGCAGATCTTTTTAAAGCTCTGAGTAATTTTATTTATTGTTGTAGAAAGTGATGGTTCTGAGGGAGTTATGTTGGGGTTAATATTGGTCGTCTGGAAACATACTGTAATAGATCCAACAGTGCAGATCTGACCCCAATCACAAAAAAAGAAATCCAGAAGAACAGAAAAAAAATTCAAGCATAGTAGGAACTGCAGGTGCTGGAGAATCTGAGATAACAAGGTGTAGAACTGGATGAACACAGCAGGCCAAGCAGCATCAGAGGAGCAGGAAAGCTGACGTTTCGGGCCTAGTCCCTTCTTCAGAAAAAGCTGAAATGCCATTTCATGGCATTCAGAAATGCCATTTCTGAAGAAGGGTCTAGGCCTGAAACATCAGCTTTCCTGCTCCTCTGATGCTGCTTGGCCTGCTGTGTTCGCCCAGTTCTACACCTTGTTATCTCAAATAATTCAAGCAAGTGAATTTAACGCTTTAAGGTTATAACCACTTCAAAGAAGTCACAAGTAGTCAATTAGCAATACAATTATCAATGTGGTCAAGCCACCATAGCCTTACCAGATTATAGGGCTGCTCCCCAGTTAGAGAGAGATGACTGGTGGTAATTTGATCTGAGAGTTACCACACCTCAGGTGAGCAGAGAGGTTGAGGTAAATCCGTCATGGTAACTTCAGCTGATGTAGGGATTGAACCCACACTATTGACACCATACTGCTTTGCAAGCCAACCATCCAGCCAACTGATCAAAGAGAGATAGCCACAACCCTGGTGCTAGCAATAAGGCAAACTCAGCACTCTAAAGGCAAAACTTCATTCAACAGCTGGAAAAATGTGCTGCGCTAAGAGTGTGGGCTAGGAAAATGAGAAAAGGGAGCATTACTTTAAAAAAAAGCCTGAAGCATTAGTGGCGGAATTATTGTACAGAAGAACTGAAGGCTCCAGGGGGCAAGTTAGAGTTCCCCGAAGGAAAATGGAATAAGTTAATGACAAAGAAACAGCAAAGAACTAGCAAGTAAAGGCAAGGAATTTTAAAAGAGCTATCATATCTCACATTGAGCAACATTGCAATCGACATTTGGCTCCATGAAGTATTGTTGCAAGGAATGGTGAAAGGCAAGAATAGAAATTTAGGTTGGGGTTACAGAATTGGGACGCCAAAAGATTTATTCAAACTGGAAATAAGCAAATTTTAAAAAATCTAGTGAAGGAGTCCAATGGATGAAGACATATCTGGAAAAAAAGAAACATTTAAAAGGACTGGAATGCCACAACTAAGCCATTATTTCAGCAGGGAGATTCATAAATCTGCAGCCAGAGAAATTTGTTTAAAAATTTGTGTAGAAGAAGGTGTTGATGTTTTAGATCATGAAAGGTAGGGAAGCATGCATTTTTCCCCAGAAAAAGAGGAGAATCTGCATCTTGACTGCAGGAAACAGGAAATCAGGAAAGAAATCGAGAGCCACCGTTTGTTTCTCTGAAAGATTGTAAAACCCAGTAAGCAGTACAAAGATACAGAATTACGAAGAAACAGATTTCTGAAGCTTGAAAGCAGTATTGTCTGCAAAATAGCCAGAGGTATCTGTTGGAGGGATTTGATAGAGGTTACAGAAATATGGGGGTGAATATTATAGATGTTGAAATGATTGCAAATTAAATGTAGCTGCGCTCTGCAAGTAGTTGCTTCATGACTTGTTTCTCCAAAGTTCTAGCGTTCAATAAACATTGATTCCATACTTTTTCCCATGAAACTGATACTTACTGGGTAATGCCCAGCTCTTTCATATTGGCATGTTGCATCGAGAGAGCAGAGACTGACTTGAGGGATCACAGCTCACAGTGGGTACCAGCAGCACTGTGCTCTGTCTGGTGGCCATGTACCCCAAGCTGCTCACAAGTCTCCTTTTACCTCAAACTACTCCAAGTCCATTCCCACCCACTACTCTAACCCAAACCACCACCTCCCCCAAAGTAGAGACCAACCACCCCAAATTTTACCTGCTCTTGTCCTCCCTGCCTCATTACACTTAATGATACTCATCTTACTCATTTATACTCCTCTTGTGGAAGCCATGGTGGCAGTCATTGTCATTAACACCCATTCCAGAGCCATCCATGCCCTCCACTGGTGTTCCAAATATCTTCCATACATGTGCAAACTTGCCACATCTCTGTGTCACCTCTGCAAGTGCTTCTGTTCTCCCCTGCTATATGAACCCTGACTCTTCCACATCATTTGGCAGAGATTCCCTGCAGTCCCTATCAACCTCCATTGCATCCTCCTAAATGTCTGATGGATGGACCCTTAGGAGATATTCATCCCAGGTCTCTAACTGACTTTAATGAGCAGCCCTTAGACACAAGTGACCAGACAGGAAATAGTTGTCTTTCCACCTCCCAAACAGATGATATGTGATCCCCCGTACTGATGCTGCTGCTGCCCTGAATAGACTAACCATTGACCACTCTCCAGACTACAGTCACAAGATCACCTAAATGTGGCCAAGCCCCTGGGTTGTGTGTGGATTATGCCTGTGACTAATAGCATTGGTTCCCACTGACTCACAATGATCCCTTTTGACTGGACTGACGAATGGCCCGCACCAGGCTTCCAACCTGGCCACGACTGAATAAATGAAAACAGTGCAGTCAGCTGACATGCGCTGGAGCCGTTAAAATGACATCTCAGTATGTTGTACAGCAACAGCCTGGGACAGATTCCTACTGATAAGCAGCTCCTCTGTATCTGTGCAAAATAGTAGATCACTACAGCAAAGCAATAGCCTTCAGGCTAGAGGTCATGGCATGGCATAACACAGCAACAAAAAACATGGTTGCTGTGAGGACACAGGTAGACATTAAATGATCGAGTACTAAGGCAGCAAGCGAGCAGCCCTGAGATGCAGCCTGGTTCAATGTGTCATCTGTTTTCTTAAAAAGTCAATACCAGTGACAGAAGTAGTGTGAGTCTTTCAGTAACACAGTTAATTGAATGAAAATATTTATTTCACAAAAAGTGAGATCAAAGGCCCTCCAGATAAGTGAATAGGCCAATTATGTGGTCTACAAGAGGAGTGTCTTCCACAAAGGAGTTGGTGATAAATCAAAGTATATGAAGGATGCCTTTTGAAGGATGGTGTGTTGCTGCAGTGCATCTTGTAGCTGGTATACACTACTGCCAAAAAACAGTGGTGGATCCAATGAGTGTTGCAGGTGGTAAATAGGATATCAGTCATATGCACTGCTTTGTCCTGGATGGTGTTGAGCTTCTTGAGTGTCTTGGGAGTTACACTCTACAAGTGGAGAGTATTCAATCACACTGCTGACTTCTGCCAAGGAGATGGATTTGGAGAGCCACTATGAATTCCTCCCCTCCCAGTCTTGTAGCCATTGTACATACAGTTCATTTTCTGGTCCATGGTAACCTCCAAGATATAGACATGTGCAAAAGCATAAAGAATTGCCGAACAAGTTACCAGCCGGAAATGCATGGGAACAACTTTCAGCACAGAAAATGAGTGAGCCTTCTTTCTTCTGGATAATGTACTTGCAAGAAAGAGGATTAAATTGTTCTTTAATTAGATTTATACGTCAGTAACGTGAAATTATGTTGCTCAATATTAGCAATGAATGGGTTAATCTTCTCATGTAAAGCCGCTTTACCAAATGCTTTAAAGGGATTAACCCTGCCTTGGTAGATTGTACGGCAGAGGAATTTTGGACCAACAGACAAAGATATTCTCCACTGATACCACACGGGGAAATTTTTCTCCCTACGTGCCCTATGTGAAGTATTCTTTTCTAACACAGATTCCTCATACATATTCATTATCTTGGAGAGTGGGGGAGGGGGACAATCATATTGATGAGAATAGTTGGCTTGCAAATTTGCATTATGCAATAATATTTATTGCTCGGTGAATGCTGAAAAGGGTGAGGATAGCTCAAGCTCGGCGCTGTCGCGACCATCCTTCCATGCAATCAGGAGAAATATTTAGAATGAAGTCAGACGAGTTCTGCTGCCACCTGCCTTGTGGCTCGAGGGCACTTTAAAAGAAATGGTGCATGCCGTGATACAATATACCACGGAAGCTTAATTACTGCATCTGGCTCCGTATAAATAATTAATTATGCAAAATCCAAGCAGCTGGCATGGAACAGACTCAACTGACTTTCTGTCAGTATCGCCCCCATGTTCTGTAGGGGATGAAGGGATTTGGGAGATAAGCTCTTTAACTGCTGTCCCACGCTCCTGTGAGGCCTGTGTCTGCATTGAAATCACCGTGGCCCCTCTCTCAGCTAGGTGGCACCATGAATGTTATTTGAATCTCCTTGTAAACAAGAGGTCCTCAACCTCTCAAAGGCAAACAGTTCAGGAGATTACTTGTGTATTCCTTCCCAACGAATGGAAATTTTGAAGAGGCCACAGAATGAAAATGAATGTTTCTTTCTTCTCCTTTGTGCTAATTCAAGTTTGAACTCTGGGTTGAATAGCTGGGATGAATAACACTGGCTTTTTGTTGCCAAACTGTGCCCCCCCACCCGCCAACCTTTAAATTGTGGCCCTAACATGTCGTCTCTATTCTAAAATAGAACACAGAGACCATTGCAAAAGCATAATGGATCACCAGTCCAAAGCAAGGGCCAGAGGGGTGCACACCCTGAAAGTAGTGTCAATAAAAGAACAAGAAGCCAGCCGTTTCTCTTCTTGTGAATTTGAGGATGTTATGTTGAGCATTCTTTAGTCTGCCATTTTTGGCAACAACATACACGTGGTTTCTTACACATTTTCCATTTTGTGTGGTTTTTTTTGTTTCATGGGAAATTGTAAACATGTTATACAAGGATACATCTATGATTTCAGCAAAAATATGAGACAGGAAATTTTTGCTTTAGCATTAAAACCTGTTCGTTGGCTGCGAAAAAGCATAAATAAGCTTAGGTTAATTCTGAGGTAGTAGGAACTGCAGATGCTGGAGGATCTGAGACAACAAGGTGTAGAGCTGGATGAACACAGCAGGCCAAGCAGCATCAGAGGAGTAGGAAAGCTGACATTTCAGGCCTGGACACCTTGTTATCTTAGGTTAATTCTGACTTTGGATTCACTTTCAGAGGCTGTGTTTACAGGACAGAAAAACGAAAGAGAATTTTCAAAGCTGCCACTTTGTGGGCCATGCATCCTCTAGGCATTGTTATTCTGAAGAGGACAATAATTGTTTATTTCAAATAGATTTTGAAGTTTGTTAGACTCTCACATCAAAAGCCTTAATATTTCACCATTCCTACAACAACTGTGGTACCCATTCTGCATCAACTTCAATTCTCTGCACAGAAGCCTATACCTATGTACTAAAGAATCTTGTCTGCTCTCATGAAATATTGCCCAATACTCGATTGAGTGTCAGTGATTTTCTGGTCCAGGTGAAATTGCCATGAGCAAAAATGGCCCCATCAATGTATCCAGACAATAAACCCAACCTTCCTCAGATAACTAGCATCAGAGTTTTGTGCAGTACATGTTTTGCTCATGCAACTACCTTCTTGACAATGTTATTGTCATTGTTCCCTTGTCTTTTTTCAAGTGTGCAAGCAATTTTTTTAGTCTTTGGATTCCTTTGGATTTTTTTATTTGGTTGTATAGGCAGTGTAATTTAAAACGACTTACTTGTGTGAGGTCTGCACGGGGATAATGCGTTGCTGCTTGGCTCAGAGATATCTTTGGTTACCACCTGCAACTCCCAATGTAGATCAAATGCAGATTAATCATTGGGTAGTGCACTGGGATATCTGGAATAGAGAAATCTAAGCATATTATAAGAATTTTCAAGTTGAACTGCACTCTCATTAATGGACAGAGTCAAACTGAGAGGCATCTGCTGCATTATAAGGCTGGACTGTGTTTTTAAACAAGTTGGTGTCATTATGGCTTTCTAACAGTACTTGCACCAGTGAATCAGAACATTGTTGATGCATAATCGTAATGCAGGTTGATACTTCAGTGCAGTAATGAAGGAAGGTTACCTGAGAGCACAACGGGATCCTGATCAGATGGGCCGATGGGCTGAGGAGGTGAAACATTTTGGAAAGGCAAATCAGGGTAGGACGTATACACTTAATGGTAATGCCCTGGAGAGTGTTGCCGAACAAAGGGACCTTGGAGTGCAGGTTCACAGTTCCTTGAAAGTGGAGTCGCAGGTAGACAGGATGGTGAAGAAGGTGTTTGGTACGTTTGCCTTTGTGATCAGTGCATTGAGTATAGGATTTGGGATGACTCAGTGTGGCTGTTCAGGATATTGGTTTGGCCATTTTTGGCATTCTGCATTCAATTCTGATCTCCTTGCTATAGAAAGGATGTTGTTAAACTTGAAAAGGTACAGAAAACATTTGCAAGGACGTTGCCAGGGTAAGTGGGATTAAGCCATAGGGAGAGGCTGAATGGGCTGGGGCTTTTTTCACTGGGATGTCAGAGGCTGAGGGGTGACCTTTTAGAGGTTTGAACAAGCATGGAGGGGCATGGATATAGTGAATAGTCAGCGCCTTTTCCCCAGGATAAGGGAGTCCAAAACTAGAGGGCATAGCTTTAAGATGAGAGGGGGAAAAATTAAAAGGAGCCTAAGGGACAACTTTTTCATGTAGATGGTGGTGTGTGTATGGAATGAGCTTCCTGAGGGACCAGTGGAAGCTGGTACAATTACACATTTAAAAGGCATCTGGATGGGTACAAGAATAGAATGGGTTGGAGGGATAAGGACCAAATGCTGGAAAATGGGACTAGATTAATTTAGGATATCTAGTTGGCATGGACAAGTTGGACCAAAGGGTCTGTTTCCATGCTGTAAGTGTCCATATGACTCTATGAGTGTTGCACTTTGGGACATGTTATCCCTCAAATGAGATGTTCTTTGCAGGCGTCTCTGCCCTCTCAAGTGGCCATAAAAACTCTGTATGGCGTGGTGGCTCAGTGGTTAGGTCTGCTGCCTCATACCACCAGGGACCCTGGTTGTTTCTAGCCTTAAGTGACTGTGTGGCATATACACATTCTCCCTGTATCTGCGTGAACAACAGAAGAGCTGCCTTTCTCTGAACAACGTCAACTAACCACCCGGTGATCTGGTTTCCTCCCGCAGTCCAAAGGTGTGCAGGTTGGATGGATTGGTGTGTGAAATTGTCCCATTATGTTCAGGGGTGTGCAGACCAAGTAGTTTAAATGTGTTACGTGTAGGATTATAGGATAGGATGCTCTTCAGAGAGTCGGTGCAGGATGAATGGCCTCAATCTGCACTGCAGGCATTCTATATGATGACCCATTACTCTATTTTAAAAAGGAAGCGTGGAATTCTCCCAGAGATTTTAACAGTATTTGTCATTCAAATATCATTACAAAATCAAATCATCTGGCCATTATCACAATTCTGTTTCTGGGGCCTTACCCTTGCAGCGCAATTGTCATATTGCAGTGCTGCAGTAATGACATTACTTCAAAAGATACTGCAGCAACTGTTTTTCTCAGAACTTGGTCATGTCAGGAAACTTCCAGGAGAGCAGTAGAAATGTTTTGGAAATGTCCTTACGTCATCTTTGTAGAGGTCAAACATACCTGCTGACTCATGCCCCTGAGCAAAGTGGGAAAGGTATGTTCAGGGAGGAACCAACAATGTCTAGTACTTTTCTGAGAACAAGCCTAGATGAAGAACAAGTACACAAACCTCTGAACCAAAAGATTTACTTAATCCGCATCACTGTGGCAAGGCCCAGACAAGTTCCCCAAGTTATTATGGTTCCAGACGGATATCCCAAATCATTATTCTCATGGGTAAAGAGGGATTAATGGACTCCCTTCTTTATTCTCTCACATTCTCAGTTGTTCTCAACAAAGTAAAGTTAAAACAATTTATAGATGCCTTTTTCCAAGACAATATGAATATATACTTTAAAAGGAATCAATTTAATCAGGGCTTCTTGAGTTAACAAAAGAGTGAGTTGATTAGTAACAAATGTGCAAACAAATAATAAAACACGTACCACAGATTAGAGATCAGAACTGTGACCAAAGATAAAAGATTTAAAAATGGCTTAGCTTCACTGGGTTTTCCCAAAGTAAATAATAGAATTTTGATGGTTCATCAATGCATTTCAACATTTTTGGCTTTGCAGTTAGTCAAAACCCTTTTTGACTTGTTTACTTTGATGGTGGTTGGTTGACATTACTCAGAGTGAGGCGGCTCTTTGTTCCCCTGTTTTCTTCTGACTGGATTGTTAGCTAGCTAGCTTCTGCCACTCAAAATGAAAGGCTTTTTTTTTGCCTGCATGACATGGTTGTTTCGTGGGTGATTCTTCAACAGTCACCTTCACATCACATCATCACTTGGAACCAGGGTAGTACTCATGAGTAACTCAGGTTATAGCACACCTCCTTCCACAAGTATATGTAGACCAGGGTTATATTTAGTGCAAACTTCCCTGAATTATATTTTCCTGTATGGACACGGCACAAAGAAAATCTGCAAGAAGTGATTTTCTGCTGATTGGCAAGAGACAGTCAATTTTAAAAAAATCTTTTTCTGTTATTTCACTCTCAGTCTGAACTTTCATTGGCACTCTACAGGTGCAACATTCTAGAGATCCCATGCAAGATTTTGCCAGACAGCACTGAAATAGATTGATGCTTTCTTTTCTCATCTTGAGGCATCATGCTCTAAGAAACACAATTTGGAATTAAACATTGAAAAATGTCCATTGTGCTTGGGGATTCTGATCTGGTGTCCTTACACTTTCAAGCTCCACATTCACCTTATGTAGTGGAGTCTGCAGATTATATATTGCAGCCTTTCAGAGCCTATTGCATTCCAGTGGAATTATATCATTCGTTATCTTGAAGGACTATCCTGAAATACACTAAATGTACTTCATTGATAAAGCACTTTGGGATGTTCTAAGGTTGTGAAAGTTTCATTCCATTGACAAGCCTGTCAGAGCTGAAATTAACCCATTGCCCCCTCATAAATAATGGAAATCACACCTTCTTCCACATGAATTTCCTATGCTTTAAAATGTGGTCAACATTCTTCAAATTTGCTTCTCGGTTGACGACTCTACTGACTCATTTTCAATATACATCCAATTTTCATCTACCGTAAAAGTTATGGACACCTTCGATAATGTGAACAATTTTAGGTTTTTACAGTCACTTCAGAGAATAACTTCAGTGGCAATAGCATCTTCATATTTGCTTATTATAGACAGAGATCAAATTTTGTATTGCCAGTAAGCAAATTATTCCAAGTAAGCAAAAATTAGATGCAAATCAAATTGCTAGAATATTAATGAAATGCAAATCAATGCATGCACATGTAAGTGAAAATCAATACTTTAAATATGTGCAAGCTGTCCCAATAGGTGGATTTGGGTAAGTGGGGGACCTACGAAGTGGTGGTTTAATTACAAGAAAGCAAATTTACTGAATAGATAATGGACACAATATTTACGCTTTATACTCATATTGCTGAGAATGCAGTTGTGGTTCTGCGCTGAGATTAACAATTAATTCAACAATTAACAGTTAACACAGTAAGAATAGCTGTGATGCCACCAGGAATGCATCTTGCAGTCCAGGACTTCAGTATGTGTATATCACAGTCACCACAGTTTGAGCTCTTCCTCATGTTCCACTCGCGGAGCAATATTCCCTCAATTGCCCTCAAGTGGATGAGATTTGTCCAGGTTTTCCATGTGAACTTGAAAACTTGCGCTACATTCCTTGAGTCAGTTAGCCAGTGGTGGTTGGTGATTTTTGTAGCTCATCCAGAAGGTGCATCATCAGGAAGTGGTATTTTTGTCCGTTTATCAGCCGCTGGGTATTTTCCAGTGGGAACTACAAGATGTCATAAAAGTGCATGGGTGTTAATTGAGATCCTGTGTATTTGGAGTGGTTTATTAGCTTTCAGCCATTAATGTTCTTTGACAAGGATGTGAAAATCAAGAATTCAGTATGTGCTAGCACAGGAAATCAGTCAAGTTGTATTATTCTAATTGACCCAGAAATAACCCAAAAATTAATGTCTACAGCATTTGTGCAGTACTATCCGAATAACGCTCAGCAACAGTTCCTGCAGTTGGGTAAGTAAGAGTGAGTAAAGCAGTGAGTAGTATCTTGCCTTTGCTGTACAGGGCAATAAATTCCAAATTTAATTAATTTTCTTCTTGGCCTTGGAAATGCTGCTGGAAAGTCCAACCGTATTCCTATTAGTATTCCATTGTCATCAGTATCTAAAATCAACATTTCTTTGCCTTAACGATATTCAATGACTGATCTCCAAACTTAGACAGAGAATAATGAAGGTATGCGACCATCTGAATGAAGAAGTGCCTCCCCATCTCAGTCCTAAATTGTTTACCTCTTACTCCAAGATTGTAATTTTGATTCTATACTGTTTAGTCAGGGAAAATATTCTTTCTGCATCTACCTTGATGAGCCCAGTAATGACCTTAGTGAAATCACCTCTCATTCTTTGAAGCTCTAGAGAATATAGATCCAGTTTCTTCTATCTCTTTTCAGAGAACAATCCTGCTGCCTTAGCAATCAGTATGGTGAGTCTTCATAGCAGTCTGTCATTGGTAGTATATCTTTACTTGGGGAAAGAGACAAACTTTACATGACTCACTAGTAATTTATGTTTTGGGGTCTGGTTAACTCCGATGGCTAGACAATTAGTGTTTAGTTCAGAACTATACCAAAAGCTTGGGGTCTGATCCCTATTCTGGCTGAAGTAGTCTTGAGACATTCTGCTTCACTGTGTCCTGTATTAACAGCATGGCACAAGCTATGCTCAAAGAACCATTGAATAATTGAGGATGGTACTTGGAGAAATATCTTTGTGAATGAGAGAACATGGGTTCCTTATAGTAGGGTAAGGCAGTTCTACTCCTGAAATATTGCGACCTACTTTTATTTACATTTGTACATTATAGATCACAAAATACAGCCATCTAGAGTGCCGTTTGAGACATCTGTCTCCTTACATGAGTCTTTCTAGTCTGATCACTTCTTCCAATCTGCCTTGCCGGTGTCAGAATAACATCATCATCATTCACATATTCTCCTATACTGCACTGTCCATGATGGGGATTGGTTAGCTCAGTTGTTGGCCAGCTAGTTTGCAATGTAAAAGTTACAGTAACACTGTGAGTTCATTTCATGCATCAAAAGGGGTGGCATGGTGGCGCAGTGGTTAACACTGCTGCCTCACAGCACCAGGGACCTAGCTTCGATTCTACCTTTGGGTGACTGTTTATGTGAAGTTTGCATGTTCTACCATGTCTGCGTGGGCATTCTCCCGCAGTCTGAAGATGTGCAGGCTAGGTGGATTGGCCATGCTAAATTACCCATAGGGTACAGGGATGTGGAGATTAGATGGGTTATAGGGGAATGGGTCAGTGGGGACTTATTGGGCCAAAGGGCCTGTTTGCACACTGTAGGGATTCTATGATCTAAATGAGACATGGTGACCCACAGGTTAAACCACCACCAGCCATGTCTCTCTAATGACAGAGTGGGACTGTGATGACATTGCAATTTTCTTGTCAATGTTATGCAGATGAGGCTTGAGGTCTACCTGCCAGCGAGCTCCATGCTGCTGTTCAATTTCAAATCAATACTGGCTTTATAGCCAAAAAAGCCAACATACATTGAAATTTTCATTTTGTGTCAGGAAAATTGAATGCTAAGAATACCGTTGTTAGTTAATTCAATAATACCATTGTGAGATACACTTTTCTGTCAATTTTTCACCTCCTCTGTGATATTGAGACATGGGGACAATAACTGGCCTCTTATGTCTGGGTGAAGAGGGCATTTTCATGAACCTGCAGAGTGCAGCCGATTGATTAAGTTGGTGGGAGTAGCCTTGTGTGCAAGGAATAAATTCCAACAGGGACCACTTGGGCTGTTTCCATGGTGCCAACTTAACTCAACAACCACAGCCACGTCTGGCACGTTGCCTATTTTTCAGCAGAAGTCACAGAAGACTGATCATAAATAGAAATCTGTTATGATTTTCTTTCCCTCCCTAACATCAAAGTATACATTCGTTGCATCCCAGCCAAGATCAGCTCAAAACTAAGGATAAGTGCTGGAACTTTGCTGGTTCAACAGCTCAATAGCTTGCTGGGCAATGGGCTTTGCCTGCGAGTGATCGAGAGCTCAAAGCCAAGGTCGCACAGGTTGCTATGGATAAACAAACGACAGACAGGCAGCTCAGCACATCATGTGTGAAAAACTGCTGAGTGAGCTGATGGAGAGAAATTTTACAAAACCACAGGACAGCTGGACATCAGGCACAGCTTTCAAGAGATGAAGATGAAGAAGCGGAGAAAGAGATGGTTTATTTGCAATACATTTTGGCACAGAACGTTTCATAACTGGCAGGCTGCCAAAAAATCATTAGTAAAATTTACAGCAGCGAAAGTAATTTCAACTTTAAAAAAAGTTCCTTGATATTAACTAGCTATAATACAGTAATGCACTTGCACTCAAATGTCAAATATTTCTTTGTGGGTTCATTCTATCAACAATTTCTGTGGAATTCAAGATGCTTGTTTTTAACTTTCAGTAAATGAAATGTAAGGATAAATGAAGTGCTCGCAGCAGGACTCACCTGGATACAAGTCAGAGAATCTGAGTGACAGCTCAGTAGTGCAGAGTGCCACAAATAATTCACTTTGAGACTAGTTTCCACTGGCAGTGCAGAGATTACACAAAATAACTGAATCTCCAGGGTGAGGAGGGCTAGGCTGCAGTGCGGCTAGAAGGTGAATGGCCTTCCCTTCTCTGCCATTGCACTCCTTAGAGTTAGTGTTAGGTTTTATTGTCATGTGCACTCAAGTGTGGGGAAACAGGAGCATAATGAAAAGTACAAAAGTACCCAGTGCCATCTTATGTTCACAGGAACCTAGGTACAGATTTTTAGGTAAAAAGTAGAAAAATAAAGAAGCAAAGTTAGAAGTTCAATATTAAAGTCCTTCTTAAGTGCCTTAGTCAAGGGCCTGGATCTGGCCTCTTCTACCCTGATGCTGACACCAACACCAGCACGAAGCAGGGATAACAAGGTGTAGAGCTGGATGAACACAGCAGGCCAAGCAGCATCAGAGGAGCAGGAAGGCTGACGTTTCGGGCTTAGACCCTTCTTCAGAAAAGGCCCGAAACATCAGCCCTCCTGCTCCTGTGGTGCTGCTTGGCCTGCTGTGTTCATCCAGCTCTACACCTTGTTATCCCAGATTCTCCAGCATCTGCAGTTCCTACTATCTCCCTCACCAGCATGAAGCAGTTGGCCAACCTCGAGTTGTTACAGGTGAAGACATATCATAGCAGGGCTGAGTGACTTCAGATAGGTGGGAGAGAGATGGGTATCCATGTCCTTATCTCTCTGAGGGCAGGATACTTTCCCTCAAGATGATGATAGGACAGCTGCTGCCAGGGATGCAAAGATGGCCATACCTTGACACCCAAGTAAGTACCATTTGTCATCTCACTGCAAACGTCATGTGAGTCTGGTGTCAAACACCATGACTAACCAACGGTCACAATGTGTCATGCCTTTTGTATCATGCTGGTGTACCCAACATGCCAAAGAGCCACCTGTCTCCTACAGAGGAGACAGTTCCTCGCCCTTACCAGATGCCTGTGCAGACTCCTCCTCCTAGATGACTCCAGCAGCATGGATGAGAACATCTCAGCGTACTTGGTAGGGGCATGTGGTGATTTCCAGACCCATAGGTGGATGAGAGAGAAACACTCAAAGCCCCAGGCTGTCGGTGGAATGTTGAAAATCTGGGACCTGCTGAGCCCCCAGCATGAGATGACCTAATGGTCTCAGTGATGAGAAACACTGGAGCAGAGAACAATGGAGGAAACAATATCCCTCACAGCAAAGATCCTGGAGCAATGCAACCAATCCAGCCGTCTGTCTCCATGGAGACAATTTGGCAGCTGCCACAACACCTTGCATTCCATTGCTCTCCAACACTGGTCCAAAGGCATGGTGAGAGTGAAACGGGGAGCCTTAAGCTTAGTCTAGATGCCCCTCCTCACAAGCCAACTGGGCAGTGCCAGGAGGTGTCCAGCCAGAGGAAATGCCACACACATGAGCCTCCACAGGAGATTGCAGTGTTTGCTGGGCCCTCCACCTCCACACTGCCTGCTCCCTCTCTCTGAGTGTTGGAATTTCCAGCAATAGAGGATCAAAAACCTGCAGCATGACTGGCCTATCCATTCACAATAACCCTGAGGACCTCTGACCAAACCAGGACCATGGGCTGCTCTATGGAGTTAAGCCCCTCCATTCCATTCCCCTACAGAGCAGGGCTCAGTTTGCAGCAGTCAATGGGAGTGGAGGAGAAAAGTCTTCCAATGACAGATGGATAATTGCTATAAAACTAATGTCAATAATTTGTTCAGTATATGATGTGGTACACATAGTTTATTTTGCAAACAATGTCATGTTGAAAGTTTGGTTTTCAAATAATGTTATGTCAATAGTTATTACATTTCATAACCCTCTTTATTGCACTGTTGTTGCAGTTGCATCTGTGTTTATTTTGCCTGAAGATGTTTTGTTGTGTTCTGTGCCATTAACAAGGCTCAATGTTTGGAAATGTACAATGAGCACCAATTACATCATGTGGGAGACAAGGAGCAATGCATATGCATGGCATTGGCTGACTCTGGCACCTTAGGATCACCCCACTTTACTGGCCTTCATCATTACCCAACACCTGCTGTCTGTGTGCGGCAAAATACAACTGAGAGTGATCCACTGCAGTGGTAGTGACAGTGACAGCAACAATGGCAGGGAGGTGCACCCTGAAAGACTGTATTACCATAATATCATGTGTTGCATGTGCACAGCACATTCCCCTGCCTCTTTCTGTCACTGTGTCAATTGCCAATGCAAGGCATGGCAGGGCTGCAGGCATGCCAATAGGTGCCACGTGAACGCATGCTGAGCTATCTTTCTCTGTGTGGTACTTGTACCTGATGCAGCTGCTTGTTTCTAGTGTGCTGTGCTGGACAAGGTTGCTCAGTGACAGTGCATTTGGGGATGGCATGACGGTGGCATTGATACAATGAAAATGGACTGCCAATGTTTGTGGTAGAAAGGGATGTGCTGTTGGTGCTGGTGCATTGTGCTTTGCTCAGTAGTTTGTCCATTGGCAACATAGAGGTCTTTTGAGGCAAGATGTGAATTGAGCCCGCCAAGGTTCATGGTTTCGATGTGGAGTTTTGCTGATGGTTAATTTCTGTGACAAGCTCTGTCAGATCAAAATACCCAATGAGTCAGGCTGGTGACAAGGCATTTAATAAGGAGCAAGTAGTGCGATTTCGGGAACTTGCTCCTTCTTGGTTAGAATCTCACCACAACATGAGCAGAAAGTGAACAAGAAGTGGTGAGATGATCTTGAGTTGGTTTCTGCCCGGATTCTAACTGCCATTGGCCACATTGTGGTAGTAAGGACCCATTTGAGTAGTTCATCAGTGTATGTATTTTTTAATGACTAAAAACTTACAGTTTACCAGTGATGCACATCATGCACATAGTTACTGTCTGTATTGGGGTGTGCACCAAATTACCACTAATGCAGCTCCTTTGTTTAGAATCTCTCACCAGCAGGATGCCAGGGTGATTTTTATGAGTGTGAATTCTCATCAGGCAGGGGTCCCACTGGGAACACACTTATGTTAAACCAGAAATAAAAACAGAACATGCTGGAAACTCTTAAAAGATTAGGCAGCATTGCTGGAGGGATAAAACAGTTTGAACATTATGGGCCGATGATCTCTCATCAGAACTAGTAAAATCTTGAGATGGTAACAGGTCTTTTTTTTAACAAATATAGAGGTAGCAGAAGGAAGGAAGAGGGTCAAACCAGAAGGAAATGACATAAAATCAGACCCTGGAGCCAAACAAGCTGAAGTCTGAAAGTTTAATGGTGCTGAGCAATAAAACTGCTTTGACTGGAACTGGATTAAATTCTGCTTTAAATCTGTCAGGCCTGTTGCTGAGTTTGTGCAGGGCAGTGGCTGATTGCTTGTTTAAGCTCAAGCACTTTTCAGGTGTTGTCCATCCTTTCCTCATGAGCACTCTACAGGGAATAGTGCTTGTTAGACAAAAATTGCAATTTTGATTGTACTTTTCCATTGTTTTTTAATTAAATTCTGGCTTTGAGTTATTAAATACATTGGGTGCCCTCTTGGGGGGCATTTGCAAATTTGTGCTTTGTTGGTGACACTAGGTTAATTGAGATGTGTGAATTTACAAATTGTGCATTCAGTAGATCTGAGATATACTGCTAACTGAGTCTTGCACTGAGCTTCATGGCAACAAAAAACATTTTGCAGATAAAGGGAACTGCAGATGCTGCAGAATCCGTGATAACAAAATCTAGAACTGGATGAACACAGCAGGCCTAGCAGCATCTTAGAAGCACGAAAGCTGACGTTTCTGGCCTAGACCCTTTATCACAAAAGGGGGAGGGGGGGAGGGTTCTGAAATAAATAGGGAGAGAGGGGGAAGGCAGGTCGAAGAGAGATCCCCTGAGGTTTGTCCGGAGGGAGGAGGGTAGCTTTTTCAGGTTAGGCATCCCTGGAAGGGGCTTTGCAGTGAGGTTAAACTTGTATCAGAGATAATGGGAACTGCAGATGCTGGCGAATCTGAGATAACAAAGTGCAGAGCTGGATGAACACAGCTAGCCAAGCAGCATCTTAGGAGCACAAAAGCTGATGTTTCGGTTTCCATCTCAGGCAACCACCCAGAAACTGATATCCATTTCAAGCCACCGACTCCCACAGCTACCGAGAATACACCTCCTCCCACCCACCTTCCTGCAAAAATACCATTCCCTATTCCCAATTCCTTCTCCTCCGCCGCATCTGCTCCCAGGGATGAGGCATTCCACTCCCGTACATCTCAGAAGTCCTCGTTTTTCAAGGACCGCAACTTACCCCCGCAGTGGTCGAGAACGCACTCCACCATGTCTCCTGCATTTCCTGCAACTCATGCCTCACACCCCGTCCCCACAATAATCACCAAAAGAGAATCCCCCTCATCCTCACATACCACCCCACCAACATCCGGAACCAACGCATCGTCCTCCGACACTTCTGTCATCTGCAATCCGACCCCACCACCCAAGACATTTTTCCCTCCCCACCCTTGTCTGCTTTCCAGACGAACCACTCTCTCCGTGGCTCCCTTCTCCGCTCCACACTCCCCTCCAACCCCACCACACTGGCACCTTCCCCTGCAACCGCAGGAAGTGCTACACCTGCTCCAACACCTCCTCCCTCACCCCCATCCCAGGCCCCAAGAAGACTTTCCACATCAAGCAAATGTTCACCTGTACATCTGCCAATGTGGTATACTGCATCCGCTGTACCCGTTGTGGCTTCCACTACATTGGGGAAACCAAGCGGAGGCGTGGGAACTGCTTTGCAGAACATCTACGCTCGGTTCACAATAAACAACTGCACTTCCCAGTTGTGAACCATTTCAACTCTCCCTCCCATTCCTTAGATGACATATCTATCCTGTGCCTCCTGCAGTGCCACAACGATGCCACCCAAAGGTTGCAGGAACAGCAATTCATATTCCACTTGGGAACCCTGCAGCCTAATGGTATCAATGTGGATTTCACAAGCTTCGATATCTCCCCTCCCCCTACGGCATCCTAAAACCAGCCCAGCTCATCCCCACTTCCGTAACGTGTTCTTCCTCTCACCTATCCCCTTCTCCCACCTCAAGCCGCACCCCCATTTCCTTCCTACTAACCTCATCCCGCACCCTTGACCTGTCTGTCCTCCCTGGACTGACTAAACCCCACCCTATCTCCCCACCTGCACTCACCTTTACTGGCTTCATCCCCGCCTCTTTAACTTGTCTGTCTCCTCTCTACCTAGCTTCTCCTCTCTCCATCTTCGATCCGCCTCCCCCTCTCTCCCTATTTATTTCAGAACCCTCTCCCCCTCCCCCTTTTCTGATGAAGGGTCTAGGCCCGAAACGTCAGCTTTTGTGCTCCTAAGATGCTGCTTGGCCTGCTGTGTTCATCCAGCTTCACACTTTGTTATTTTGCAGATAAAGTTTACTCCTTGGGAGGTGCAATTTCATTATTATGAGACTGGCTGAGTGACAATAAATTCTTCGGATTATATACGAGATTTACTGCATCATCCAGTGCTTTGCTTGGTTGCTTTTCAAATACTGATTAGTGATGGGCTGTGGGTTACATGGGGCAAGTGTTAGGATGTACATTTGGGCTCAGAGAGAAGGCAAATGTGCAGTCAAAAATGGTGCTGCCAGCCTTCTTGCCATTTTCCTGGTCATATTCTGCCTCCAGGCTATATTTACGGAGATGGGATGGGGCAGCACAACAGAATGTAAATAACGGCCACTTACGTCCTCGAGGTACCCACAGGAGCACTATGTGTTATGTGCTCCTGGGGCTGGCGTCCCATTGGCAGGTATGGGACCAACACCTCAGTTCGACTGGGAGGTCCTCTTTGACAGCTTGGCTGCAGGAAGAACTGCAGCACATCAAATAGCCATCACCAGCCCCATTGCAAACAAATGGCATGTTTTAGCTTGAAATTAACTCGGTTGGAGAAAACCTCCAGTTTGAAATATCCCTTTATGGGTGAACAAATCGACAAGCTGTTTTACACCCTACGGGAAAGAAGTTCCCCAGGGCAAATTTCTTTCCTAATACTCCTTAAAATAATCAAAGAATGGGATGAAAAGCTGAATTTTATGAAGCTGCTGTATGCAGGAAGTGTAACTGAGGGTTCACATAGACAGCAGGTTTCCATCTCCCGTGCGTAGAAAATCCTTCAGGGCTCAGTTACTTCTACCTCCAAACTCCCCTATGTATGCACTCCACACCCATGTGTAATGGAACTTTGTAAACTTCGCTCGTGCACCTCCTTTAGACTCACCACTATTTCAATCCTCTTCATGGTTAAATGCTAAACCTTATGTTGAGTGAATGCAATTTCGAGCTGTGATTACATTTGAATTCACCCTAGACCGTTGATTTATCCACAGGGTATTTAGTAATCATCAGTTATGGATAGTACAAGAGGAACTTTCTAAAATAAGCCTTGTTGTTAATATGTGGAACCTGTTCTGAGAGCCAAGAGCTTATATAGATTTGTGATTTTTAAGGTAATAATTCATGTTCAGCTGAGTATTGGCTCTATCATGCAGGATAGCCATTCAATTTCTTTATACAAGTTTTAATTTACTCTTGTTTACTGCTCTAATACCATACTCGTTTCATTTATTTCACCTTCTGTCTATGAATATTTCTCCAATTTCCTTTTGTATATTTATTTTGCTTTTCTAATTTAATCCTCTCAACTAGTTCCTTTTGTTGCATTCCTATCTTTCACACATGACCTGGGTGGGTCCTAAATCCATTACAGGTCAATTAGTAATACACTTACATTGTTCAAGTAATCCTTTTAATCCTACTTTTGTTCTGTTGCCTTTTCACAGAATGTGCTTTGAGTTTGTGAACCCATTGGCTACATCAGCACTTTTCACCCTATTTAAAGGATAGAGAAATGGAGAAGTTTAGATATTGAACCAAACCACTCTGACAATGTTGGATTGACAGCAATCTTGTTCGCTAGGAGCAGATGGTGAGCAGGCACCATCTGCAAGTTCTTTTTCCTTTTCTTGTACACAACTTTTTAGTAAATCCTAGAGGGATTTTATCTTAATGGAGCTGCATTATTGGGAATGATCAGCACCCAGTATTCAGGATTCAGTTTTGGGTGTTGTTAAAAGTTACTGAACCTTAAAAACATTCTACACACGCACGCGCGTACACAATCACACAAACCTTCCATTGTCTTCTTTCGCTCAAGAACCTTAGACCACATCATATTTTTATGATCTAAGTTTTTATCATGTTTATCTATTAGTTCTACCCATACAGAAGTTCAGGAGACCCTGACTGGTTCTGTTTTCATTCATTCGCAGGATTTGGCCATCACTGGCTGAGCCAGCAATTGTTTTCCACCCCTAATTGCTGTTGAACGGAGTGGCTTTCCGGGTAACATTCATGTCAACTGCATTACCTTGGGTCTAGAGTCTCATGTGGCCAGACCAGGTAAAGACATACTTAAAGGATAGGAGTGAACAACACAAGTATTCATAGCAACAATTATCATAAGACATCTTTTAATTCTAGATTTTTATCAAATTCAAATTTCACTATCTTCCATTTTGAGATTTGAATCCTTGTCCCCACAAAATTGATCTGGTATCCTGGATTACTAGTCTGGCAACATTGCCACTACATCACTACCTCCTCTTTCATGCTGCCCTTAAGACCTTGTAGCTTTTGTTCAATTATTATTTAACTTGAGCTTGGTAGTTTATGCCTTTCATCTGTTGGACTTTTTCTTCCTCTATTTCTCACAGTTCAATCATTTCTTTACAGGGACTTAGATTACTGTTATAAAAGGTAATCGTTCAGAAAGAGTTAATTTTGGAATCTGCATTAATTTCCACCCAATTTGACGATGTCATTTAGATTTAGGTGGGGAAAGGCAGAATAATTTAGTGTTTTGTTGTGTGGAGACCTATGTCTGCATATCTCCCAATAGTCTTAGTATCAATATCTAACTTTCCACTGTAACTTGAATTGCTTGTTATCATGAAATAAATTACAGCTTGCTAAGGAATATTTTCTTTTTGTTGATACTCACCAATGGTTTTCCTTCACCAATTTAAACTGAAAAGGCCCTTAAAGGGTCGGGGGAAAGGATAGGGTCAGCAAACTACAATCTGGTAGTGATTAGCGTTTCAGCACATACGACAATAGCAAAGTTATCCTTTGTTCACAGTACTCTCCAGTTGTACATTGAAAAGCGTCAGGTTTATCGTAGGAATGTAGGAACAGGAGTAGGTCATTTAGCCCCTCAAACCTGATACACCATCCAATGAGATCATTGTTGATCTGTGGCCTGGCTCCATAGAACAGCCTTTGGCCCATATCTCTTAATAGCATTACTTAAAAGAAAAATGTTGTCTATCTCACATTTAAAGTTAACAACTGATCCTGCATCTACTGTTGTTTGAGGCAGGGCATAATAAACATCAACCTTTGTGTGTAGAAGTGCTTCCTAACATCTCTCTGGAATGGTCTAGCCCTAATTCTCAGACTATGCTTTCTAGCTCTGGAATCCCCAAGTAGTGAAAATAGTTTATCTTTATCTATCCTGTCTTTTCTTGTTAATATTTTGAAGATTTAATGTTTCTAAAGAAAAATATAGATTTTCTTTGCTGTTGGAAAGCACATGGGACCAGTCCCACTCAACTGCATTGTTCCACGTAACTAGGCAAGGTTTGTGAATTGACGTGAGAGTTGAGAATCCCAGAAAACACACCTATTGGTAGGGGATGAGTGGCAATCTTGTCTCCCTTAATAGATCCATTGATAATTGTAGGTTTACTTTGAATATACAGGGAGTAGCTCTCAGTTTTTGTTGATATCAGCAGGGGTAGCAGCAAATGGGCTGCAATGTGCTCTTATACCCCTGTGAACTGAAAGAGACAATCAGCCAAAGCTCTCAGCTTGGGTCATTATCCAATCACCCTTGCTAGAAATAAAGAGCAAGGACAGAATCAGATGAGGATAGAATTGTATTCATTGGCAATAGACTTAAGTAGACTTTACAACTGACAGCTCCACCTTTGCAACAATCAATAAGAGAATCAATGCTCTGTGCCCTACCATCGGCTCTTGGTTCAACAACACAGATGGGAACCGTGAGTCAGTGGTTAACACTGCTGCCTCACAGCACCATGGACCCAGGTTCAATTTCACTCTCGGGCTACTGTCTATGTGGAGTTTGTACATTCTCCCTGTGTTTGCGTGCATTTCCTCCAGTTTTGACCCACAGTCCAAAGATGCGCAAGTTAGGTAGATTAGCTGTGCTGATTAGCCCACAGTGTCCAGGGATGTGTAGGTTAGGTGGATTAGCCATTCTACATAGCCCATAGTGTCCAGTGGTGTGTAGGTTAGGTAGATTAGCCACGGGAAATGCAGAGTTTCAGGGTGTGGATCTGGGTGGGATTCTTTTCAGAAGGTCCGTGTAAACTTGATGGAATGGCCTGCTTCCACACAGTAGTGATTTTATGACACCAATTGCTTCCACCAAAAAAAGTAACGTCTTTGAATTGTTTGAGTGATATCTTGTCAAAACAAGCAAAGGTTTTGAAATTGTAGATCAAGATCGAATTGAAGGAAATGTTAAATAATTTGCTTGAGCACATTTATTCACTATGGCTTCTAGAGTTTAACATTCTAATCTCTAATATCGAATGACAATGTAATGAAATATAACTGCTTTAAAGAATGCTCAATTACTCAATTCTGCTAGCAAGCGTCCAAGTTTGAGGGGTAAGGAAGATTCCGTCCCAACGGAAAGATGATCAAAGCCTCTTTTGCGTGGGCAACGTTAGAAGTGCTGTGAAAGTGGTTTTCATGTTCAGTTAGATGAAAGCCTAAGTTTGTCCTTTAACATGAAAGACATTTCTTTACAATTCTTGCACTATCATTATTTGCAACAACATTGTAATTGGATCATTTTATTCAAAGCAGTTAGCCCAGCAGAGGAATGTAATGCTATGACATCATCTTATACATTTTACTGCTCTTACCTCTGAGTCACAGTGTTGTGGGTTCAAGTCTCACACCTGGTCTTACGCATAAAACCCTAAACTGAATGTGTCTGACCTCTGCTGCCTAAGTTAGCAATGCCCCAGCTAACTAAATCTCTGGGAACTCCAAAGGACCTAGATCCAAAACTGTCAGGTTGTCTCAGCTCCTTGAGGAAAGGCTATCTGCAAACCTTCCCACCCTGGACTTAAAAATTCTTGGTGACCCCGTAGACTGTGTTCACTTTGGCTTTAGTCTGGATGTACTAAGGCAGCGCTGCTCTGTTGACAGAGCTGACGTTCAGGTGAGTTATTCAGTTTGACCTCTCAGATGGAGGAAAATAACCCAAAGTATTATTTTAAAGAACAGTAGCAGAGTTATTCTCAATATCCTGGTCCACATCTATCCCCCAAACAACATTAAAAAAAAACACAGACTATCTGATGCTTATTGTATTGCTGTTTGTATGAAATTGCAAAGTGTAAATTGGCTTTTGCATATCTTACATCACATGGGCGACTACATACAAAAAATATTTTGTCAGATATCAGATGGTATAATTGTCACTGCAACATCCTTCTGTCAGCATGAGATGAATATTTTGTAGGGATAGAGACAGAAGACTGGTAGGATGACCAAACCTCTTTTTCAAGGATGATTGCAAGTGTGACAAGACTGTCCAAACATCGATTTTCACATGTTGGAGAAACAGGCCAACAACAGAAGGAACTGGCAATTTCACCAGCAGGCCAGTATGTGGCACCATGATAATCAGTTGCTGTAGATATCAGGCATCAACATTGAAACCAGCAACAGACAACACCTGATAACCACCTCATATGTGGCTTTTATGCACAATCTGCTGCTCATGAATTGGTCTCTTTAGCCACACCAGCAAAGAAGCACCATGTGGTATTACTTTAATGTCAATGAAGTTGTTGCATGTCCATCACAAGTACGTGTCCATCTTCCATCCTATGACCATGCCAAAGCCAGTGAAGACACTTCTGCTCGAGGAGTAATGTTATACATGGGAGATTTGACTTCAAGAGGACTGCCACTTTCTTGGATTTGTTCTCCCATAAGATATTGGGAATGTGTGGCAAGAAGCCAAAATGAAAATAGTTGAGCTTCCAAAATGGTAAATTGTCCATACTTCAAAAGTATCCAACAAGGTTCTCAGGACACAGATTTCATAAATCAGTATCAGGATAAGCCTGTTGTGTTTTCACTGACATTTTGTGAAATGGCAAAACATGTCATCTGTTTTCTCTATGTGCATCTCAGATTGTTTGTATAGTAGACCCAAAGTAGCATAGCTAGGAGTAGAGATAGTAGGAACTGCTGATGCTGGAGAATCTGAGAAAACAAGGTGTAGGGCTGAATGAACACAGCAGGCCAGGGCTAGACAGTTCATCAGAAATGGATTTCTGAAGGGTCTAGGCCTGAAACGTCAGCTTTCCTGCTCCTCTGATGCTGCTTGGCCTGCTGTGTTCATCCAGCTCTACACCTTGTTAACAAGAAGTAGAATGGTCTTTAGTTTGATCAAGGCAGATATGTGATATGCAGCCTTATCACCTTGGTTTTCTTGGTCCTTGTTCTGATGGAAAAGAGGTAACGGTCCTGCCTTGGTGTAGTGTTCAAAGCAATATAAAGAGATGAGCCTCACTCTCTTTAATGCTCTTGAAGTGGTTAGTTGAGAAGATGATGTCCACCATGGATCTGTCAGCATGGAAACCATATTGTGCATCTGGATCTATTCATTCTGCAAATTTCTGAAATTCTTCAACATGATCCAAGAAAAAAGTCTTTTAAGAGACAATAGGGAGTGAGATGCCTTCTAGTTGGAATTTTATTTGTTACATTTGATTTTGTAAATCATTGTTTTGCACCACAGATCCTCCCAAACGAGGGGGCTACGAAGATATGATGGTAGGTAGGACTTTGAGCTTAGGCAGTTCAGGTGAAATTCCATCCTTACTTAATATGTTGTACGACCATCACATAATGCAGAATCATATACTGATAATCTGCAACTAATACGCTGTGATATGTTAGCTCCTGTAACATTAGGACAGGACATGATCATATATTACGAAAAAATTCAATGAGAGGTCATTTGCAATCCTGATATTTATGCGTGTACATTACCATCACAGGCACTTGCATCCATGGGCATAAAGTAAACATTTTGGATGCAATTTAGCAGCACCCCCTCATAAGTCTTGCTGCAAGAGGACAGAACACAATAAGATGGCTTTACACCATGAAGTCATTTGCCAGAATATAGTGATGACATGATGAACATGTCATTTACATGTATAGAGATAACAAAGTGAGGAGCTGGATGAACACAGCAGGCCAAGCAGCATCTCAGGAGCACAAAAGCTGACGTTTCAGGCCTAGACCCTTCATCAGAGAGGGGGATGGGGAGAGGGTTCTGGAATAAATAGGGAGAGAGGGGGAGGCGGACCGAAGATGGAGAGAAAAGAAGATAGGTAGAGAGGAGAGTATAGGTGAGGTGAGTATAGGTGCACCCACAGCTACCTAGAATACACCTCCTCCCACCCACCCTCCTGCAAAAATTCCATCCCCTATTCCCAATTCCTCCGCCTCCGCCGCATCCGGTCCCAGGATGAGCCATTCCACTCCCGCACATCCCAGATGTCCACGTTCTTCAAGGACTGCAACTCCACCGCGCCCCCCCCCCTCCCCCCCGCCCCCCGCAGTGGTCGAGAACGCTCTTGACCGCATCTCCTGCATTTCTCACAACACATCCCTCACACCCTGCCCCCGCCACAATCTCCCCCAGAGGATCCCCCTCGTTCTCACTTACCACCCCAACAACCTCCAGATACAACGCATCATCCTCCAACACTTCCGCCATCTACAATCCGACCCCACCACCCAAGCTATTTTTCCATCCCCACCCTTGTCTGCCTTCCAGAGAGACCACTCTCTCTGCGACTCCCTTGTCCGCTCCACACTCCCCTCCAACCCCACCACACCCGGCACTTTCTCCTGCAACCGCAGGAAGTGCTACACTTGCCACCACACCTCCTCCCTCACCCCCATCCCAGGCCCCAAGATGACCTTCCATGTCAAGCAGATGTTCACCTGCACATCTGCCAATGTGGTATATTGCATCCACTGTACCTGGTGTGGCTTGCTTTACATTGGTGAAACCAAGCGGAGGCTTGGGGACTGCTTTGCAGAACACCTCCGCTCGGTTCACAACAAACAACTGCACCTCCCAGTTGCGAACCATTTTAACACCCCCTCCCATTCTCTTGATGACATGTCCATCATGGGCCTCCTGCAGTGCCACAATGAGGCCACCCGAAGGTTGCAGGAACAGCAACTCATATTCCGCTTGGGAACCCTGCAGCCCAATGGCATCAACGTGGGCTTCACAAGCTTCTAAATCTTCCCTTCCCCTACAGCATCCCAAAACCAGCCCAGTTCTTCCCCTCCCCCCACTGCATCACAAAACCAGCCCAGCTCGTCCCCTCCCCCCACTGCATCCCAAAACCAGTCCATCCTGTCTCTGCCTCCCTAACCTGTTCTTCCTCTCACCCATCCCTTCCTCCCACCCCAAGCCGCACCTCCTTTTCCTACCTACCACCTCATCCCGCCTCCTTGACCTGTCCGTCTTCCCTGGACTGACATATCCCCTCCCCACCTCCTCATCTATACTCTCCTCTCTACCTATCTTCTTTTCTCTCCATCTTCGGTCCGCCTCCCCCTCTCTCCCTATTTATTCCAGTTCCCTCTCCCCATCCCTCTCTCCGATGAAGGGTCTAGGCCCGAAACGTCAGCTTTTGTGCTCCTAAGATGCTGCTTGGCCTGCTGTGTTCATCCAGCTCCACACTTTGTTATCTTGGATTCTCCAGCATCTGCAGTTCCCATTATCACTCATTTAAATGTATATGTTATATCTGCTGTGAGACATAATGTAACAGCCAGTAACCTTTCTTAAAAATAAATGGCTTCATTTTGATATCTGTTCTTCGAACATAGAACAGAGATTATAGAACAGTACAGCACAGTGCAGGGCCTCTGACCCACGATGTTGTGCGGAACTTTTACCAAAAACCTAAGGCCTATCTAACCTCCTCCCCTACCTTACACTATCATCCATATGCCTATCTAGTAGCGCTTAAATGCCCTTAATGAGGCCGACTCCGCTGCCCTCTCTGGCAATGCATTCCATACCCATATCACTCTCTGAATAAAGAAACTACCTCTGATGTCTCCCCAATATCTACCTCCTTTCACTTTAAAACTATGTCCCCTAGTAAAAGCTACGTGCAGCCTAGGAAAAAGTCTCTGGCTGTCCACTCTATCAATACCTCTGATCATTTTTTACACCTATATCAAGTCACCTCTCATCCTTTGTCGCTCAAAAGAGAAAAGCCTTAGCTCTCTCAACCTTTCCTCATTAGACCTTCTCTCCATTCCAGGAAATATCCTGGTAAATCTCCTCTGCACCTTTTCCAACACTTCCACATCTTTCCTGTAATGAGGCGACCAGAACTGGACACAATACTCCTGATGCGGATGAACCAGGTTTTTGTATAGCTGAAGCATAACTTCACGGCTCTTGAACTCAATCCCTCTATTAATGAAAGCTAACACACCATACACCTTCTTAACAGTTCTATCCACCTGGGTGGCAGCTTTCAGGGAACTGTGAACATGAACCCCAAGATCCCTCTGCTCCTCCACACTGCCAAGAATCCACCCTGTATTCTGTTTTCAAGTTTGTCCTTCCAAAATGAATTACCTCACACTTTTCAGGGTTAAACTCCATCTGCCACTTCTCAGTCCAGCTCTGCATCCTATCAATGTCCCTTTGTAACCTTGAACAGCTCTCCGTGCTGTCTACAACATGACCCAACTTTGTCTCATCCAGGAAATTGCTAATCCATACTTCCATTCCTTCATCCAAATCATTTACAAAAATCACAAATAGGACCCAGAACAGATCCTTGTGGTAGACCACTCGTAACTGAGCACCATGTTGAATATTTTCCATCCACTGCTACCCTTTGTCTTCTAACGGTCAGCCAATTCTGAATCCAATCTGCCACACTTCCCCTCTATCCCATGCCTCCTTACTTTCTGCATGAGCCTACCATGGGGAGCCTTATCAAACACCTTACTTAAATCCATGTATACCACATGCACTGCTCCACCTTCATCCATGTGTTTGGTCACCGCTTCAAAGAATTCAGAAAGGTTTGTGAGGCATGATCTACCCCTCACAAATCCATGCTGACTATCATGAATCAGTGTGCCTCTCCAAGTGATTATAAATCCTGTATCTCAAAGTCCTTTCCAATAATTTACCCACCACTGACGCAAGACTAACCGGTCTGTACTTTCCAGGGTAATCCCTGTTCCCTTTTTTGAACAAGGGAATGATGTTTGCCTCTTTCCAATCTTCTGGCACTATACCCGTAGACAGTGAGGACTAAAAGATCATTGCCAAAGGCCTTGCGATCTCTTCCCTTGCTTCTCATAGAATCCTTGAATTAAATCCCATCAGGCCAGGGGGACTTATCTATCTTCAACTTCTTCAGAATTCCTAGCACATCTTCATTATTAACATCAATCTCCTCTAGCCTACCTACCTATTTCACAATGCTCTCCTCTACAACTAGGTCCCTCTCAGTTGTGAACACTGAAGAAAGGTATTAATTACGGACCTCTCCTATCTCTTTAGGCTCCGTGCACAAATTTCCTTTACAATCCTTGATCGGCCTTACCCTTTCTCTGTTCATTCTCTTATTCCTCATGTATGTGTAAAAAGCCTTGGAGTTTTCATTTATCCTATCTGCCAAGGTTTTCTCATGCCCCCTTACAGCTCTCCTAAGCCCTTTCTTCAGCTGCTTCCTGGCAATTTGTATCCCACTAGAGCCTTTTCCGTTCCTCTTTTCCTAAACTTTATATAAGTCTCCTTCTTCCTCTTAACAAGTCGTTCGACCTCTCTTGAGAACCATGGCTCCCTCACTCAATCGCATCTTCCCTGCCTGTTAGGATCAAACATATCGAGCACATGCAGTAGGCATTCCTTAAACAATCTCCGCATTTCTGTGGTGCTCTTCCCTGACAGCATCTGTTCCGAATTAATGTTACACAGTTCTTGCCTAACTGAATTGTAATTACCCTTCCCCCAATTATAAAACTTACCCTGCTGTATGTATCTATCCTTTTCCATGACTATTGTGAAAGTAACAGAGTTATGATCATTCCCACCGAAATGCTCTCCTACCAACAGGTCGAACACTTGGCCCGGTTCATTGCCAAGCACCAAATCCAAAGTGGCCTCTCCTTATGTTGGTCTATCAACATACAGTGTCAGGAATCCTTCCTGAACGCACTGAACAAAATCTGCTCCATCTAAATTATTACAACTAAAATGTTTCCAATAAATATTTGGAAAGTTGAAATCACCCATGACTACAACCCTGTGACTTCTGCACCTTTCCAGTATCTACCTCCCGATCCACTCCTCTACTTCTCTGCAACTATTCGAGCGTCTGTAAAAAAAGCAACTGTTCCTTTCTTGTTCCTGACCTCAACCCAAACTGACTCTGTAGACGTATCATTCTCGACCTGCCTTTCAGCTGCTATACTTGCCCTGACTAGCAATGCCACTCCCCCACCTCTTTTTCCAGCTTCCATATTTCTTTTAAAGCATCTAAATCTCAGAACCTGCAACATCCATTCCTCTCCCTGAGTTACGCAAGTTTCGGTAATGGCCACAACATCGCAGTTCCAAGTGCCGACCCATGCTCTAAGTTCATCTGCTTTATTTCTGATGCGTCTTGCATTGAAGTATACACACCTCAAACCATCTTGGTGTTCGCAATTATGCTCCATCGACCGCATTTGTTTACAAACCACCTCATTCCATGTTGTGTGAGTGATAATGGGAACTGCAGATGCTGGAGAATCCAAGATAATGAAATGTGAGGCTGGATGAACACAGCAGGCCCAGCAGCATCTCAGGAGCACAAAAGCTGATGTTTCGGGCCTAGACCCTTCATCAGAGAGGCTCTCTGATGAAGGGTCTAGGCCCAAAACGTCAGCTTTTGTGCTCCTGAGATGCTGCTGGGCCCGCTGTGTTCATCCAGCCTCACATTTCATTCCCTGTTGTGTCTGTTAGAAGGTTGAATACCTCATCCTCTGAATTATAAATCCGGTTCCCCACCCCCTGCCAAACTAGTTTAAACCAACCAGCTCTAGCAAACCTCCCTCCCAGAGTATTTGTGCCCTTCTGGTTCAGGTGCAACCCGTCCTTACCGTACAGGTCCCACCTTCTCCAGAATGTGCTCCAATTATCCACATAATGGAAGCCCTCCCTCTTAAACCAGCCCTGTAGCCACATGTTTAGCTGCATTCTCTCCCTATTTCTTACCTAGTTATCTTGTTGGCACTGGTAGTAATCCAGAGATATCTACCTTGTTTGACCTGGACTTCAGCTTCCAACCTAACTCCCTGTACTCGTTTTTCACATTCTCTGTCCTTTTTCTCCCCATGTCATTGGTACCGATGTGTACCATAACTGCTGGTTGATCATCCTCCCCCTTAAGGATCTTGAAGACACGATCTGAGACATCACGGACTCTGGTAGCCAGGAGGCAGCATACCATCCATTCATCTTGTTAGTGTGCACAGAACCACCTGTCTGTGACTCTTACTATTGAATCCCCCACTACAATTGCTCTCCTATTCCCCACCCCCCCGCCTTCCCTTCTTTGCCACAGGGTCAGGGTCAGTGCCAGAGACCTGTCCACTATGGCCTTCGCCTGGTAAGTGCCCCCCACAACAGTATCCAAAATGGTATCCTTATTATTGAGGGGAACAGTCACAGCGGATACCTGCACTGTCTGCCTATTCCCTTTCCCCTTCCCCACAGTCACCCAGCTACCTTTTTCCTGTACCTTGGGTGTGACCACCTCCCTGTAAGTCCTCTCTATCACCCCCCTCAGCCTCCTGAATGATCCGGAGTTCATCCGGCTCTAGCTCCAGTTCCCTAACGTGGTTTTTGAGGAGCTGGGGTTGGGTGCACTTCTCGCAGGTGAAGTCAGAGGGCACGCCAGCAGTGACCCTAACCTCCCACATCCTGCAAGAGGAGCTTGCAACTGCCCTGGCTTCCATTCCCTCTACTCTAGATTTCCAGAAGATTTAAAACAGCCTTACCTTACCCACCCTCTACACAGTATTTTTTTGGTTAGATGAAGAGGACGGGTGGGAGAGACTACATGTGTAGTGTTTCAGGTTTAGCCAATGCCCAAATTTATCTGTTTCTTTCTGGCTCGCGTTCCCTCCACACACATCTCTTGTGCAGAGAATATTGGTGCATGGCAGATTGTCATGTTTGGAACTGTGAATCTTTCAGGGTTGTACCTTCACTCTGCCGCTGGTCAGAGACTGATGAGTATCAGAGTCAGTGCAGTAGTAGGTTGTAGGAAAGGAGAATGCTTGGCAGATTGTATCTTTTGGTCATGATCAGGATGAATAGATGTCAATGGCTACATCTTGAATGCTGGCATACTACCTGTAATGAAAGTGCTGGTTATTCATTCTGGATCTGATCTGAACCTTTTGCTTAAAATTCAAAAGGTCAGAATGATCAGGAAGCCTCAGTTTCATGTTCTGTGTTTGAACTGAAAGATTGGGTGAGCTTTTATCCTTCTGGTCCATGTGATCGTGCTGTCCTCCCTGAGCTCACCTTAAGAGGCTTACAGTCTGACAAATGTGCCACCCAGTCAAACTCCTCACTGTCACTGTCCCTCAAAGGGATTGTACCAGGCTGTTTGGGTGTTTCCCCTTAATGTGAGAACTGCAGCAATCCAAGAAGGCAGCTCACTGCCACACTCAGATAATTATGGATGGGCAAGAAGTGCTGACCTAGCTAATGATACCCACATTCCACTTGACTAAATTGAAAAAAGACTTCTAAGCACAGGACTCAAGAAATCGTTGCCCACTGTCAATGTTCTTGCCCACCCTATGTTGGCCCCCTTATGTAACTCAACACATGTCTTGAAATCACCAGGATGAATGTTTCTTACCATTTAGAATGTGCTGCAAATTGTTATATGGTGAGCTTGAGAAGTGATTCTTGTCCCAGTTGTTGACATTTAGGGTTGCTGCATAAATGTAAATAATATTGTCAAAGCCCCCACTGGATGATTGACACAGAAAGATGAGATGTTCAGAGTTTGCTTCTTGAATGTGACAATCTGTTGTGGACTGCAAAGGCATCAACCAAGTCCACAGCAATCTCCTGTCTTCTTTTGATGCCAATGGAAGCTCTAGTTTGCCTCATACATACAAGTTGTTTCAGCTAATCGAGTCTTCTGTGGAGCAACAATGTTGACATCAAACTTGTATAGCTCAAGGTAAATCAGCGCCACCTTGTACACCCTTGCTATACAATGTGTGTCATCTTTCCTGACTTTCCATTTTCCAAGCTGACAAGATTCTCCTTTCAGTTTGTTGGCTACTGGCTTTCAGTCTGCCCTGAGCTAAAAATATCTTTACCTCCCACAACCAGAGAGAATGGCAGGCATCAGATCAGCAGCTTGCTGATAGGAGTCATTCAGCTTGAGTTACTGTGATTAACCGTAGGGCTCATTGACCCATCCACTGTTGGAGACAACCCATGATGTACTCTACATTACATTATCTGCACTATTTTAGCTGAGCTCATAATCCACGGGATGCCACCCCCTTGTTCGTTTCCTTACTAACGAGAGTGAGGGTAATGTTAGCTTTCCATTAACTTGCAGCATATTGAAGGTAAGGATACATACTTGCAGGCTTGTCCAACAACTGAACTCCATCCCCAGTCCCCTCCCAATCTTGGAAGGTCAGAGGAAAACTGAAAACATATGTGCCTATGGCCTGATTGGTTGTAGGAGTTGCTGGTAGGTTATTGCTTGAAGGAATCACCAATTTTCAAGCAGAGTTCCTAACTGGATCATATTCCTGTGTTTATTCCCTAAGCTTCTAACTTTCCTGATGGTATTGTTAAAGGCAGTTTCTGGCAGGATCTGGGGCATTGCCTTGACACCCCCAAGGTCTGCTGTCTCTTGAGGTGGTTTTCTCGTTGAATCCTTTATTGTCCAGGTCATGGCCTCACCCATAGTGGAAACTGAACATTTTGGTCATGGCCATTGTTGGGTAAATACAAGTCTTTATTTTCCTTCCCATCCTCACTTCAGTTGAGGATTGAAGGAGTGAAATGAATTTGACGAGACCACATAGATCGCAACCCCCCCCCCCCCAACCCCGTTCACAGAAATGGGAGAGATAGAAGTGTTGGCTGCTACTGTGTGGAAGTATTGAAAAGTCACAGTATTTGCCGAATGGATTTCAGATTTTGACAACACAGATGGTGTTGGGGGCAGGGGGCAGGGGGAAATGGGCTACCTGGCAACATCTCTGGGGGTAAAATCAGGTAACAGGTATTTCATCAGCACTGAACAGAGTAAAATGCTTACTACACGGATGTTGCCTGACCTGGTGAGGTTTCCCAGCATTCTTTACCCTTCATTCAGATTTCCAGCATCTGCAGTATTTTGCTAATGTGCGGAATGGAGAATTACCTCATGCAGTTGAAGCAGTGAGTGAGCCATTTGTACCAGATAATAGGAAGTGGCCCTTTGACAGACTTGTGATTTCTACCACCCAGCTGGGTATTAAAATAATGCAAGAGAGTTGCCATTTTATGATCTTTCAGTCAGCCTCAAAGAGCACAAAGGACACTTTAAACATGTGAGAAAGTGAGCACTGATGGGATATTTCCCAGGAGCTAAACCAAAATTGATGCTAAGCTTCCTAGCATAAGACTTGTGATCAGAGATAATGGGAACTGCAGATGCTGGAGAATCCGAGATAACGAAGTGTGAGGCTGGATGAACACAGCAGGCCCAGCACATCTTAAAGAGCACAAAAGCTGATGCTTCGGGCCTAGACCCTTCGTCCAGCTCCACACTTTGTTATCTAGCATAAGACTTGATTCAGTTATTCCTAATAAGCTTGGTCCCTTCCACTTCTACTGAGAGTATTAGCTGGTTTTAACTTTTTCCTGAAGAGTAGATTTCTGGGTTGGCTTCATTTTACACTGACAACGTCTAGCCTCTTCTTCACCGAGACACTGGCCACAAGACATACTGGCAGTACACAACCAACAATGGGTGGCAGTGAGTCTGCCATCTGCACCGAAAAATCAATTTTTTCATCAACTTAGTCAGAGATATTATGACACAAGTCTAGAACAGCTGGGTCTTGAATCTGGCTCGAGGGTAGGGATGCCACCACTGTACCACAAGAGCACCCTAAAAACATGGAACACTTCATGAATTTGTATGTCATCCTTCTGCAGGGGCCATGCTAATCTTCTCTGTATCATTCCAATTTTAGTA
Source organism: Stegostoma tigrinum (assembly GCF_030684315.1). Classification (NCBI taxonomy): domain Eukaryota; kingdom Metazoa; phylum Chordata; class Chondrichthyes; order Orectolobiformes; family Stegostomatidae; genus Stegostoma; species Stegostoma tigrinum. Next base: position 113,156,671 of record NC_081357.1, on the reverse strand, counting down.
TATATGTTGCCAAAGCAAGCACACCAGGCCTCTCTGTCCATGGGTACAGACATTATCACTGCGCCACGTCAATCTGCCTTCTGTAGCCTCAAATATTTCAGCCAATGTCTCTTGCTGCACATCCTTCTACAAAGACATTGAGAGCTCTGATATTGTATCTATGCAGTGGAGTTCATCAACAGATTCCTCTTTAGCTACCTCCTGATTTTTGGAGCCCGTTCAAAGTTTGCTGGCTCTCGTCCGTGCTGTAAATAGGAGAAATTAATGCACTGTGGCAATAGAGTCAATCCTGAATAAATCCACTCGATCTTGTTAATTGCTGTTTAACACATGAGGAATTACTTACTGGAATAATTTCAGAAGTTCGAACAAAAGTTAATACCTGCTCCATTAGCAATAATGCAAAGGTTACAACCTCTTAATGTACAATTAGGGTGTGCACTCATTCTAATCCACAGACTAACCAAACCACTTTGTGCATTTGCTGCACACAGTGTATGAGAGTGAAATGAAACCACGTGGAGTCTCTGTTGAACGGATGCATGTGCAGGTGATTGTTAACTCCACCTTCTGCAGCAGTCTTATGTAATTAAGTTGTCATTTGAAAAGTCTTCATGTTCAGACTCTGCAACTTTCTTTTTTTTTCATTAAAGATTCTCTGTTCAATAAAAGTGAGTTCAAGAAGCATAAATATGCTTCAATCAGCAGAACAAGCTTGAATTTAACTGTCTCTATTCTCTACGCAATTATTGTCTACATTACTGAAAAGCACTGCTGAGCAAATTGAGACTTTAGCTTCAAGGCAATGGCATCTTAACACATTAAAACAGAGTCTCTGCAGACATTTAACAACAAAAATCGTCTTCAGAAAATGTTCCTATCAGTAAAATAGTTTAAAATCTGTTTAGTATAGGGAAACTGTCTTCTTTTAAATGCATTGCTCATCCATTTTATATAATGGACCTTTAACTTAGAGTGCTACAATTAAACAGGAACCTCAGGAACAGTAATGGGCCATTCATCCCCTTGAACCTACTTCAGCATACAATTAGGTTGTGGTTTATCTTAATCACAAATATTTCCCTTGTCCTTACTGCGTATCGCTTGATAGCCTGACTTATCTCAAGTCTTAAAAGCCACCACATGTCCCACCGTCCATTACCTAGAATGGGAGAAAGTACTACATTTGTAATACTTGTCATCTGAAAAATTACTTCATTTCACTCCTGAATGATCAAGTTTTAATTTTTGGATTGTGATTTCTTGTTTTTGCTGCCCTCAACAGAAGAATTACTGAACAATTGATAGGCCATTAAATAGCTTAGTAGAATGAACAGACAAGTGACAAGCACTCAGCGCAGAGAAGAGTGAAATGATTCATATTGTTCGGAAGAACATGTACATAAGCACGTAAGAACATAAGAACGTAAGAACTAGGAGCAGGAGTAGGCCATGTGGTGCCTCGAGCCTGCCCCTTCATTCAATAAAATCATGGCTAGTCTTTTTGAGGCTCAGCTCCACTTACCCACCCATTCACCATAACCCTTAATTCCTTTACTGTTCAAAAATTCGAGGAAGCTTCAACCACTTCACTGGGCAGAGAATTTCATAGATTCACAACCCTTTGGGTGAAGAAGTTCTTCTTGACCTCAGCCCTGGATCTGCTTCCCTTTATTTTGAGGCGATGCCCCCTAGTCCTAGTTTCACCTGTTAGCAGAAACAACCACCCGGCCTCCACCTTATCTATTCCCTTCATAACCTTATATGTTTCTATAAGATCTCCCCTCATTCTTCTGAATTCCAATGAGTGTAACCCCAGCCTACTCAGCCTCTCCTCATAATCCGACCCTCTCTGGAATCAACCAGGTGAATATCCTCTGTCCCAACTCCAGTACCAGTATATCCCTTCTCAAGTAAGGAGACCAAAATTGCACACAGTACTCCACGTGTGGCCTCATTAGGATCCTATACAGCTGCAGCACAGCCTCCCTATTTTTAAACTCCATCCCTCTAGCAATGGCAGACAAAATTCCATTTGGCTTTTTAATTACCTGCTGCACCTGCAATCCTACTTTTAGCGATTCATGCACAAGGACACCCAAGTCCCTCTGTACAGCAGTGCGCTGCAATTTTTTACCATTTAAAACATAGTCCATTTTGTGGTTTTTCCTACCAAAATGGATGACCTCACACTTATCAACATTGTACTCCATCTGCCAGACCTTTGCCCACTCACTTAGACTACCTTGAACCCTCTGCAGACTTTCAGTATCTTCTGCACACTTTGCTCTACCACTCTTCGGAGTGTCATCTGCAAATTTTGACACACCACACTTAGCCCCCAACTCCAAATCGTCTATGTAAATTGCAAACAACTTGTAAGATGAAATGGGTTAAATCTTATGCTTTTGGGCAAAGAGTGAGTTGCGTTGAGGTTTTTGGAGGAATTCTGATTGCGAGGCCCAGTGATATTTTAGATCGTACCTTAATCAAACTTGCCTCATTAACTAGCTATCCTATCCCCTTGGTGTCTCTCATCTCCAATTCTAGTCCCATCTTAAAATGCACTGTTTCAGGGACAACTTGCCACTCACCAGATATCCATCTGAAAGCCCAGCATTCCTTGCGCCTATACCATCTTTAAGAAAACGTCATGCACCCAGACAAGCACTGTCAGCCTGGAGTTACCCGGCAACAGTTCCTGACATTGACCCTAGATATGGCAACAAGGGGAGTCTGTCACCTCATTTTGCAGGCAGGAACCTGGAGGTCCTGCTGGATGGAATGGTGCAATTATAGGGTCTCATCTTATCCCAGGACCAACAGTGGAGGCCTTGCCTGCCTGGTTTGAGGTTACCACCTTGGGTTAGTGCAGTCTTCGCCATCCAGAGGAATGCCCTACATAATAGCAGGGAGGTCAATATACTTTCCAATGTCAGCATAAGTGCCATCAACTTCACTCCAATAGCTTGCACTCACTCTATATCTGCTACGATCCTCACCTCCCACCAAGACTCTACCACTGTCAGCATTGTCTTCAACATGTTCCCACTTACTCGCACCCATCCCAATACTCATCACCACTAACTGTGCATGTCCCCTATGCTGTGCATTCACTCACTCAGGACACCACCCCAACTGCACCGAAAGTAACAGCTGGGCCAACCACATAATGTTTTCATCTCCCTTACATAACTGGAGTTTGTTATCCCTGGAAGTATTCTGTACCATGCCTTGACATCCTTCCTAAAGTGTGGTGCTTAAAGTGTGGTTGAAATACCATGCTTTATCCAACCTCTACCTCTCTCTCATTCCAGAAGACAGGTATCCCACCTGAGTCAGAAAGTGGTGTGTTGTCCAAATGAAGCTTCACACTACTTATCGAGAGAGCATCCTGACTCTGAACAACGTAAGTAGCCAACTGTATGAAGCACTGGCATGAGCTGCTTGATAGCACCATTGATAACTCTTTCCATCACCTCACTGATATTGAGAAAAGACCGATGGGACAATAATTGGCAGGTTTTATTTGTCTTGTTTTTTAATGTGCACATGACATACTTACAGCAATTTAGTGCTCCTAAGATGCTGCTGGGCCTGCTGAGTTCATCCAGCTCCACACTTCGTTATCTCGGATTCTCCAGCATCTGCAGTTCCCATTATCTCTTGTAGCTGTACTGGAACAGTTTAGATTGGGGCACAGCTAAGTCTGGAGCACATGTATTCAGTTGTATTGTTAACATGTCGTCAGGGCCCATGGCCTTTGCAGTATCGAGTGCCTTCAGCTGTTTCTTGATATCACACAGAGTGAATCATATTGGCTGAAGACCAGAATCTGTGATGCTGAAAACTCAGGACGAAGCCAAGATGGATCACTTGGTCCATGTTACTGGCTAAAGATGGATGAAAAATTTCAGCCCTTTCTTGTGCACTGAAATGCTGGGATCTCTTATCATTGGGAATAGGGATATTTATGGAGGCTCCGGCCCTTTTAGGTGTTCATTGGCTTCCAGTATTTACGGCTGCCTATGGAGCTTAACTCTGACCCCTTGGCTGTGGAATCACTTACTCCAATTGAATACTTGCTGTTTTTGGTATTTGGCTTGCAAGTAGTCCTGAGTTGCATTTTGGCGGGTTGAGACCTTATTTCTATGTATACCAGATGCTGGTCCTGGAATCTCCTTCGGTGTTGAACTCTGAGCTGCTGGTAATTGTAGAGTGGGGATTAAGCCGAACGAAGAGGTTACAGGTTATGCTTGAATATAATTCTGCAGCTGCCTTACAGTACTTCATGGTTATTTGGTTTTTAGTCACAGGACCTTCTGAGCTCTGCCCTCAAAGAAACACAAAGAAGTATAACCTAAATGTAAAGGCAGGATTTCATCTTCACAAAGATTACGTGTTGGTTTCTTCTACCAATACTGTTGAGGACTGATACATCTGTGACATTTAATTTGGCGAGGATGAGGTCAAGCACATTTTTCTCTCTTGTCGCTTTCTTGAGTGGTTCCACAAGGAGCAGTCTGGCAGTTATATCCTTTAGGGCTTGGCTAATTCAATCAGAAGTGATGTTACCAAACCAGTCTTGGTGTCTTTGAAATCCAAAATCAAGATTACATTCAGAGCTCTTTCCACTCTCAGTGCTTCTTCCTGATAGTGATCAATGTAGAGAAGTAATGTAAAAGGTAAAGTTACCATAGTTCCCCTCTCTCATTAGGTGGTGAGCTCAACCAGAGGTCACCATGCCTCAGGTGAAGGGTGAGTTTGAGAAGACAGGGTCTTCAAGGTAACATCAGCTGGTGTGGGAGTTGAACGCTGATATCAATCTGCATCATATCCCACCCAACCAGCCAACTGAACTATCTGGCTCCTATTTGGAATGATACTGATTCATCAGTTGAGGGGTGGGGAGAGGCCAGTCAATGTTCTCTGCAGGACATTTCCTTTACCATATTTGACCTGATGCCATGTGTTTTTATGGCGTTCAAAGTCAATGCTGAGGACTGTAGAGTGACTCCCATCCACATGTATTCCACAGCGCAACCACCCTCAGTGGGTCAGTCCTGCCAGACTGACAGCACAAGCCCAGGGATGAATTATTTTTGTGTTTTGGCAATTGGCTGTAGTGAATGATTTATAGAAACATAGAAAATTGGTGCAGGAGTAGGCTATTTGGCCCTTCGAGCCTGCACCACCATTCAATATTGTCATGTCTGATCATGCAATCTCAGTATCACATTCCTGCTTTCTCCCAAACCCCTTGATCTCCTTTAGCTGCAAGGGCCACACCTAGCTCTGTCTTGAAAATATCTAATGAACTGACCCCGATAGCTTCTTTTGGGGGAGAATTCCACAGGTTCACAACTCTGAGTGAAGAAATTCTTCCTCATCTCAGTCCTAAATGGCTTACCCCTTATTCTGGCGCTATGACCCCTCGTTCTGGGCTTTCCCAACATCAGGAACATTCTTCCCATATCTAGCCTGTCTAGAATCATCAGGATTATAAAATTGTTTGACGTGTCCATCAGACTGGCTTTTAATTCCAGATAAATTAATAGGATTGTTGTGATAATATTTGAACCCCATGTCTGCAGAGCATTAGCTTTAGCCTCTGGGTTGCTATCCAGTGACATTACCACAATGCCACCACCTCCCCATTCTTAAATCAGCAATCTGGAAAAATCATAGCAACTAAACAATTACTAAATCAGGCTCAAAATGGCTATCTGTTGCATTTCTGAGATACCAGAGAGTGTGCACATGTAACAGACACACCTGCAGTTAATTTCTTCAAGAGGAGGATGGGATGGAAATGCTGTTTCGAATATTAAATATAGAATCCCTACATTGTGAGAACAGGCCCTTTGGCCCAACAAGTCCACACTGCATCCCACCCAGACCCATCCCTCTAATCTACACCTCCCTGAACACTACGGGCAATTTAGCACGGCCAATCCACCTACCATACACATCTTTGGACTGTGGGAGGAAACCCACACAGACACGGGGAGAACGTGCACACTCCACACAGACAGCCATCCAAGGCTGGAAACGAACCCAGGTCCGTGGTCCTGTGAGGCAGCAGTGATAGCCACTGTGCCGCCCAATGAAAGCTGCGGAAGAAAAATGACCAGATTACTTACTCTAAGATCCACAATCATATTGCACTCCTACTACACCATTAAAGCAATGGTTAGGAGTGGTCAGTGATTAGAAAGCTCCTGCTGGTAGCTCTGGAATGCAGCCTTGAAAACTCTGTCCCTGTGAGAGGAACCTGCACAGATTAATGGTTTAGCACCCGTTTCAGTGTGGCTGTGGATATGAACACATGACAGTAAGAAGAAACAGTGCCAACCAGAACAGGGAAAGCATACAGAAATAAGAAGTGGCAGATCCTTTAAATGATCAATTATCTTAAAACTCATAATAAGCTTTCCAAACAAAGCTGTGTTCCCAGTTCTGCGAATTCCAGTCTGTGATTTTCCCTCCATTAAATTTACAGTGGTAACTGCAGATGCATGCAGAAATGGAAAACCCCGTCCAGGTATATAGTTTGCTTTGTTTAAAAAAGTCCTATTACTGTTAACCAACTGAAAGAAAATTCTCAAATTCTTTAATTTTTGTAGGCTCTTATCTTATAAAGAACTTCTAATTTTTATTTATCGTTGCTCATCTTAGGAAAGCACACAGCATCAGTTTCTGCCTGAAGGTTAGCAGGTAGCAAGTAACATCAGTGAAAATATAAATGGCAGTGACAGGCTTAAGGTGCAATTTAAAAGTAAAACATTTTAAAGCAGGAGCAGAAGGGCAGGGGCATAGAAATGTAATGGCAAGTAATTGTTATGAAAACAACTTGGCTGAGTCTTATAAAGGTCTACGCAATGTGGAATCTGGCAAGATTTCCTGCAACATTAAGTGAGACATCTGGCAATCTCAACGTCAGGAACATCTCTTTCCATCAGTGTGGCGAGCTTATCACGAACCAACAACAAATTGCAAAATAATGAAGATTATTGCTTGTTTAGCACCTTATTGTTAGTCCATAAAAACCAAAAGAGCTGCGGATGCTGTAAATCAGGAACAAAAACAAAGTTGCTGGAAAAGCTCAGCAGGTCTGCCAGCATCTGCGAAAGAAAAAAAACAGTTAATGAGTTGGGTCTGGTGACCTTTCCTCAGAACCTTCTGAGGAAGGGTCACCGGGCCTGAAATATTAACTCTGTTTTTGTTCGATGTGTAGCTATTGTTTGTCCATTAATATTCAGCTTTCCATCTTACTGAGCCTGTCAAACAGGCCATGCATCAGACATAATGAGGTGGAAATCAAAGCGTAGTAGATGGTGAATTCAGCTCTCTCTTTGTTCCAAAGGACCTCCATGTTGGGCACCAACATCGTAGGGAGTGCCCCATGGACTGGTCCATACATATCCCACATTCTCAAATATTAACATCTGACGTGTCAGCCTCTAAGAACTCTCATGACATATTTTCAATCCTGCACTTCAATGCTTCATCTTGGACTGCTCCAGAGACTCTCATTGTAACAGTGCTGCATAAACACGGTGTGTTCAGGGGCACAAACCCAGCTCATGGACTGGACCAGGTTACATCTCTCGGCTCTTTTTTCACTGTTATAAAGCTTAGTCATTCTGCGATTGCCTAAATGCTCACAGCATCCCTGCTTTGCTGTGCCTTTTTGCACATTGTCCTTGCAGCTTGAGATACCAAACTTAGTTCTTTCTTGCCTTGCTGTTTAGTGCAGACGTGAAAGCTGGAAGCTTGCCCTGGTTGTCTGCAGGCATGATCCTAGCAACGTAGGTAAAATATTGCCAAGTCATGCATTCAATCATTTGGATTTATGCTTAGTCTGAGATGCTTCACAAAATATGATGTAATAGCTTCTTACACAAGTGAAACTAGTCATGGTAAAGTGAAAAGGTTCGATTTAATAATTTATGATGCCATTGTCAATGTTAAAAGCTCTTATGTCTTTCTGTACACTCTATGTACTTCATAATCATAACTACATCACAGAACACTAAAATGAAGTCCAAGGACATCATCCCATCCATTAGACTAAGCTTCCTCTCCTTTCACCATTCACACATTATGTTTGCAATATGCGGTCAGTGCAGAATGCAAAGCAACAAATTACCAAGGCTTCTTTTCCAGCAAATCCCAAATTAGTATCCATCACCACCTAGTAGAATAACACAGCAAATACACGGAAATACCATCACTTCCAAACCTTTCTTGGATGGGCTTAAATTTTTTTGTTTTTGTTGGGTTCAAGTTGTAGAAGTCTAATAGCAGAATAGAATATAACAGACCTGGACTTTAATGGTTCAAAAAAAAAGGTGGATCATCATCTTCTCAAAAGCATCTAAAGATAGGCAACTTCCTGAAGATAACTTAAGAAAAAAAATGACTGAATGAAGTGTGCATGTATTTGTTTGAAACCATGGAAGCGATAATTATTTGACAGCCATTTGAAAGCACATAACAAAAGTGTTGCTGAGAAAAGACCGAATTCGTTAAAGTTTTTCATCTTGCCCAATTCAGGGCAATTTTACAAGAATACAAATTCAAGGGGAAAGCCAACATTCATACTGCACGAAAGAAGACTGTGGATAGATAGGCAAGTGGTTTCTCATTGTTCGAGGCATTGCTGTGGAGAATGACCCCATTCACTCATAGTAAAGCGTTTGTAAATTTTAAACAAAATAGATTGAATTTGATTGGTGTGTGCATTTCCCTGAAAAAAGGATCAGCGAATAGCTTCGCTTAATTTGTCAAGTCGGAATAGGTGCAGTGTGTGGATATGTTCTTTCTGCAAAGAACAGGCCCCTGTATATTAATACATGTAGATTCCAGTACACGCAAGAGCACCAAACTGCAACCCTAACTGATAGTTCAAACTTGATTGTCAATATAGTTCCTCACACATTCAGGATTATCCAGCAAGTGTTATCCAATTTCTGGTAAAACCAGGCAGATCAGAGAATTGATACCCTGATCTGATCATTCCTCACGTATATCTCAAACTCATGGAAGGCACCGAGGTGATCATACATAGTCTTGAAAAGTATCCAGTCTTTCTCCTATTACCCTGGAAGGGCAAGGTATTTCAAACATTTGAGTAAAAGGTAAAGCTGTCAAATATCATGCTCCTTCAGCACTTTGCAACAAAGGTAGTTATTATGCCCACAGTTTGCACTTGCAAAAGAAACAACACAGTATCTAACATTAGACGTGATTCAATTTGACAACATCCAGATCAACCAGATTCAAACTGCCTAGTTTAAAATTTAACAAAATGTCAATCTGTATTAATGGATACATTCTCCATGGCAACACTTCTTCCAATCAAATTCCACTTGCAGATCATTACTCTCCTCTAGTGCATTATAAGTTTTGGTTTTCTCCTTGAATTTGTTATTTTGTGAAATATCCAAGGCAGAAAGCTTTGAGAAAAACAAAGCACTCAAATTGTTAATTGCTGTAATGAAGCATGTTGAATTAAATGAAGCAGCTAGTATCCTTGTACCACACTTGTGTTCTGGTCATGCCATATGCAGTTTTGCATTACTTCTGGTGTTCTTTTGTTTCTGTTGGGAAATGGAAAATAGCAGCAGTAGAAGATTTGAATGCCAAATGAGGTTGGCGTGGATCCCACTCTGACATGGCAGTTTAATAACTGTGCTGCTTTTACCAACTGAAAGAATTTTGGATTGGTTTGTGTCTTTGCAGGCATAGAGAGGGAGTAGTTCGGTCTTGTTGTTCTACTTTGTCATGCTAAGTAGGGGGTCAGTTAGCTTGGATGGCTGTTTGCAATGCAGAGTGATGCCAATCGCATTGGTCCAGTTCCTACACGAGCTGAGTTTACTTTGAAGGACTGTCTTTCTTAACCTCTCCCCTCACAGGAGGCTGTGTGACCCTCAGATGAAACCGTCATCAGCTACCTTTTTCTCTAAAGAGAGAGCAGCCGTAAGGTCTGGTAAGACTTCATCTCTTTTTATATAAGAACGTTGGCATCAGTATGCAACAAGTAAGGTTGGTGGAGTCTGATCTTTTGCATGTGTTCCAGATAATGATGACCACCAGACAAGCATTTCTATTCAGCATTTAAAACTGAATCATTTCTATTCTGCAACTCCTTGAAATTGAAGCTTAGAACCTGTGGCATGCAGTAATATAAGCACTGAAAGAAATGATCTGACACACAGGGTAAGGCTTCAACAGTCTTGCCAGACATCTTTATAAACATTGTAAAACCCAGTGTCAGAATATTCTATACATTTAGGCTGATATGCAACCCCTGACATTGAACACTTCATTCTACCCTTAATGGCGCATATCTATCAGCAGGGTGATAAATGTCACTTCACAGAAGGTGGCATTAATGATAACAACCAAAGATATTCTTGAAGAGTTTGCAGAAGTTTTAGAATACACAAAAATTGCATACTTTGCACAATAATGGAGGAAGATTGAGTGCTGTTATAATTTCGTCAAGAGTGCTTATTTTTCAACTTTTTGTCTGGAGATCCTCTGAAAGTTCAGATCGTAAATGTACCATTCTCATGCTAATAAACCATCTGGACCAAGAATATCTGAATTTTGTTCTTCTGTGCTGGATTAAATCATCTAAACTAAGGGTAGATGGACTAAAAAGAGGTAGAAAGGGGTATGGAAGGTATTAAGAGCTCAGGATATTGGCAGCTGAAAGTCCAATTTCTATGGTGCAATGATGGCAATCAGACACAGGCAAGTTCTGTGAAATTGTACGTGTACAGAACTTTTGAAAGATTGTGGAAAGGTCACATTATCAAAGGACAGAGAAGGCCATTTAAATCATGCAAATACCATAGAATATACCAAAGGAAGTTCACTACATTCTGCCACTTAGACTCTTATCCTGCTCTAAGAGCTTGAACTATTACACTTTTGAATATTTTAAATGGGTCACAATTTGCTAGTTGTGGCATTAGCTTGTTATTAGATTATTCACCATGGTATTTCTGCATGTATTCCCTGAAAAAATAAAAGTGGCAACATGTGGACTGTTATTCAGCCATACACGAAAATTGCCCTCTAGTTATTTTAGCCATGAAGATTTGAGTCAATGAATTAAAATCACAAGGCGAGTCATAAGGTGTGAATAGAAAACAGAGATTAATAAATGGGTCTTTTACTGAGTGACAAGATGCAATAAGTAGCGTGTCACAGGGATCAGTGCTAGGACCTCAACTATTTACAACTTATAAAGTGACTTGGATGAAGGGACAAATGACATGGTTGTTAAAGCAGCTGATTACACAAATTTTGTTGGAAAAACAAAATTTGTGAAAAAGAATACAGGACCATAACCATAATACCTCAAGATATAAGAGCAGAATTAGACCATTTGGCCCATTGAGTCTGCTCTGCCATTTGATCCTGGCTGATATGTTTCTGAAACCTGTTCTCTCACTTTCTCCCTCTAACCCTGATCCCCTTACCAATCAAGAACGTTATCTCGGTCTTAAAAACACTCCATGATTTGGCCTCCACAGCCCTCTGTGGCAATGAGTTCCACAGGTTAACCATTCTTTGGCTGAAGAAAATTAACCTCATCTCTGTCCTAAAGGGTTGTTCCTTCACACAAAGTTTGTGTCTGTGGGTTAAGGCTCTCCTACTCATGGAATTGTTTTCTCCGCATCCAATTTATCCAGGCCTCTCCGAATTCTGTAAGTTTCAATCTGACCCTCCCTCATCCTTCTAAACTCCATGGAGAACAGATGCTGAGTCCTCAAACACTTGTTATATGACAAGCCCTTCATTCCTGAACAAAAACACAGTTGCTGGGAAAGCTCAGCAGGTATGGCAGGGTCTGTGAAGAGAAATCAGACTTAACATTTCGGATCCGTTCCTCAGGACTGATTGTTCCGAGGAAGTGCCACCGGACCTGAAACATTAGCTCTGTTTTTGCCTTCACAGATGCTGCCAGACCTGCTGAGCTTTTCCGGCAACTTTGTTTTGTTCCTGACTTACAGCATTCGCAGTTCTTTCGGCCTTCATTCCTGAGGTCATTCTTGTAAGCCTCCTCTGGACCCCCTCCAATGCCAACACATCCTTCCTTAGGTATGGGGCCCCAGACTGACCACAGCATTTCAAATGCAGTCTGATTAGAGCTTTATACAGTCTCAGCTGTACATCTCTGCTCTTGCATTTTAGCCCTCAGGAAATGAAAGCTAAAGTTGCATTTGCCTTCTTAGCTGCCAATTGAATCTGCATGTTAACTTTAAAAAAATCCCGAACTAGGATGCACAAATCCCTTGTGCTTCGGATTTTCAAAATCTTTCTTCATTTAGAAAATGTGTCTCTCTATACTTTGCACCCATATGCATAACCTCACACTTTCCCACATCGAATACCATCTGCTATTTACCCACTCTCCTAGCCTGCCCAAATCATTCTGCAGCCTCCCACTCCCTCAACACTACCTGTCCCTTGACCTATTTTCATATCATGTTTTAGAAAGATAGATAGGTCAGGTGAGTGGCCATTGATTAGGCAAGTGGAGTGTTATATAGGAAACAAATCTGGAATTGAGAGTTTTGGCAGGAAGAATTGAAAAAAAAATGCCTAAGCGGTAAAAGATTGCAAATTTCTGAGATGCAGAGGATTCTGCTTTTCCTAGTACATGGATTGCAAAATGCTCGGTATGTAGGTATAGCAATTAATTATGAATGCCAAAAGAATATTATTTATTAAAAGGAGAATTAAAAACAAAAAAAAGGGGAGAACATGCCTCAGTGAAACAGGACACTGGTAAGACTATGATAATAAAATGTGAGGCTGGATGAACACAACAGGCAAAGCAGCATCTCAGGAGCACAAAAGCTGACGTTTCGGGCCTAGACCCTTCATCAGAGAGGGAGATGGGGAGAGGGAACTGGAATAAATAGGGAGAGGGGGGGAGGCGGACCGAAGATGGAGAGTAAAGAAGATAGGTGGAGAGAGTATAGGTGGGGAGGTAGGGAGGGGATAGGTCAGTCCAGGGAAGACGGATAGGTCAAGGAGGTGGGATGAGGTTAGTAGGTAGATGGGGGTGCGGCTTGGGGTGGGAGGAAGGGATGGGTGAGAGGAAGAACCGGCTAGGGAGGCAGAGACAGGTTGGACTGGTTTTGGGATGCAGTGGGTGGGGGGGGGGGGGAGGGGAAAAGAGCTGGGCTGGTTGTGTGGTGCAGTGGGGGGAGGGGACGAACTGGGCTGGTTTAGGGATGCAGTAGGGGAAGGGGAGATTTTGAAACTGGTGAAGTCCACATTGATACCATTAGGCTGCAGGGTTCCCAGGCGGAATATGAGTTGCTGTTCCTGCAACCTTCGGGTGGCATCATTGTGGCAGTGCAGGAGGCCCATGATGGACATGTCATCTAGAGAATGGGAGGGGGAGTGGAAATGGTTTGCGACTGGGAGGTGCAGTTGTTTGTTGCGAACTGAGCGGAGGTGTTCTGCAAAGCGGTCTCCAAGCCTCCGCTTGGTTTCCCCAATGTAGAGGAAAACGCACCGGGTACAATGGATGCAGTATACCACATTGGCAGATGTGCAGGTGAGCCTCTGCTTAATGTGGAATGTCATCTTGGGTGGCACAGTGGTAGTATGGCGCACTGACCTCTACATCGCCGAGGCCAGACGCCAACTCTCCGACACCACCTCCTACCGCCCCCTCGATCATGACCCCACACCCGAGCACCAAACCATCATCTCCAACACCATTCATGACCTCATCACTTCAGGGGACCTCCCACCCACAGCCTCCAACCTCATTGTTCCCCAACCCCGTTTCTATCTCCTTCCCAAAATCCACAAACCTGCCTGCCCTGGTCGACCCATTGTCTCAGCCTGCTCCTGCCCCAGCGAACTCATCTCCACCTATCTGGACTCCATTTTCTCCCCTTTGGTCCAGGAACTCCCCACCTACATCTGTGACACCACCCACGCCCTCCACCTCCTCCAGGACTTCCAATTCCCTGGCCCCCAACACCTCATTTTCACCATGGACGTCCAGTCCCTGTACACCTGCATTCCGCATGGAGATGGCCTCAAGGCCCTCCGCTTCTTCCTGTCCCGCAGGCCCGACCAGTCCCCCTCCACTGACACTCTCATCCGCCTAGCTGAACTCGTCCTCACACTCAACAACTTCTCTTTTGACTCCTCCCACTTCCTACAGACTAAGGGGGTGGCCATGGGCACCCGCATGGGCCCCAGCTATGCCTGCCTCTTTGTAGGTTACGTGGAACAGTCCCTCTTCCGCACCTACACAGGCCCCAAACCCCACCTCTTCCTCCGGTACATTGATGACTGTATCGGCGCCGCCTCTTGCTCCCCAGAGGAGCTCGAACAGTTCATCCACTTCACCAACACCTTCCACCCCAACCTTCAGTTCACCTGGGCCATCTCCAGCACATCCCTCACCTTCCTGGACCCCTCAGTCTCCATCTCAGGCAACCAGCTTGTAACTGATGTCCATTTCAAGCCCACCGACTCCCACAGCTACCTAGAATACACCTCCTCCCACCCACCCTCCTGCAAAAAGTCCATCCTCTATTCCCAATTCCTCTGCCTCCGCCGCATCTGCTCCCACGATAAGACATTCCACTCCCGCACATCCCAGATGTCCAAGTTCTTTAAGGACCGCAACTTTCCCCCCACAGTGATCGAGAACGCCCTTGACCGCGTCTCCCGTATTTCCCGCAACACATCCCTCACACCCCGCCCCCGCCACAACCGCCCTAAGACGATCCCCCTCGTTCTCACACACCACCCCACCAACCTCCGGATACAACGCATCATCCTCCGACACTTCTGCCATCTACAATCCGACCCCACCATCCAAGACATTTTTCCATCCCCACCCCTGTCTGCTTTCCGGAGAGACCACTCTCTCCGTGACTCCCTTGTTCGCTCCACACTGCCCTCCAACCCCACCACACCCGGCACCTTCCCCTGCAACCGCAGGAAATGCTACACTTGCCCCCACACCTCCTCCCTCACCCCTATCCCAGGCCCCAAGATGACATTCCATATTAAGCAGAGGTTCACCTGCACATCTGCCAGTGTGGTATACTGCATCCATTGTACCCGGTGCGGCTTCCTCTACATTGGGGAAACCAAGCCGAGGCTTGGAGACCGCTTTGCAGAACACCTCCGCTCAGTTCGCAACAAACAACTGCACCTCCCAGTCGCAAACCATTTCCACTCCCCCTCCCATTCTCTAGATGACATGTCCATCATGGGCCTCCTGCACTGCCACAATATTGCTACCCGAAGGTTTCAGGAACAGCAACTCATATTCTGCCTGGGATCCCTGCAGCCATATGGTATCAATGTGGACTTCACCAGTTTCAAAATCTCCCCTTCCCCTACTGCATCCCTAAACCAGCCCAGTTCGTCCCCTCCCCCCACTGCACCACACAACCAGCCCAGCTCTTCCCCCCCACCCACTGCATCCCAAAACCAGTCCAACCTGTCTCTGCCTCCCTAACCTGTTCTTCCTCTCACCCATCCCTTCCTCCCACCCCAAGCCGCACCCCCAGCTACCTACTAACCTCATCCCACCTCCTTGACCAGTCCGTCTCCCCTGGACTCACCTATCCCCTCCCTACCTCCCCACCTATACTCTCTCCACCTATCTTCTTTACTCTCCATCTTCGGTCCGCCTCCCCCTCTCTCCCTATTTATTCCAGTTCCCTCTCCCCATCCCCCTCTCTGATGAAGGGTCTGGGCCCGAAACGTCAGCTTTTGTGCTCCTGAGATGCTGCTTGGCCTGCTGTGTTCATCCAGCTTCACACTTTGTTACCGTATCCCTGGCCTCTGTTTACATGACCCACTATGACACCAGAATTCTTTAGTGATTTGTTTCTAGTCACCCAGCAAGTTCCATGGCCATGAGATACAAGTCGTAGGACAATGCAAAGTGGTGGGGCAAGTACATGGAAAGAGACCATAGTGATTGGGACTAGGTGGACATCATTGACTATGAGGTTCTTGATTGAGTTTGTTGTTAATCTGGCCCAATCAGGAGAGCCTTGGCTGACCAATATAACCAGGACATTAGAATCCTCTCAGCTGAAGACTGACTCCGAGCTGGCTGACCACAGCCAGTGTATTACGTACCAGTAAATCAAGGATGACTTGGCGACAGGATATCGGCCTCTGTACGGTTATTTCAGAGACAAAATAATCCATTGAGTATCTGCATCGTGTTATCATGAATTACAAAATTATTAAATATATATAATTTCTTTTGTTCATTGCTCTTGCAGACAATAAAAATGAAAACTTTGTTTAATTTTAAATTTTAACTTTAAAAAATGTTAATTTTGATATTTTACACATTCCATTCACTTTAGGTTTGGGATAGCAGGATGCTTCTGTGATAGTTTATTACCTTTGCTAAAGAAGTACTCAGTATGTATATATGTTAAGACCTATCTTGAAATTTCCCACCAGCTATAGGTAGATGAACAATCTGAGCTCCCACTGGGCCATCCAGATTGGCTGATCTATTATTTGGTTCTTGGATCAATGCTGACTGAGCAGACGTCAGTCTGGAGTAGTATATTGGGAAGTAGCAATTGGCTTCAGGAACCCTATCTTACGGACGCATTTCGCTCCTGACAACTATCCGGTGACACTCACTGACTGTGAATCAGATATGAGCAGATATCTGGTGCAGACAGGGTTGAGTTACTGCATCGTTCAAGTTTGAAGAGCTCACCGTCCCTTGTTGGAGGTGAAATTCAAGTTTTGGTAGAGGCGCAGAAGGGCTAATACACCCTAACCGATTTTCCCACCAATAGGGATTTTACTCCACATTTCCCAGCCTAAACACACAATGGATATAGCAGCCAGATGCTGGCGAACCTCTTGCACATTGTCACTCAATTAATAATCAATAGCTTTTGGACAAGAAGATAGAGAAATAGAAAATTCTGGCACATTACACTGAATTCAAATGATGCAACCTCGCAAAGGATTGTTTTTGAAACCATTTTGACTTTTTTTAGGGTTTATTATGCCTTGTTTTGATGAAAGCAGAAATATTCTGACTACACATTCAACCAGATATCATCCCATCAGAGCAAGCCAGAGACAAAAATTATGTACAACTAGTTTTAACCCTTATTTTTGTTTGGCACAAAACAAAAAGGAAAATGCTGACGTTATGAAACAAATGGGTTTGTAATAGTCTCGGTAGTGTGAAACATGCCCAATTTTGGAGCAGAATATCTAATCACTGAAAGGGCTGCTATTGCTATGGAAGCCTCAGAGTGTTGTCTTTTGTGATAGTTCTGAATGGAGAAGGACTGAATGATTGAGAATAAGGCCTCAGAACGCCAGAAAAGGGTCATTTGGTTTGTGTTATCACTCGGTTTGTGTAATAGCCTTAAAAAACATTTAATTGACAGCATCTAATTTATTTACAGGGAAAGCCAATCTTGAAAGACACAGAATTCAATACAAAATAAATACAACTGCTCTGCACATTGATCTAAGAATTAAGTAAATAACATTACAGGATTACTGGGAGGTTTTGAAGCATAACAAATTGCAGGATGAGAAGTAAGAATGGAAGATTATGCTGCCCTAATTTACAGAGTGAGGCCAGGCTTTCATTCTAAGTAAGAATAATGGGAGTGTATGGGGGCCCAGGCTAGGAAAACCTTCCACTTGTTTGCTGGTTCTTGCTGACTGCTGAAGCATAATTACTCAACCACTCAACGATAGGCCCAGATGGCTCTTACCACAGCCCTGTGGTTTAGAATTAACACATCTGTTCATACTCTAACAATGAGGGTCTTAGCACTGACTGCCAGGCAGCCCAGGTGGAATTTATAGCTGTTAAATCTATCTGGCAGCAGTATACCTAGGACCCCTGGTGTTCTGACACTCCATAAAACAATACAGCTGCATAAAATATTTAACAAGTCAGTAATGTGATGTCTTTAAGCTACTCTGTTAATGTATAGTATTATTAATCCTGCGGTACTAAGTCTACAGGCAGCAAAACATCCCAGAAGACAGTGCTTTAAAAAAAACCTTCATAATTATTTGAGTACTTAATAATTTGAAGCCTTAAACTGTAAGATAATTCTCCATTTCTCATTTCTTCACCATAAAGTGTTTTTTGATTAATGGTGGATATAATAGTGAAACTTGTGCTGGTACAGGTGCAGCAAGTGTCGGTACCATCAACACAGGTGCAAGAAATACACATCTTCCATGACAGCAGTTCTCATCCTGGGGAGCTCAGACCAACTTCTTCCACAGGCACCTTTGAAAAGCTTCACGGCAGACCTGCTGTGCTGCAGTTAAAATCACGCTACCAGTGCGCAACCATAGACACTGAACGCTGGGTATCACAGAGGGGTCAGATAGCATCCAAAGAGACAGAGCAAGTTAATGTTTCAAAACTAGCTGTTTCCTTCTTCAGTGGCTGCTAACAACTCAGACTTGCCCCGCATGGATTTCACCTCAAGCTTCGCCCTTTGTGTTTCAAATCCACCCAGGAATTACAAGTATCTGCAGGACAGCCAACATTCCTCAGACTGCTGTTCCTGCTGGATCCTGAGATCCATGATTCAGCTGTGATGAAGAGTCATCTAGATTGGAAAAATTAGGTTGCTGTCTCTCCATGGATGCTGCCTGGCCCACTGTGATCTTCAGCATTTGTTGTCTTCAGTACAGATTCCAGCATTTTCAGTACTTTGCTCCCACTTTAGAACCAACCCAGGTTTCCAATTCCATACACACCATTCTTTTGGACTGCCTGTTCTCACCGGTATCTGCACACATGCACACTGCTGTCGCTGCTTGGCCTGCTGTGTTCATCCAGCCTCACATTTTATTGTCTCTTCACACATGCTATCGAATTACACTATTTTGTTCAGTATTGCTTCCCTCAACAGCTTTTTTGCACACTTTCACAAAATATCAAGGCAAGAACAATGGGAGAGCTATCTTTGAGCCCAGTGGCAATGATGTTGCCATGGTACTATTATCACTTTCATTCCTTTAAAACAAAAAGGCGCTCTCCTCTTAATGTGCGTTGCTGGGATGGAATGGTGGCTCAGTAATTAGCACTGCTGCCTCACAGCACCAGGGGCATGGGTTCGATTCCAGCCTCAGGCAACTGTCTGCGTGGAGTCTGCACATTCTTCCCGTGTCTACGTGGGTTTCTTCTGGGTGCTCTGGTTTCCTTCCACAGTCCAAAGATGTGCAAGTTAGGTGCATTGGCCATTCTATAGTGCCCAGGATAATGCATCCAGGTAGATTAGCCATAGGAAATACAGGTTTACAGTGATGGGCTGGGTCTGGGTGGGATCCTCTTTGGAGAAGGAATGTGAACTCATTGGCTGAATGGCCTGCTTCCACTCTGTAGGGATTCAGCGATCTCTAGCATTTTTTGTTTTCAGTTCAGATTCCAGCATCTGCAGTAATTTGCTCCTATATTCTATGGTTCCACGTTCTGCATCCTGGCAAAATAGCGATCTCCACAGGTACTGGAATCCAGGCTCGATACAATAGAGTGAGCCTTGATGATGAGTGCAGCAGAAAAGCTGTATAATGAAAAGAGAATTCGTGATTAACTGGACCTGTTTGTTGAAGATGTATGAAGGCCTAATTAAGAATTTCCAATTATTATTATTATTGTCTTGTAAACAATCTTAAGTTTGGTCCTAATTCATTTCAAGTGTGATTTTGGCTGTGCGTTTTTCCGACTTTTACAGCAGTATTTTGCATCCTCACAATATGTCCTGTTTGAAAGGCATGTTTACTTGTTGGGGTGTAGTATGGAAAGTTCAGGCATGAGGGAAATTGGTTGGTGGCGAGAGCATGGGGTGAAGGCAGGGCAGTGACCAACTTTAGAACTTTAACAGCTCCTGTATCATTGAATACAGTAAAATATAGCTCAATGATGTTGCAATTTTCAGAGAGCACAAGTGTCACAGAACACATTATTCTAGATTTGCAGCTGAAAACATGCACTATTATAAAGTCGTCTCAATAGTATAGGCCATTAGCATGGTGCAGAAATTTCAACATATTATGGTGAGAAATTTGAGCTGTTTTTGGTACATACTAATTTTATAACCACTAGGAATCATGCACCTACACCCACACTCCTTCGTATATAAGAATATTGACCTCATTTATTAGAATCTACAACTGAACTCAGTTCTTAACAACTGGAAGTGGGGGGGACTGGTGGTTGGCAGTTTGTTACTTGGACATTATTCAAGGATTTGTTTTTCTAATATTTTTTATATCTTTAAAGTAAAATTGTTGTTAATTTCACATCAGATTAACTTATTTTTCATATTGTCACTTGTACCTAGGTACAGTGAAAAGTGGAATGTCACCACACTGTGGCACCATCTTGGATAACAGAATAAATCACTGAATAAATTGTACATATGTTAAAATACTGGATAAGTTAATATTAGAATCACATTACTAAAACTGAAACAGCTTCAAAAGTTCATCTTTCCCTCTCCGTAGACTTCACCCTCTCTGCTCCTCCAGTCGCCATAGTCTCACATTATCCCTGGGATCATGGCAATATGCTCCTTTATTGCCATCAGTGTCATCACCTCCAAGCTGGAGACAGACAAACTGCACAAGCCCCACACTCCTCCATTGCTAGATATCAAATGATGGCTCCTGGCTCCTTGTTGATCAATAGGTCTTGGCCCATCTTCCAACCGTGATGGAGAGGGGATGGAGATACTTGGGCCCTCCAAGCCTCCCGCAGGACGATATCAGGTGGTGGTCCCGGGGCAACCAAAACTGAAAGAAAACATGACTGAGCTAGCGAGCTAGAAAGCCAGAAATGAAGACATAGTAAGAACTGACGATGCTGGAGTCAGAGATAACAGTGTGGAGCTGGAGGAACACAGCAGGCCAGACAGCATCAGAGGAACAGGAAAGGTGAATGTTTCGGGTCGGGACCCTTCAGAAATGGGGAGGGGGAAGGGAGCTCTGATATAGAGAGAGGGGATGGGGCCGGGGAAGGTAGGTGGGCCACCTCACTGACCAATCTCCACCATTCCCTACCTGCACTCACCTATCACCATCCCCTCTACTTTCCTCAGCCACACCCCTCCTGCCAATGTTAGTTAGTTATCTTCATATTTTGTCTTCAAGCTATCAGAGCCACATCACATTGCTACCTGAACAATGCACAATTGAACATAGTTTCAGTATTCCTGCTGTCACAAAAGAAGTTGAAATGAGAAAAGAAGAAGGCTAAAATAAAACAAAGAACAGTGGATACTGGAAATGTGTAATAAAAACAGAAATTATTGGACAAACATATTAGATCTGATAGCATTTGTGGAGAGAAATCAGGATTTTAATCTCCAGTCCAGTGACCCCTCTTCAAAACTGAGGAAGGCTTGTTCTTTCCAATATATCATACACAACCATTCTCTTATGTGTTCTCAAAAAACAAGCGGTATTATATTAAGACCCTGGGGAGAAATAGTACTAAATATTGCTGACCATAAATACCGCAGAGTGCGTGGAGTTAGAAACTCAACACTAGACCAGATTACAAATATTGGGATGAACAGACAAAGATATATTGGTCCTAACCTAACATAAATACTAATCGCTAACTTTAGGTACTTTTAAGTCGTCATTGGAGAAGCATATGGACGTACATGGAATAGTGTAGGTTAGATGGGCTTCAGATCAGTATGACAGGTCGGCACAACATAGAGGGCCGAAGGGCCTGTACTGTGCTGGAATGTTCTATGTTCTAATCAGACCTTGGTAGATCTTGATAACTGTGTATTCACATATTTATATTAATGTCTTAAAAACAGCGTAACTTTGAAGGCAAACCCTGAAGAACATCCTTTACATCCTCCTGGACCAATCTGTATAGTGTCCAAACCCATAGTGTTGTGTCAAATCATACATTAAAGATGGTAGCAGATATAGGATTCACAGTCTTGAAAATCATGGCAGCAGTAAAGATCAGGAAACAGATCTGAGACTTTTTTTGAAGAGAAAAGAATTCAAAAACCTATTTTCATAGAAAGATCAGAACAGCTTGGAGGCTGTTGAGCAGTCACTAAAGCTGTGAACTGTAGTTGTGAAACATCTTTGGAAAGAAAAACCACCAGAACATTGTGTGTCTCAAAAAGTCTTTTACAGCGACTAACAGGTGGAACAACCCTTTTAAGTTGTGGGAGGTGTGAAAGCCCACCAGCAGCTAAAGGGAGACGTCCAAATCTGGGAAAGAAAACTGATTACGAGACATACAAAGTGGGTACAATCTCTTGAGGGAAGGGAGATTAAAGTTTCATTTTCATGGAAAAATAAGACAGGCTGAACAGCATGGTTAAGACTTCAAACAGTCAGTTAACATCCATCTGAGGTATTCAATTGATAAAAAGAGAGATAATTCTTAGTTTCAGATCTAAAGAATACTGATTAGAAACAAGGGGAAAAAAATCATTATTGTAATTTGAGAGAGAAGCCTTACGAACTAAGCTCATGATTTTTAAAATCTATTTAAGTGACTTGAATGACAAAATCAAGCACCATTTGGAAAACAAGTTTTCTTGATCTTATTCATTAAAATACAACAAATCAAATAAAAGAAAAGAGAATGAATCTGATCACACAGTGATGCAGAAATACCTCTGAGACAGAAAAATGTGTCAATGATATTATGGCAGGCGTCTTTGGTATAGTCAAAAACTCATTGAATTTAATAGTGAAGCCTTTTTGAGAATGTTTTTATCCATAGATATGTTGGAAATCTTTCAGCCACCTTGGAAAAGGCATTTCTTCATCTATTTTGAAGATGCCGCCATTTGGTAAAGGAAAACTAAACTGTGCTATGGAAAACAGTGTAATAGCTTTAATAGCTTTCAGTTTTAGTGCTACAACAATCCTG
This sequence comes from Stegostoma tigrinum, assembly GCF_030684315.1. Classification (NCBI taxonomy): domain Eukaryota; kingdom Metazoa; phylum Chordata; class Chondrichthyes; order Orectolobiformes; family Stegostomatidae; genus Stegostoma; species Stegostoma tigrinum. The sequence goes on along the minus strand of NC_081357.1, from coordinate 113,133,714 downwards.
AGAGCTACAAATGTTCAGCAACAGCTTTACTAAACAAAAGAATTCAATAAGGAAACAAAAATGTGTGCAGTGCAGGAGAATAAAATCCTAACAATCATCATCAAAATCAGGAAGTTGATCAACAACCTCACAGGCCTCTTAATAAATCGATAGATGCAAAAAGTTTTACTGATAACAATCCTTGCCCTAGAAAAATGTAAGTTGTTGGCCCCATTTGATAAGTGAGAAAATTGGGAGCTGTGGAAACACAATTCCTAACATTTGATGGCTTCTGAATTGGACACCAAATCAATTTGTTTCCAATTCAATGTGTACATTCATGCCTTAGAATCACATAAATAAGATCAAGTCAATATTGCAAGAGAATTAGACGTATATGAAGAACAACAATGCATGGATAGGCTACTTCGCTTCTTCTTTGGGCCACTAATAAGTGCCTCCAAAACTCCTAAAGCTGTAAAATAAATATAATTACTTTGTAACTCTAAAAGAGTCTTGTAGTTACATCATTGCTAGTTCCTTTAGCCAGATCAATTGAGTCTTTGATCCAATGGAAACCAGCCAGGAATTAGCAAAATCTCCAATTGTACCTAAAATATTTCTATACCTTGTTATAGAATTTCCTCATCATAGGTTTAATTTGAGAAGGGAAGACACCTAAGGGACAATGTTTTCACGCAGAGGGTGGTGGGTGTATGGAATGAGCTGCAAGAGGAAATGGTGAAGGCTGGTATAATTAGAATATTTAAAAGACATCTGGTGGGGTATATGAATAGGTAGGGTTTAGAGAGATGTGGGTCAAGTGCTGGAAAATGGGACTAGATTAATTTAGGATATCTGGTTAGCATAGACGAGTTAGACCTAAGGGTCTGTCCAGCTTTATGACACTATTACTGTATGTATCAACACAGTCCAGAGAGCAAATCCAGTAAAGTAAATCAGTAATATTCAAAAATGAACAAATTGATCATACTGGAACTTAATTATGAAGCATACAAGGTGAGTTGGACCAGTCATCAGCTTTACTGAATTTTCCTTCCAAGGCATGAATCAAGTCAAAGAGTTGGAAAGGAATGGGAGAGATGAGGAAATGATACATAGTGGATATTGTAAAACAACATAATGAGTAGCTTATTCGATATATCTAACTATTAATCAATGTTTAGAATGAGGGGAAAAGTACTTGGGGATCTGTACTGTGTAAAGGCAATAAGGACCTGCAGCAAACTTGCAATGATATCACAGAGCTATATGTCAATGATTATAAAAACAACTGGTTGGGTGGAGTTAGGACATTCAAGAATTTGAACTTTGCACAGACCAGGTTACAAACCAGACATAAAATCATGAAGATGACATATCAATACCATATTCAGCAGTTTATAGAATCACTATATAATAGATAGTGTTATTTTGAAATCTAACCTTGAAGACAGTTTCTGACTTTGAGTTTGGTCAAGGGGAAAGCAATGTGGTAAAAAAAGACATAGGATAAAACCCCAGCAGACCAGTTAAGGGATGTTTAAATTAACATCGAAGCCCTTGAAGAGAGGAGATAGCAACATTTGTTGACCATTAAAAGGTAATAGAAGAAAAACTGCTCAGATATATATTTTTGAATCTCAAAGGATTCCACTTATGAATGGTATTCCCATCAGCCAGGAACTATAACAGAGATTAGGGGGCCAGATGTCCATCATAGAGGTTGGAATTAGGATCCAGGAAATTGCCTGTTCGTGTGGTCCTATCTCCTGACAAGCAGTACTAAAGATATGTTTTTAATTTGGCAGCTACTCATTCTGGTCCTTTTTAACTGTTTTCCATAACACAATGCTAACTATTTTTCATGACATTTCACATTTTGTGTTATGTAATTTGTTCATGTGGTTGAATAACATTAATCATTGCATGTCAAACTAATTAATTTCATGTTTCTTATTTAAGATATTTTTGAGAACTATGATAAGGCTCTAAATTTATATGCTGTTTATCTTATTAGATTACAACTGAATGGTTGGAAACCTAATAATATATTAAAACTTGCACTTTATAGAAGTAATCTAGATTTTTAAAAACTTTGCCTCGAGCTAGAAATACTGCTGACAACTGTATTCTTGTCAACTTAAACTCAGTTGATTATTGCAAGCATACCTTAAACATGTGGAGGAGATTAAGTTACAATTTCACGTTCTCCCTAAACGTGTGACTCATCTTGGGTTCATGTCGATAATGAGGCTCTATCATCTATAACTTGAAATGTACAGGCAGGTTTGAGAGGTAGCACGCCACAAGGCTAATAATCACTGTTTGTTTCTACTGTCACTTGCTTCTGTTTTAGAGAGCATATCTCTATCACTCAGAAAAATGGAAACAATAAACAAATCATATCGTTCAGTCTAAAAACAAGTAATCAAATTTATTTAGACAATTTCAATTCTCCTGCAGAGTCGCATGTAGGCAGTAAAGAGGGATGTGAAAGTTTCTGATCTAGGGAGGTTAAAAGAAGAGGGGGAAAAAAAGAACAAATAATTGAGCCAGTCAGTGGGGTCAGGAAGGAATTCCCAGTTGGTTGTTGAGTGTTTAAGGATTATTCATAGTAGATCTGGATTTATAACCACTGACTTCTCATCATTGCTCTTCCTGCTTCATATTGTGAGGTAAAGAAGGAGTTGAATATTTGCTTGGAGAAGAACAATCTCAAACGGTGAAAACTTAAAGGTTGATGTGGGCTGCAGCAGGATTTGTGGCAGAATCAGATGGGGAAGTTGGGCAAGGCCCATTTCATTATTGGAATCATCTTGCACCATTTTTTATGCTTTTGACAGGTGATGTGGTGAGTTTCCTACTCAGATGGAGCAGTTTGCCAATTAATGGGAATGAATGTTTGTTAAACGCTTGAGCGACGGCTCGGCTCACCTCACTGAGATTCAGCTTCCTATCATACCAAGTCTGCCAAACAAACTATTGTTGAGAAAATGCATGATGGGAATCAGAGCAGACACATGGCTGCTCAGTTTACCACTTGCTCTGAAGGACCTCTAAGGTATATTTGATCAAATCCTCACTCAGGACACTGCTCAAGGGCACCAGTGATATACACTCCTCATCCAGAAACAATGACATCTGCCATCCATCACACCATCCAGTCACTTCTCTGATATACTTGCAGACACCCTGCCCCCCCCGCACAGAAACACAGACTTACAATGCTGAGTGTATTCATGACTAGCCCCATGAAAGGTTATAGCAAGGATACTTTGACAGCAGGAACAGGCATCCAGCTAAAGGTCCAGTAGCAAGTGACAATAGAAACAAACAGTGATTATTAGTCTTGTGGGATGCTACCTCTCAAACCTGCCTGTACATTTCAAGTTATAGATGATATACCTCCATCATTGACATGAACTCAAGATGAATGCCACGTTTAGGGAGAACATGAAATTGTAACTTAATTCAGGCCTGCTTTCTAGGCCCCTTAGCACTTACTTAGTGTCTAGCTACGCAGCGTCTACACCATGTTGTGCCATGCCATTGAGCACAATGGTGCTTCAGTCATCGCCAAACTGCCATATTGAAGTACTCTTTAGTACAGACACAGACAGGCTGCTTGCCTATGGTTGGGGTGACACCTGGCATCAACCACTCATAACTTGCTCCATGGGCATCAACCACATGCACCCCACGTCCACGCACATTGGCATCGAAGAATGTTCATTACACATCGATTCAGTTAGACGATGAGTCTGCCCTCATTATTGGACATCAAGGTGCAATGGCAACTGTCATTGTAATGTTTCAACAAGGACACTGTACTCTGAGGGTCACACAGCCAACTCATGGACTGGACTAGGTTATATCTTTGGACTGTCTGGTTGCTCTCATAGCACTGACTGACACTGACCCTACCTGGATGCTCACAGCATCCCTGCCTGGTCTTTGTGCACTTTGTCCTTCAGCCAGAACAAATAGACTCGTATTACTTCTGTCTAGCCATGTTGTTAAGCACTGACACAAAGGCGGGAACTTGTCATGGTTGTCGGCTGGCCTCAGTTAAGTCAAGAACATAGCCTTCACTCAGAGAATCCTGGTACAGGAAGTCAAGGGAAGCCTCTGAGACCAGTTCAGGGGCTTGGATAGTCAGTCAGCAGCTTGGGGTGGTCAGAGTCAGGATCCTCTCTGCATAGGGGTGAGGAGCTGAATGTCAGGCAACCCTGTTTCTACCATACTGTGGGCTGTTTTCCTCCTAGGATGAAGCATCTATTCAAAGAGATGGAAAATGGTAAACCAGTTATTACATATGGTAGAGGCGTCTCAAGTGAATAAGTAGGCAACACAGAGTCGCATAGGGTTAATATGTTGAGGGTTGCAGTTAGTGACAGTGAGTGAGGGAAGATGTTGCAGGCAGTAGTCAGAGTGGTAGAGATAGATGCAGTAGCAGAGAGAGCAAAGGAGAGGTAAAAGGAAAAAGATGGTGCCACTTACACTGGCAAGTTGGAGAACGTCATTAATATTCTTATTACAGGTGCTGGGCATTCCTCCAGACAACTGAGTGTGCACTGACCCAGGAGGCAACCTTAGACCAGATTGGCATGATCTGGAATCATAGCCTTTGTAGGGGAAGGACACGCCCCATATCTGCATTACACGATCCAGCAGGGCCTCCAGGTCGTAGCCTAAAAAGCAGGATAATAATTTCCCACTGTGTGCCATATCTCGGGAAAATATCAAGAACCATGCGGGGCAGTCCCAGACTGACAAGTGCTTATTTCGGTGAATAACAAGCTTTTAAAGATGCTGCGAGTGCAACAACGGCCTATTTTTCAGGGGGATATCTAGTGCCTGTTGTTCCAGGAATGGTACATGGTGAATTATGGATTGAATCAGATATAAGGAATGCCATTGGGATTGGGAGAGTTGTGAATGAGAAGTGTTTTATTCGACACAGTGAGAAATCTCGCCGGACCTCATGGCCAGACTCCTTCCCAAAAAAACCTGACAGTGTTCAAACCTATTCTTTGAGAGGTAACCAGAGCATTTGGAGAAAACCCATGCAGATATTATGAGAATGAGCAAACTCCTCATATAAGCAGCCCACTTGATTGGCACCGTATCCAATCTCTCCACCAATGGCATTCAGTATTAGCAGCGTGTACCATCTACAAAATGCACAGCAGAAATTTACCAAGGCACCTTAGGCAGCAAATTCTAAACCATGGTCAGTGCAGTCTAGAAAGACAAGGGCAACAGATACAAGGGAACACCACCATTTACAAGTTTCCTTCCAAGGCACTCGTGATCTTGACTTAGAAATATATCACCTTCATAGTTTGGAACTCCCTCCCTAGCAGCACAATGTTGTAGCTACATCAAGTGGACTGCTGCAGTTCAAGAAGGCAGCTCACTGTTACCTTCTCAAAAGAAATTAACAAAGAGCAATAAATTCTGTGCCTGACGGCAAAGGTCATATCTCCTGAAAGAATATTTTAAAAAATACCCACCAGAAATTTATAGCATCAATACACGGAGAACATTGGACCACACAAGTTTATGTACTTTGTCTGATAATTTACAAGTCTTTTGGAGGATGTAGATTTTCAAAGACCTTCTCATGCAATGTTTACACATGGGTAAGATGATATTTTTGCTTACTCTATGGAGCCTGAATCTTAATTACAGGAACTGAAACAAAGTTGAAAGCTGCAACTTAACCTCAAAACAGTGAGCTGATAAAACAGGGAAATCACACACTTATTATACTAACCCTCAGGGCCTCAAATGTAGATTCATCACATACGATGAAAGTCAAAAGAATTTCCCCCCATTGGGCAAAAAATTATGTTATTAATATTTTTACTGTTTAGATTGAAGACTTGAAGACCAATCCAGTTGTTTACTTTTGAATTTGACTCAAGATCAAATAACCTGGTTTTGTGAAGAACCCAATGTCTTCATCAATGTTCCCCAAATTTCATATCCTTTCAAGTATTTCAAAGCCACAAGAAAATTGCTGATGGATGACTCAGCTATAAATAGCCACAATTGCAGGATGATGGAAAATGAAAAGACCTTGTAATTTCCAAGGAATAGATTTATCTATCACCTTACTACAGAAGGCTAAATAACATTTTTTGAAAGAATGCAGTTGATTTTGAAACTATTTTTACGTTAAAGTCACCCAACAGTAATATAAAGAAACTTGAGGTGTGCTTCCATCATAGCTCGGTCATTTTAAATTGTATCTGCTACAGCCATATCTTGACAAGAAAAAAAAACCTTAAGCTTCAAAAGATGCTGAAAGGTTAAAGGGTTGCAGACCAAAAAAAAGAGAAAAAGTGTGTAAAGAGTTAAGTGACTTGAAATTGAAAATTGGAGCTTACTGTTGAGAACTGAAGCTCAAGCAGGTGAAGCATAAAGAAACGTACAGAAAATTTGCCCTAAGGAAGACCAGATTATATGACAAGCTCACAGCTCCTCTTTCACCTACCTTAACCTTCTGAGCAGCTCTTTCTCTGATCTCTGTCATATCATCCAAAATCTTCAGACCCTCATACCCTTTCAACACATGCCTACTGTGCTGGGCAAATCAATTTTAAAGAATCAAATAGCATCCAATAGGAAGCACATATTCTGACAATACAGTCAATTGTTTTTACATGGAGTAATGCTACAGCAAGTGACAATGCTTCAGTCCAATGACGCCTTGATGTTTGAAATTATTGCTCCACGATGAACATAGATTACTGTTAACTTTTCTGTCATAGTGGCCATTTTCCCTGTTTAAGAATTGCTTGAGACACTGGGAGAATGGATTGCCTTGACTGTCAATTTAGCAATTGACCAATGCAACTTCAATAAAGCTCACAAAGAATTTACTGGCCTTAGAAAGATTGAGCTGAGTTTCACCAGAAATTATGAGGGTCACTTGCACAAATTTGGTGTATATTCAGCTGAGTTAAAATGTTTGAGAAGTTGTTTAGTCAAAGTGTTTAATGTAATAAAGAGATTCTATTGAGTAGATGTACAGAAATTATTTTATTTAGCCGGCAGAGAAAGAATAAACGAGTATTATCTTAAAATGAGAGCCAAAGCAATGGGGAATTAAATCAGGAAGTGCTTTCTCACACACAAGCTCTTGGAAATTTAGTTCTCTCCACGAGTAAAACATGGGGAATTGTTGGTAATTTGAGATCAAGAGATGTAGAAAAAGGTTGGATAAATTAGGTTGACGCACCAATCAGCCATATTTTACTTGAACGATAAATAGGCTTGAGGTCCTGAATATGTCTCCAATCAAAAGCTACTCAAAAGATCAATAACAGAGAATGGTGGTGAGTGGGTATTTTATTGGATTTTTGGGCTGTACCCAAGAAGTCCATGTTGAGATCCTCGCTCAACCTTCCATATCTAAATAGTGAACTGTCATGCAAACAATTTGCTTCCCCTGACTCTGCTAAAATATAATCTACCCACTGCTGGCAAGGTCTACTGTCTCCACTTCACATTACTTAATTGGCTTTTATATCATATCAGTTCGGCAAAGGTGACAGGACTCAATTTCAAGAGCTTTCTGGTATGTGGCCATTGTGAAGCATTAGCTTTGCTGTGTCTAGTAGATTCATACCTTCTCAGCCTGTGTCCAGCACTTTCTCACCAATTGTCCAACGCTGAATTCAAAGTAAATGAGATTTCTCTTAACTGAGGATGTACTTTTTCCATCTTGACCATGTGTTTCTGTGTCCTTTGTTTTCTAGTTTGCTAGTAAGCTCAGCAATTTAACTTCTAACTATCGAAGAATGATATAGTTGAAATATTAGTGAACTTACTCATCAGCAAAACCTTTAGCCAGTCTGCAGGTATGGGTCCCAAGCAAAGATTTTTTGTTATCCTCAAGATGAATTAGACCACCTTGATGTAGATGGTACACTTGAAGGAGAAAATGCTATTCATTGTTTGAAGCTGAAATGGTTTATGAGAAATAAAGCTGACTGTCTAAATTTGCTAAATAACCATCTCCCTCCAGCCAGCATTCAGGCTGTTGAGAGAGTCTTAATTCTTTTAAACTTGATGGCAACTTCTTAAAACAAATCATTCCATGATACTGAAACATGGCAAGACAGGTAGAGGTCCTGAAACATGACATTTGGATCAATTACAACGTTTTGTCCTGGGGATATTAGTGAAGCTTGATGCTTTGAACTGCAAAGCCCTTTGAGAGGCAGCACCTTTGAAGTATCATACACTACAAAAATGCGCTAGATTCGGGGTTCAAAGAGTGAAATTAGTCTATGCAAGTTGTATAAAAGCAACTCGGAGTAAATGAAGATAACAAAATGTGAGGCTGGATGAACACAGCAGGCCAAGCAGCATCTCAGGAGCACAAAAGCTGACGTTTCGGGCCTAGACCCTTCATCAGAGAGGGGGATGGGGAGAGGGAACTGGAATAAATAGGGAGAGAGGGGGAGGCGGACCGAAGATGGAGAGTAAAGAAGATAGGTGGAGAGAGTGTAGGTGGGGAGGTAGGGAGGGGATAGGTCAGTCCAGGGAAGACGGACAGGTCAAGGAGGCGGGATGAGGTTAGTGGGGGTGCGGCTTGGGGCGGGAGGAAGGGATGGGTGAGAGGAAGAACCGGTTAGGGAGGCAGAGACAGGTTGGACTGGTTTTGGGATGCAGTGGGTGGGGGGGAAGAGCTGGGCTGGTTGTGTGGTGCAGTGGGGGGAGGGGACGAACTGGGCTGGTTTAGGGATGCAGTAGGAGAAGGGGAGATTTTGAAACTGGTGAAGTCCACATTGATACCATATGGCTGCAGGGTTCCCAGGCGGAATATGAGTTGCTGTTCCTGCAACCTTCGGGTGGCATCATTGTGGCACTGCAGGAGGCCCATGATGGGCATGTCATCTAGAGAATGGGAGGGGGAGTGGAAATGGTTTGCGACTGGGAGGTGCAGTTGTTTGTTGCGGACTGAGCGGAGGTGTTCTGCAAAGCGGTCCCCAAGCCTCCGCTTGGTTTCCCCAATGTAGAGGAAGCCGCACCGGGTACAGTGGATGCAGTATACCACATTGGCAGATGTGCAGGTGAACCTCTGCTTAATGTGGAATGTCATCTTGGGGCCTGGGATGGGGGTGAGGGAGGAGGTGTGGGGACAAGTGTAGCATTTCCTGCGGTTGCAGGGGAAGGTGCCGGGTGTGGTGGGGTTGGAGGGCAGTGTGGAGCGAACAAGGGAGTCACGGAGAGAGTGGTCTAAATGAAGAGTGAATTCCATTTGGTGCCTGACTTTATACCCCATGCGGGTGAAAACAAAAAAAAATTGTTGACCATATTGTGAAATGTTCTTTGATTTTCTGTGAGCTTGCTTGTGCTGTCTCATCACTAAAATTTCTGATAATATTAATGATTAGTGCATTAACCCTATTCACTTCCATTCTACGGCCAGAAGCTAATAAGAATCTGCTTCTGTTACTGATGGGAGATTAGAACATAATGGTCCACAATTTGACAGTTAAAGTTTATCCCCATGCTGGACCCCATATCTTCAGATATTGTGGTAAAATTTGTGCATTTAATTCCGGCATCAATACAAGTGGTCACCAGGAAGGCCCCTAAGAATCTGCTGAATTCTGTGCTTAAGAGTCATTAACCTTCAGTATCAAAATACTTTGCAGTGATTGGAACCAGGTAGATCTTATTGATTATACGGTCTATGATTGGAGTTGTTAACCTTGACCAATCAGGAAGGCCCAGCTGACAGATATAAACAGGAGGATTCAGCCTCTCCTCACTTTAGGGCCTGACTCTGAGCTGGATGTTCACAGCCTGTGTGACGTGCAAAGCAAATAAAGGGTATCTTGGTGACAGTATGCCAGCCTCTCTGCAGTTATTCCAGGCTTGATGTCTCATCAGTGCAGTCTCACAATGCTAGTTTTGAACAGGAATTGTAGGAAGGACCTTACCATTAAAAAATAAGGGCACTCGCAATGTTCCCTCTAATTTCTCTTTTTTATGCACTGTTTGTTGCACTGTGTAACGCCTTTAGATGACTCTGCAGCCAAACAAGTGCACAGTGAATATGGGCATGTTGTTTTTGTGCACTCTTTGCTTTTTGCACTGCATAGTATGACTTGGATTGCTGTGGGAGCATGTACACACAACTAAGAGAGAGAGAGAGAATCAATCCCTGGTACTCAGATGTGGAATCTCGTGGTGTCACTAACTCCATAACCGGTGACTCACCACAATATGTGGCTGACTTGCTGCCTCTCCTCTCTATGCCAATCACCTGGCAGACAGCATGCAGCCAATAATTCTTTGCTCACTGTGAGTATTCAATATCCCAGTTCTACTGCTGTCAGTTCAATGTGCCCACAGTGCCTGCAATTTATATCAGAGCGGTTACGTGAGTAATCCAGTGAGGTCAGTTTTTTATGAATAGGTGCATTCCATGCCTGGGCTCATACAGGTCACATTATTAACAATGGTGCAAGGTTTGTGCGCCCTGTTGAAAATTATTGGAGTAACAGGCTGTGGTGCTGTTGCGATAGTCAGAAAGAATTCTGACCACTAGTTTGACTCGTGCTGTACTGTGACAACACTGACAGATTAACACCTCTGTTCCTGTGAAGAACAAATTATGTGCACTTTCGTTTTGAGCGCTTAGTGAGAAATGGTGAAGGACTGTGCATAATTTCCAGTGTTTGCCGCGCACATGTTAGTATTTAAAATCATTATGATCAGCACTCATGTAAACTATTCAGCGCATTTTGAGAGTTGTTGCTTCGTGTCAGTAACAGACATAGACCCAACACAGAGCCCCAAGGCACAGCAGCTATAACAGGTTGGAAAGCAGATTGACTATATTCCCATTATAACTTTCTGCTGCCACTCACACATGTGAGATTTAAACCATATTTCTGCTACAGGCGACAGGCCAAGTGTTGAGTGCTAAGAACTTTTTGAACAGTGCAATGTGGTAAATTATTTGTCAAAAAATTTGATAAGGTCCAGAAAAAAGTGTCAGCTTTTTTTTGGAATCAGTCAGCTCAATCTGCAAATTTCAAAAGTTTTGCAATCTATGTGCACATCATTCTCTGGTTAGATCGTATCTTTTTCATTCTGTCTCTTTCTTTAAGTGCAGCACTAGACCCAGAACCAAAATGCAAATGGAGCAGTATTGCAATGTTTTGGATAGGCCAATGCCCTCTGGTCTCTATGGGCTAAAGCTTATGAGAAATCTTCCAAATATCATTTCTGTCCAGTTCATGGAGGGATTCTGTCTGTGCAATTCAGCAACTTTTCTCACACTATTGGCCCAAACGCTCCTCAACTGTGCACTTCAAAGCACCCCACTCATTGTATTCCTGGAGATAGAAGAGCTGGCACTGTCTGGACCTCCTGGGATTCCAGGTGCTGGTGCCATCTTAACAACCTGCTGTTCATCCACTCAAGCAATGGCAGTCTGCAGCTGTCTTACACAGTAAGTTTTTAGACATCCCTGGTAATCATAGACCAGTGAGCCTTACTTCGGTTGTGGGTTAGTGTTAAAAGGTGACTTAATAGAGACATACAAGATGACCAGCGTATTAGATAGGGTGGATAGGGAGAGCCTTTTTCCTCGGATGGTGATGGCGAGCACGAGGGGGCATAGCTTTAAATTGAGGGGTGATAGATATAGGACAGAAGTCAGAGGCAGGTTCTTTACTCAGAGTAGTAAGGGCATGGAACGCCATGCCTGCAACAGTAGTAGACTCACCAACTTCAAGGGCATTTAAATGGTCATTGGAGAAACATATGGATAATAATGGAATAGTTTAGATTAGATGGGCTTCAGATTGATGCACCAACTTGTGAAATTATCGAGGGCCAAAGGGCCTGTACTGCGCTGTTATGTTTAATGTTCTATATTCTATGGTTCCATGTTCTGCACCCTGGCAAAATAACGATCTCCACAGGCACTAGAATCCAGGCTCGATAAAATAAAGTGAGCCTTGATGATGAGTGCAGCAGAAAAGCTGGATAATGAAAAGAGAATTGGTGATTAACTGGAGCTGTTTGTTGAAGATGTATGAAGGTCTAATTAAGAATTTCTAAATTGTTATTGTCTTGTAAACAACTTACATTTGGCCCTAATTCATTTCAAGTGTGATTTTGGTTGTGCGTTGTTAGGATTTTTACAGCAGTATTTTGCATCCTCACAATATGTCCTGTTTGAAAGGCATGTTTACTTGTTGGGGCGTAGTGTGGAAGAGTTCAGGCATGAGGGAAATTGATGGGCTGCAAAAGTATGGGGTGAAGGCAGGGTAGTGACAAACTTTACAACTTTGGATAAATGTATGGATGATAATGGAATAGTATAGGTTAGATGGACTTCAGATTAGTTTCAGAGGTCGGTGCAATATCGAGAGCCAAAGTGCCTGTACTGCGCTGTGATGTTTGAAGTTCTATGTTGGACAGAAGGCAATTGGCAACTACCTTTGCTGAAAGGGACCTGGAGATGATAGAGGTGCTAATGCCATGCTTAATAGGCATCTGCCCACTCACTAGCAAGAATCTCATCTCACCATTCAGGGCCTGGATTGAAAATTAGGTCTTTCACTCTTGATATCAGGAAGCTGCTTATTGGCTATCTCACCTGATTTTCCCAACTTTCCCCACTATGGCCCACGTTCTTCAGGGATTGGGAAGATTCTATCCTATTTGTCAGTAGCCTTATAAACATAGATGTCAGGATAATCTTGTGGTCAAACCATAAACCTGTACTTTTATAATTTTCTTACAATACTGTTAGAAGCAAAAAATACGTATTTATTTTGAGGCATTTTCATGACAACATAAACATACTATAATATGTATTTTTGTTCATCATAAATTTATGTTGTCAGAAAAATATAATCAGTGGAAGTTGTTGGTGCAGTGGATAGTGTCCTTGCCTTTAATTCAAAAGGCCACAAGACCATAAAACATAGGAGTGGAAATAAGGCTATTCAGCCCATCAAGCCCACTCCGCCATTTAAATCATGGCTGATGGGCATTTCAACTCCACTTCCATGCACTCTCCCCGTAGCCCTTGATTCCTTGTGAGATCAAGAATTTGATAAGAAAGCTTCAGGTAATGACATTGTCGGAGTCAAAGCCGAAGAAGGTACATTTATAATTTGGTCAAATAGATTGAGCATCAACTTGTAAATTCTTCCAAAATATGCTAATTTCAAGAAATAAGATCAGGGAAGGCTCCTGGTCAGCCATGTAAAGGAACAAAAAACTGAAGCCTTTACCATCATTTCATAACTCCAGACTATAACATGAATGTTAAAGCGTATGTTGCCAGAGCAACTTAGACTCCTTGGGGCACAAGTAATTGTGTTATCTAAATGTAATGCAAATGAGGTACATGAATTCTGTTTACTTGAAGATTGCTGGGAGTATATTTATAGCTGATCTAATATAGACTGTATCCACATTGTCAATGGTGTGACAATGCAGAGCAGCTGTGTTCTCCAGTCTATGATAGCATCTAGGTATTTGACTTATCTGCAAGTTAAGCTTCTTAAAAGGACATCACCCTTAAAGTGATAATATAATAGGGCCAGTTGGCTAGACAGCTGGTGTGGATCAGATTGATGCTTATAATGTGGGTTTCAATCCTTATTCTGGCTGATGTGAACTCAGGACCATTGTCCTATTCAAGGTGAGGGCAATGGCGCCATGGGTCAGACCTGTCTTTGGTAGAGAACAGAAGAAGAGAGTAAAAGATAACTCCCCTTGATGACAGTTTTCCAAAAATAGTTAAGAAAAAGGATTGGCAAGTGGATGGATATGCCACCATTTTTATGTCATCAAAATAAGTATTTTGACAGAGGAAAATTAAGAGTAATTTGGTGACCTATCACATGACTTTTTATTGCTGAAGTTGAACACTGTATAGGAAGCAGGGAAGCCCGGACCCAGAAGACCACTGGACATTGAAGACAACCAATCTATATTTGTTTACTAGGTAATGAAGTGTGGAGCTGGATGAACACAGCAGCATCTCAGGAGCACAAAAGCTGACGTTTCGGGCCTAGACCTTTCATCTGTTTGTTTACTATCTGCACTGTCAATAGAAATTTATAGCATATCACATCCCAATATTACATAGAAAGAGGAAAATGATTCATAAATATAAATTGATAGGGTTCAAAAACTCTTTTGAAAGGAGACCAAATACCTCAAAGCTTTATGCCGATGGCACCGAATAGATGTTGTCCCCGTAATATCTGATCGCTTATTAACCATTGCTATTGTCTTTCTTCACACTTACCACTATCGCATTCTTTGATACATCCTGCAGGTGCTATGTACGTATCACAAAACTGACTGCATCTGTTGGTTCGGAGAGCATTTCTTCTGCTGTTAGGATTTGAATGTAAGGAAACTACATCCTCCATGCTCTGTGAAAGCTGAGGATTTGACAGGCCACTACAGATTAGTAGAGAAGTCAGGGCTCAAGCAAGTTCCAGTGTGGGAATGTCTCCCACTCAGCCATATCTAGCACACTTATCCAATTTTAGATCTCTCTGAAATTGGCAGCCTACAGGATATGAGCAAGAATCCAGGATTCCCATGTCCAATTGGAATTTCTACTTCTGTCTGAATTGGCATTAGGTCAAAAGAATTTTGCCTCCAATTTGTTTGGTGTGTATTATTTTTGACTATAACTTGTCTTGATGTCTTGTGTTGTACTTTATAATTAAATCAATTCCTTATCATGGAATGCTGCTTCAAACCACTTGCTTCTATCTGCATTAGATTCTTCAGATTCTTGATGTTGAGTTCACCATTTCTATTATGCATTCCATGCTTGTCTTTTTTTGCTAAACCTGAAACATTTGACTCCCCACCCAAAAATGTGCCAGTGAAGCTCCAATATTGAACTGAGAAATTATAGACCTGGCCAGGGAAATGTCCTCTCCTGTCTGGGCACTTAAGCACACCTATTGGAGATGGATTAACAAGCTTTCTGGTATGATTCCTTTTAAGTAGCTTGTTTATCACTTGAGAAGCATGAAAGATTCTCTATTTCTCCATGATTGGAGAGTTTTTGTCCACTTGTATTAACAAAATCATATTCTGAGATAACACCTCTCTCTATGCCCCTGCAGTCACCATTGAGTCTCAGCCTAAGATAACTTTACTTCAACGTTTTCAGATTTGGAATGTCAGTCTCAACAATTCTTCACAGAAGTTGAAGGATAGTCCTTGATCAAGTCAAGAATACACTTAATATTACATTATTATAACAAACAGTTATCAACCATAACTTATCCATAATGAAAGTCTTTCCATTCCCCTCAGTGGACACTTAAATGGCCCATAAATGATTGCAGTGCATTTTCCTCCACTACTTTATCTAGAAGTCCTTTCCATTTGCAGTATTCTAATATCTGTTGTAAACTTACCCCTTCCTAGTACTTGTGATCCACTTAGTCTACTCTCACAATTTAATTTAACTTTTCCATACTCTTAGCCTCCTGCACTCAGACTGCAGACACCCCCCCCCCCTTCAATAATTTAAATGGTAAAGGTGTTTCCAATCAGTCATCAGAGATCAGGCCAATTAGACAAGATTTTATCCTCCCAGCTGTTCCCATGTTTTTGTGATTGAAATCTCTTCCTACTCAAACTAGACACAATAATTAATGTGAGGTCTGATCAATAAACAACAGTTTGACCACAATTTTCTGCTATGCTATAGTTTTGCTAATGCTGGTCAATATTTTGTTGGCTTTGTTTATTGCAGATATGTCAACTGTCCAATTCTCTAAGATTCCTATAGACCTATTTTCATCTCATACGTAGCTACTGAACATCCTTAATGGAGTATGTGCCACCTGTTTTCCCAGTCGAGCACTTGATTGGGTTCAATGTCAGCTTATCGCTTTGCATGTATACATTTTGTTCAATTCTCTGATTTCTAAGCAGCTGCTTTTAATTTTAGTGCTCCTCAATTTGATAGTGTCAGCAAATTTGACTTATTTACACAGAGTTCTAAGCCATTGACATAAATTAGAAACAGTAGTTACTCCAAGACTAAGCCTTCAGGCAACCCACTCAATACTTTTCAAAACCCCTGAAACAAATATATGTTGTTTTCCGTTCTTTACCCAAACTTTTCAAGATCGGGCTAGTTTGCCAAGCCTTTGAATTCAACAATGGCTTTTCATGTGGTATCTGCCTTTCAAAAGTCTCACTGACCACTATTTGCTTGATTATTATTGTACAGATGAGCTTCAGGCTCGTTTCTGATAATGAATTCATTCACTTCACATGGAAACAGTGTAAGACTGAGAACACTAGCAGTTACATATTTGTGTTTTGAGAAAGTGTACAACACATGCTTGCTACAAACTAGTTGGAGCCTCCTTAGTATCTAATGAGTTCCTTGTGCTGGCTGTCAATACCTAATTTGCCCCCATTTTCCTCAGCTTTTTGGAATAAATATCATATTTATTTCTGTTTTAGCCTTTTAGTGTAGGATATCTCAAATTGATTCATAAATATCAATTTTACTTCAGCTATCTCTGGTTGAGGAAAACATATTGTTTCAGTCTTTCTTATTCATTGCTTGAAGGATATAATGATTTAAAATATTTGTTACTTAGTCCTTGTTCTCCATTTTGAGGTTACTCACATCTTTTATGGTCTTTGCTTCTTTTCTGAATGCCTTCTTACAATTGTATTCCTGAAAGAATCTTTGAAAGATAATACTTCACAAAACATTCTCTCCACTATCTTTATTTTGAGAATGCTGCCCTAGAGAAAAGGACCTTGTGAAAGTGTATGAAATGGGAAGATGTCTCCACCGCTAAATGGATTGACTGTTAAGTTCTTAGTACTTGCTGTGCTCCAGGTGATCATTTCATTTGTTCTTTCATGTTACTTGAATCCTGATTGGCTTTTCTATTGAGCCCTGAAAGACATCTATTTAATTCATGAAGTAGTCAAGGGGTCATATTCCAGTGAGCTACGGAGAATACCTATTCCCCTGGGGGTTTTATGAGTTCAGCAAAACTCTTCTCAGACAAATTGGATTTTATTTCTGCGGAATTTCCATTTTGAATGTAGTGCAGTAAATACATTGAATGTAATACATGAAACTGCAAGGGAAAAAAAAACTCAAGAGATACACATTTGGCCCTGCTCCAAGTCAAGGATATTAATATGCTAATATGATTTCAAAGTTATTCACAATATACCTTTGAATATAGGGGAACAACCTGATATATTACTTCCTCAATTTCTGCTCATGATCTTGTAATTAAGGCACCACTGTGTTGTAATTAAAGTGATGACGACACCAAAGGCACAAAAACCTTCTTTTATGAGGGCTTTCCAAAGGGCAACCACTCAATACTGCTTACAGAATCATCAAACAGCTGATGTTAGCAATTTTTGGAATGTTTCTAATGTTTTGATATGATTGTGTTGGCTAGCAATTTGATCCCCACAAAAGTATCTTCCTAATATTTGAAAGGATGTTAGCCAAAAGTGAAAAATTCACAAGATACCTTGTATTAATCAGACCTACATCTGGAGTTGCTTTCTATGGAGGCAGTTCTGTAACTTAAGTGGATTCTGACCCAGGGGTGTGAAACTCCTGCAAAGTATTGGATAGATATTTTATTTATGTACAATGTTAAAGTAATAGAACATCCCTGCTTTGCATTTTGCCTAATTTCCTGATTGACAGGCCAGTCAAAAAGTTTTGCCTGCACATCTAATCAACAGCATCTTATCACCTCAAAGCTTAATAGTAAACAAATAATGTTGATTGATCAGGCATAGTCTGCTACCTATGCACACAAAAATTTCCATTACCTTCAATGTAACAACACTTGCAGGCCAGGGCAACAGAACAAACAGAGAATGAGATGACCTTTATACTTCCCTGAGAACCCTAGTGAGCTAACCTGTGCTATGTGCTAGGACAGTCAGAGTGATAGCTCAATGCTTTGTATTTACCTCCATGAATTGAATTGAAACAGCTTGTTGCAAATAGTAAGTTATGATATTAATAAAAGGTTTAGACAGAATCAACACAATTCCCTGCCCCTATGTAAAACATTAGACTTAATAAAATAAAAAAGTGCATACTCTTCCCTTTAGGGTCTAATATTTTACATAGGGGCAGGGAATCAGTGGCTCTGGGTAAATTGGGAGATTGGATAAATAATTGATTCTGCAACAACCTCTTCCTGATCATAAGGGAGACCACTCAGGTGTAAAAGCCTACAAGTCAGCAATCTTCTATTTTTAATCAGTTGAATAGCTTGTGCCCAGTTTATGTTCAATCTTCAATAGTGTCCCAGATTTAATGCACAATTACTTACCTGAAGAACTTAGGAAATTCAAAGGGATATTTCTACTGGGCTTGATCACTGTTTAAAAGTGTATACATTTGAAATGTAAGCAAGGTAAATTCAATCTGAGCAGAATCTCTTTCTTTTTGCACTTTAGTGGGATTCCTTAGGTTCACTGAGGCTCAAGATACTGGCAGATCAGAGCTCCCGAGCCAGCATTCATCTTCCCCAACTGCTTTTCTTGCTTTTTCCTTTTTGTTTTTTTTAGGTTTGTAAGTTTTTGTTTTTCTCTGTATGTACCATCTGGAGAGAGCTGAGTAATGGAGGCAATGGTGGTGACAGCAGTGGCCCGGGACCCAGACCCAGGGATCTTTGCAGGTCTGACATCAGGCAGTCAATGTACCTGGGCCAAACTCTGGTGGTTGGCAACCTCATGGAAGCAGCTGGGAGCCCAGAGCGTCACGAGAGCAGGACAGTGGTTGGCGTCGAGGTGGTAACACAGAGCTGTGGGGATTGAGAGGTCAAGACCGGTGCAGAAAAGAGATCAAGCACTTGTGGGGAAAGGCCAGGATGGCCCATTGCTAAAGAAGGACTGTAATTTGGAACTTTTAATTTATTTCCTTATCGTTCTACCCTTTACCTAAGATTTTGTACCTAGGCACCATGTAAATTTTTATCCTTGTAGTTGAGTGCATGTAACAACAATACCTAGTTCTAATTGGACAGCTGTCAGAGATGCCAATGCACTTTTTTAAGGAGTGGGGGATTTACTCCTTGAGTACAGCCTATAGATGTCCCTGAGTCAATTTATTACTTTCCGCACGATATGTGGGGTTGAGCATCTTCAGGGCCCACTGACCCACTGCCCTCACCATTGGGGAAACGTACTTGTTTAGGTTCCAATGAGGAACCTAAGAGCTGACAGGGGAGTTTCTCAGTGTATCATGAGCCTTAATGCTGGAGTCCTGCCTTAGCAGACGCTGCTGGCCAAACAGATTCTAGAAGCATCTGAGCCCTAGAGATCTTTGCAGATATCAAGAAAGTGGATCATAATCCTGGATCAGCTCTGGCAGATATTCACTAAAGGCTCACAAGCACAAGCTGGCTTCGAGATGAATGTGTCACAAGTTCGTCAGTGTCCTTAGAACAGGCAATGATCCTAGATCACCCATGGACCTATTAAACTTTGATCTTTAATGTCTCTATTAAAAGTGGGCTAAAGTTGACTTTAGCTGTAATTTCACTAAATTACCTGGAGAGGGAGAGATTCTAGAATGCCACACCTGACAAGGTGACAAGGAAGTTTCAAAGTGAGGATGGCACAGTGGCTCAGTGGTTAGCACCGCCATCTCACAGTGCCAGGGAGCCAGCTTTGATCCCAGCCTTGGGTGGCTACCTGTGTGATGGTTACATGCTCTCCCCATGTTTGTGCGGGTTACCCTAGCTGCTCCAGTTTACTCCCACAGTGAGAAGACGTGCAGGTTGGGTGAATTGGGCATGCTGATATGCCCCCGTAGTGTCCAGAGATGCCCAGACTCGGATTAGCCATGGGAAATGCAGGATTTAGATGGATAGAGTAGGTCTGGGTGGGATGCTCTTTGGGAGGTTGGTTTCGACTTGACTGAATAGTCTGCTTCCAAACTGTAGTGATTCTACTGAACTGAATTTATTATCTCCTAGGTATACCTCACACTGTAAACATGATTGTTTCGAAAGAACGACAGCAGTCTCACTAGGACACATATTTGTGTTTTCCACTTCCAAGAAATCAAAAGGGCAGGGATTAAAGATGAGCTACAACCCTAGTCAGTACGTTTGAAGCCTTATCCATTTTTTTGGGGGGAGACTGGTGTGCTAATAGCATAACAGCTCTGAGGACAGACTGTTAAATCCACTTGCAAAACAAGTAAAACAAATGGAATAGCCTCTCTCTCACTTTGAGTGCTGCCATTCAGCCACTACTGAAAGGAGTCAGTACTAATCAGTTTCAATCATAGAAAGAGCCAAGAAACTTGTAATTGACTGTTCAACCACTAATGTCAATACAACCAGTAACAGCTACTGCATTTGATTCATACATTGCATTTTACTTAAATCTTTTTAGTCTTGTCTGTTATTGCTAATCTGTGTGTATGGGTGTTGCGTTGTTACTTCTTCTCATGTTTAGCAATTCATAAGATCACGAAAGCACGGTTAAATTGGTTCTTTTTAAAAGTTAAGCTTATTTGGGTCTTGGAGAAATGTATCCCCAAGAGAAGGGATCCTTTTAAAATTGGATCCTTTCAAAATTAACCTAGTCGTGACGAACTGAAGGAGTAGGTGAATAACTGTAAGGAATCAATTCACCCCTCCTCACTTAACAGTTTGAGGAATCCCATCCAGAATTGATAGGAAATCTGGCACAGGGTCTGGTTGCATAACAGGCTTAAAGAGATCCAACAGTGAGAAGGTAGGCCAATTTCTTTTGGATTTCACAGATTCAGCATTCTAGTTAGTGAGGATGCCAGAGAGGTTAGAGGCAAAGACAGGCTGGGCCAAGGCCACCAACTTGCACTCAACCCCAGCAGTGACTGGCTCCAGGCTCGGGAAAATATGGAGAACCCTCCGTCCAAACTAGCTGGTAAGTTGACCTTGTTTCCCAATTGGTCAACTTATGTGCCTGCTGAGAAGGCAAGTATGTGCCGGTAGCCCACTGACACTCTCAATTGGTTAATTGATCACATCACATACATCAAAGGAACCTTGGCATTGGGTAGAATATAAATTTTGTGAAAGCTCCTCGGATAATGAGTGGTTGACAAACTATTACTTCTGGCCACAAATATGCTGGACATTGAGGGAAATAATTCCCATTCTGAGCAGGAGTTTGGCTGGATGATGCTGTGGGACTCTGAGTGCTGCATGTGTGCAGTTGATAACACTTTATATTGAGGAAATCCAGCAAAAGCAACAAATTCTATTGCTAGGGTAGTTTAACTCCTTGGGACCATGATGAACTCGAACAAACAGCAATGCTTTTCTGACATATGCACTTGTGGCCTGCTGATTGGGAGAACTCACATGGAATAGAATGGAATAAAAGAGCAACTTATTGTCACTTGTATTTATGAAAATACAGTGAGATGTGTATAAGTTGCCACAATTCAGTGCCATTTTAATTTTAAAAATTATAAAAAGAAAATAATTGAGACAAAGTTCATCTTTTCACAGAAACTGCCACTGAAACCACGCCTGAGGCCACCAAACCAAGGATTCCTGGAGTGGACCCACCATGCAGCCACCGCCAATGCCAACACAAAGCCATTGCTTTGCCACCATAGCAAGAAGGGAGAGACCAGATCTACTGAGTTGCTTACCCTGTCTTAGGTCTCCATTGAGTTGGTGCATCTGACGTTCAATGTTGTAATGACTATCAGCACCAGAAATATCACCCTGCCTCCCAAAGTGTGTGGCTATAAAACTTGCCTACAGGGGTTGGCAGATGGAGGTAACAGTATCCTGAGATGTGTAAAGGTGCCTCTGGCACTGCCTTTCACTCACCTGCAGGTAGCTGCAGCAGCTCCCCTTGGTACACTGTTCAGTGGTGTTGAAGATCCTTGTTCCGCTCTTCAATTGCTTCTTCCTAGCCACAGCTGCAGCTTCCTGAGCACCAAGCCTCTGGTCTTTTGGTACTGGACGTTACTCTTCTTCTCTTCCTTAACGTCAGAAATACTACTGCAGTTGTAGGTTTATGCTCCTTATGTTCCTTTCCTCTGGACTCTGCTCCTCACACTTCTTCAACTCCCCTCTCTGATTACAGCCCCTTCTGTTGATACTCCTGTACTTCCTCTCCATTTCCACTCCCATCCAGACCCTCATACCCAGCCTTAGCCTTACAGTTCCCCTGCTCCTTTTCTCATCCCTTTGCACCTAACTACTTTACTGTGTTTCCTACCTTTGCAAAATAAGATTTCACCTTTCCATGACTCCATTACCCCTAACACTGCGACTGGTATCTGCATCCCAGTTTTCTCCTTCTCATACCAAGGATCCTTCCAGGGCCTTGTTAACCACATCCTTTAAGTTCTTTAACTGAATTTTTGCCTCCTGCCTTAATAGGTTTCCTTAGCTACCCTCTGCTCATCAGTGCAGTTCTGGAGCTGGTTCTCTGTTAACCCAAATCCCAAAATACCAAATCTTTCAGGTTATTGTCAGATCTTGTAGATATGGTCATTGGGGTCTCAAAAGCTGCAACGGGAGTGTGACACACCTTGCTTTTATTCTGATCCTGATTTTTTTTTACCCCAAACATTACTAGAACATGAGTACTGGTGAATTCATCAAGAGATCTATTATGCAGCTTTTACATGCCCATAGATTATTCCCATCCATTCAATGTAAACCATTACTTGCTGTGAAAAATCGCATAAATGACCTGGGACATGGGGAGAAGCCAGGGAAATGAGTTCAAAAGAATTTCCAACCCAGATCTGCTGACGGTGGATTGAATCATTAATATAACTCTAGCGGAAGAAACCCTGACATAGGAGACAAAAAATTGCAATGGGATTTTCTCTGGAAAATAAACAATTGACAATCTCATAGTCATATCTCCCTTCGCCAGTAAGGTTAAAACTAAATGTTAAATGATGATGGTCATTCTAGTCAGACTTATATTAATGATGAATGGCAGTTTTGAATATAACTTTTGGAGCCAATATGTTTGGCCCAAACCCAATAAATCCATAAGACAAACTTATGTTTTTTTTGACAGTAAAACAATTCATAGTTTGTAATATATAGTTTGAGAACTGAACTGAATTTCAACTGCCAAAGCACAATATGGCTACTCTAATGGAAGGTTCGGACATTTGTCACAGTCTGATAAAGCTGCAGTCTCCTAAAGCGGAATGTCCTGTGTTAATATCTTTAGTATGTTCTCCCTTTAGCATTTATCTCTGCAACAGTGCATTTTCCGCTGTTTTCCAAGTTCTCAAAGCTTATTTAACCAGTGAGGGTGATGGGGCGGGAAAGAGTTCTGGGCAGATTATTGCATTGTTAGAAGCTAATCGATAGATTTGGTTCAGAATTCCCTTCTCTGAGCTCGACAGAGTTAATGAGTGACCAGTGTGAACAATGCACTGAAAAACAGCCTTTCTCTTTGGCAAGTCTACAGAGGTAGAAATGTCTGCATGATCAGCTGCAGATAAAGCCTGGAAAGAGGCACTGTCCAAGTCTCTATATGAATCCAGGCTGGAACATGACTTATTTCATGAATGTGCTATCCATTGAGTGACACTTGGGCAATCAAAAAGAAAATAAATGCTCACATAATTCCATAATCAGAAGAAAAGTGTAAGAACTTTTTCAGGGTGACAATTTCTTAACAATATTCTACTTGAGACCTAAGAATTTCCTGACGGAAGTAATGGATACTTTGATGTTGTCACAGAGATAGTAGGAACTGCCGATGCTGGAGAATCTGAGATAACACAGTGTGAGGCTGGATGAACACAGCGGGCCAAGCAGCGTCAGAGGAGCAGGAAAACTTGACGTTTTGGGTCGGGACTTTGATGTTGTGCACTTACTGACCGTCTTCCTTTTTTTTTAGATAATTTATTTTGTGCAATTTACATGTTCAAACTAAATCCTGTATAAATTCCCCACAGGCCACTCAAACATCCCAATGCAAATTCAAATCAACTGGGGTGACTACCTCCCCCTTAGATCATGAAAACTATTTCTAATTGAAGAGTATGGTAATAAGTGAGAACGTAAATGTTCAGAGTTTGAATTAAATGTTTTTACAAGGAATATATAGTCCTCGATAAAACTTCAATTTCTTTCATTTTCTACCTGTTGAACATTAATTAAACAAATCTACACATGTGGCTGATCATCCAGTCAATTTTTAACTCCAGTACTTTCAAGGTTGGGGTGCAGAAAACATAATAACTCCTGGCCAAGTATCAGCTCCCAGATGGAGAAGTGATCTTAAAAGCCAAGGCTAAGTAATTGCAGGAAAGAAAAATGTAGAACCAATGTTGAAGACCACCATACATTGTGTGGAGGGAGAGGGAAGTTACAAAGATATGTTGACAGTCTGAGAGAATAAAATTATATCAAATGGAGTTTAATGCAGGCAAAGATAGTGTTACGGGCATAGGATCTCAGAAGATTAAATTGGAATAAGTCTTAATGTTGTGCAATTAGGAGCAGTAGGTGAGATGGACCAATTGGGATCACTGGAGAATGATCTCGGCCTGTTGTCCAAAAATGGACAAAATGTATACAAGATGAGATCTGGGTCATTGATAAAAGGTAATCACACCCATGTCAGTGAATAGCAACAGCATTTATTAGGTATAAACTATATACAAGAGATTACAAGAGAAGACATCTTTTGAATCTACACATTTAAGCCCCTATTACATATGTGAAATGAGTTGCCAGATGAAATGGTAGATTCAGATTTAGTTATAGCATTTAAAACATCCTTGGGCAGTTACATGAATTGTAAAGGATGAGAGGGAATTGGGCCAAATGAAGACAAATGGGACTAGTTTAGGCTGGGGAGCTGAGTTGTCATGGATCAGTCAGACCGAAAGGTTTGTTCCTGTGCAGTATGGCTGTATGACCGTGTGATTTGATGTCATCATATCTTAGCTCCTGATGCACGTATATATATAATTAGAATAAAAGTAGTTATCCTTTATTCCACAAAAAAATCAAAATGTTTAATGCAGGGTTGCCCTTTATTTCAAGGAATTCAAAAGCAAGGAAGTAATGCATAGCTTTCTTTGACCTCACCGGAGCATAGTTTTCAGTTTTTGGCTTTGGCATTGAAAATCAAAAAAAAATTCACTCCACAGAAGGGAATACAGCACTGATTAAATGGAATTACTTTAGTGCAACAGAGAAACCATTTTGTCCACTGATGCAATCAAAAACAAGAAGGCCAAACCTTAAAATTAGAGTCAGGTCATTTTGGGAATGAAACTGGGAAGATTTTTATTTCCCAAAAAGGTAGTGTAAATCTGGAATAAAACAAGAAAAAAAAACTGCAGATGCTGGAGATCTGAACCAAAAAAAACAGAAACTGCTGGCAGATCTCAGCAGGTCAGTTTCGCCAGCAATTTCTGTTTTTGTGTAAATCTGGAGCTTGTTCCACAAAAGGCAGTGGATCTGAAATCTTCAAGATTGAGATTGGTAGATTTTGATTAAGCTGTTAAGAAGTATGGAGCAAATGGGGGCAGTTGGAATAGCTGTACAGATCAGCCAGGATATAACTGAATGGTGGAACAGGTCAACGCACTGAAAATCCTACCGTAGTTCCAATGTTTTGTGTTCAGAAAGCTTATACTTTCAAAAATTAAACTTATTTAATTTTGTTCTACTTGACTAGAGTCTCCTGCACAGAAGCTAGTGAATCATGCCGGGAAGTAATCTCACAAGAACATACAAGGGCAATCTATAAAGTTATCTAGTAACTGTCATCTGGTGGATTGGAAGATCATGTTGTCTTGCAGTTCTATCGCCTGATTCCCTCCCCCAAAATATTCCTACACTTAGAGATTCCAGTAGATGTCACTAAAGTACAGCAGTCAGGTAAGGGAATCCTGGTTAATTATTTTCCATTACTTAGCCCAGGAATAGTGGGATAACACATTGGTGTCCCAATTGGGATTTAAAAGCTCACAATAGATCAGGAACCAAACCTAGGAACTTGCTGTGTGGTTCAGTGGTACACAACAGCCTGCATTAGTTTACTGGATCATTGATGAATCTCCATTCAATAGCAATTGAAATGCAGGTGCAAAGAATATACTGCAACAAGAAAGTGGTAATATTCAGTGAAAATGAATTGATTCTTCCTTCACACGTAAGTTGATTTGGACTGAGAATTCAATAAACATGAGCAAATTTTTGTTTTGTTTTCTGGTTAAAGAGAAACTGTTTTGTTTGACAGATGGGTCCCTAACCAGAGGACAGTGATTTCAGTTAATTAACAAAAAAGTCAGAAGATGAGCAAATTTGTTTTTAATCGTTTAACAGTGGTTGATTCAATGAGAACTTTCAAAATGTAACAACACATATTTGAAAAAGTCACATGATAAGGATATTCATATTTAAGAGATATGATGAACTAACCAGAGAAAATGATCATTTAACATGTAAAATGCTTCCCCATTGAACAAGAAAGACTGTTTATCTCCTCAAGTCATTCAGTTGTGTCATAGACAATCTGTACTCTGACTCCATTTACCTGTCTTTGTTTCATTTCTACCTACCAAAAATCTGCAAACAGCATTTGGAATCTATATGGTTATTTTAAGCCAAACTTCCCCAGGCAGCATTAGAAAGCTATCAAACAAAATTTGACAGTAAACCTCACAAGGAGACATTATTTCAGGGGACAAAAGATTTTTTTCAAAGTCTTTAATAGATGAAGTAACAAAGATATGGGGATAGATTTAATGCTCTCTGCATCAATTGTGGAGATGAGTATCTTCAGATGAGACTGAACTCCCTACCTCATTCTCATCCGTGAGGAAGCTTACAGTATTACTTCCAATCAACCATTTAAGAATTCTCAGCCTATCATGAGCTTTGTCATTGAACTCCCATCCTGTCAGAGGTTGCTGGCTAATCAGAGCGTGGGAGTCACTGCAGGCTTGAGAACATTGCTGGGGCGCTAGGCTATGAAGAGCTGAACAGGAAAGGAGCAAGTTTCTTGATGGTCGGGCAAGTGGGGGGGAAACATTGCAAGGTATGAGCTGTGGGGTTAAGAGGTCAAGGGGATGGCTTTCTATGGTTACCATCCCTGCTCTCACTGTGACCCTAATTGCCCTCTGGTTGTGGCAAATGGAGGTCTCTTCTTTACAATTCAGCAGGCAGACTGCCCTGGTTTCCCCGTCAGGAAAATAGCTACTTTTACTGTCTGCAAATAATGAGGCCAATTGCAACTTGATGCTCTTCAGTGGCTGTTGATCAATCAATCAATGGCTTTACTTGGTGGTGAGTCGGGGAAGTCATCTATGGATATGCCACCCAGAACATCATTGCTAAGGAAGAGTGGGGCTGGGGATCCTCTGGGGAAGATGAAATCTCACTCATGGGGCAGATTCTCACCATCAGTGTGGGAAGCTCAGGTCAGGAAATCCCCTCACTCAGCGGACCTGGTTCCATGGGGACAATCCCCAAATGCACAATTTCCATTCCACAGAGGACACCAGGGTATGATCGAGACAGGGGTCAACACATCCAGGGGCTGCTCTGAGGTGGCTTCAGAGGCACCTGAATGCAGATTCGGGTTGGTTAGAAAGTCCGCCTTGGTGCACTGAGGCTTTGGCCCTCTAGTCCATAACTGTCAACCTCTCTGTCCTCTACACATGAACCCTCGTATCCCCTTGAAACCCCAGAAACCACTCACTCAGTATTCATGATGGACAGATGTCGAGAGCTATGTGGCGATAAACACAATTAATGTCTACCAGTTAAAGAGAGCTCTTAATCATTCAGAGATAGTAGGAACTGCCGATGCTGGAGAATCTGAGATAACATAGAGTGAAGCTGGATGAACACAGCAGGCCAAGCAGCATCAGAGGAGCAGGAAAGTTTGACATTTTGGTTCAAGACCCTTCTTCCTAAAACTAACAGTAAACAAAACAAGCACAGCACTCACCCAACTGATTAAATTGCACCAGTAGTAGGTCGTTGGGCTCCTGAAAAGTCCTTCAAAATTCAGTTAGATCATGTGACCTCAGTTGTCTATCCTCTGTACCTTTTGACTTCTTTGTCTTTCAAGAAGGTTTCTGATGAAGCCTTAGGAACTTTCAATGACCCTACCTCCAGCTCAGCCAAGCATTCACAACTGTGATAGCTTGGGAAATATCATCACTTAAGTTTACTGAAATTACAAATATAGATTGCAATGATCTTTTTCCAATTCTACAATGTGTCAGCTGTCACTCAATGGATACCAGTGTACGTGTTTTTACTTTAACTGACACTTCTATTCTCATTTTTTAAAAGTGGATTGTTTAAATAATAGGTGTTTAAACAACAAAAAAAAAATTCATGGGTTTTTACATCGCTTACACGATTCTATGGCTCCTATAAATTTGATGCCCTTGGAGCAATGAAACTGTGGTCTTTTGAACTGCACATTAGTTTCAAATGCTCTACTGTGTTTGGCTTTCCTGCCTGTGTATTTCATGACCATTCTCTATAGTTCTCCAATGTCTACAAGTGAACGTTGGGGTTTCATTAAACCTAATGATTTATAAGAAATGTTAAGCAAGGACATGCTGCTGAAACCTTACAGCCTCAGGTTCCTGTTCTATGTGATCTGACGTCACTATGACCGCGATCAAATGCTCAGCAGGTATTCTTCGACGAAAGGTAGAATTAATCTTTTACTCCACATCTCTGCTCCAAGTTATTTTACAGTATCCTATTTAACCATTAACATTTAACCATGGGAATATGTCCTGCTCCATATCCCACCACCACCATTCCCCCATATCCCTTCAGCTTGAGGGTTTGATCTGTAAAAACATTCTTGGCTCTCTTGAAGGTTGCAAAGGATTCATGGCTTCCCTTGTTTGTTGTCTGGGAGAGTAAGTGCAGCGTTGGGGTGAGATGGCAGCTTCTCTGCAAGAGCATTTTTAGAATATCATCACAATATAGAAATGCATCATTGTCCTTGGGGAATAGACTTCCAGAGGCCTGGATCTATAAGAAGTTCTTGTGTACCTTCACCGTTTACAGGTTGGACAGCAATTTGGTGGACTGCATCATGTATTTACAAGCCTTTTTTGAAAAGAACATTGTCCTGGAGCTCATTGCCATCCTGATAAAAGACTTGTTTTCACATGAAAATCTTCAGCAAAGTTAGAAAAAAATTGTCTTCTCTCTTTCAAGATGTTCTCTTACTTGTATGCAATCATCATTCATTGATCATAGCAGAGTGTTTTTCTCACATAATAATGTCCAGTGATTCTCAGGCTCTAAACGTTATGGAAATCTGCTGTTGCCTTCCATCTGTCACTTGCAGAGCTTGACTGTGTTGTTTGACTATCAATACCTGGGTTTTCAGTTTTTCAATGACTTAACTATGCGGACCTCCACAATATTTGGTTACTTTTAATGCTTTCAAGTCATTTTTCAAAATGTCACCTTCACTCTGTAGGTGAAGTCATTCCTCAATAATAGCTTGGCTCCCATGCGATAACCTTTTTCAAAGTGAAACAAAAGATACCTGTCCTTTCTTTCAAGATCACAGCAGAATGTTTTCCTCAGATAATGATGCTCAATGTTCATTAAGCTCTCAATATTTTTGTATCAATTGGGTAAGAACAAATGGCTGACGCTGTGGAGGACCTTCGGGAATCTGCTGGAACCTTTTACATTTCAGTCCCCAAGACTTGGTAGCATTGCGTGACTATTAAAGCTGGCATTTTAGATAAGCAGTCTCTTTGAGGTAAACAGCTGCTATCCTCATCTAGACAAGTTCCTTTTGATGTCGAAATCTAAGGTCTACCAAAGCAGACTGAGTGAAAATTTCCAGAGACTGCATGGTGTGCTGACTAGATGTATTTGCATATTGTAGCTGCCAGTTATGCAGATCATCAATTTCAGATTGGTGGCATGATCTAGTTTGTTTGGAAACATATCCTTTCCCTTGGAGAGTAATTTATTAGCTGCTTATATTGTTGAATGTCTTCTTGAATGGGCTATTTCTGAGGTTTGAAGATTTTCTCAAAATATATCAAGGTTATGTTGATGCAGTTTGTGCACAAGTGTAATGGTGCATTGCATGGAATTGGCTCATGGCAGTACAGGGCATTGGGGTGTGCGCTGCATCCTCTATCCTGGCTGAAATGTCAGTGTTCATAAATCTGCCCCAGAGCTGGAGAATGTCTTTCCTGCATTTCTGAAAATCTTTAAACTCCATAATCCAAGACATCAAGATTTTATGGGTATTTTGATAACTATACAATTATTTGAAGCTTCATTTGGTTTCAGAAGGAGAACAGTGTTTTGCTTCCACTTCCCAAAAGTCTTTCGGCTTTCTGAGCAAGGAGGAATATCTTCATCGAATTTTGGCCTCAGTAGCTGTTGCAGTCCCTTGATAGTTTCTACGAAGTAAGTAGACAACTTTACTCTTCTTTACCTTCTTCAAGGAAAGGACAATTCTCTTCAAAAGAGACAGCAGTGTCTTCAAAAAATGTGCCACCAGAAATCAAGGATACAGGAAGGTGCAAAGTTTCAGCCTCATTTAAATGAACAACCTGAGTGGTGGGATCCTTTTCTATGACTGCATCCTGAAAAAGTAAATCAAGCTCTTTAATGCCAAGTGGTGGACTGTCACCTCCTTTTCTTATGCTATTTATTCTTTTCACTTGTAGATTCTTTAAAGAGAAACAGAGGGGTCACATTACCCTTTTATTAGCCTGTTCTACAGTGGACAGTGACTGAACCATATTTAATGTAAATATTTACAACATAGGTGAGAGGACCGTTGAAATCATATAGACTCAGGCTCCAGTTCCTTTTGAACCGATATGAGTATGACATGGCTCTCTAGCCATTCTTAGAGTTAGGGTATTATTACCCCTTTATTTCACCCCCTTTCCCCCCACTGGCAAAAAAGCACATGCCTGAAACAGTGATCAGCCTTAGTGGATCCCAGCTATCAAGTTTTAAAGACCTCCACAAAAATTCCGCCCATGGATTCAGCCAGAGTTCGACTGAAGCGGGGTCTATGACTCATGTTGTTATGAATATGAAAGACAGTAATGGAGTGAATATAAGGCTTGAATCTCAACTGAGTATCCAATGGGATGCTTATGGTTGTTAATGGCCATGTTCAGCTCCAGACAGAGGGATAGAGTCAATGCTTAGGAATGGAAGACAATGGTTTTTGTGATTCCAAATTTTATTGCAAGAAATTTTCTGTTCATCTATTGCTAGCTACCAGGCTGCAAATCATGCATTGGTGGGGTCCATAAAGATGACGGTGAGGTAGAGATGCATGTTATAGGTAAATAGGAACTGAGAAATATAGGAACAGATGTGGAACATTCGGCATCTTGAGCATGCCCTGTCATTCAATGCAACATTGGCTGATCTGGGGCCTAATTCAATATATGTACATTTGGTACATTCTTTTCGTACCTCTGCTTAATAAAAAAATGTCTATCTCTGATTTAAATTTAACAACTAATCTAGCATGAACTGCTCTTTACCAACTCTCATCTGGAACCTAAAGTTATGTTTCATATGATGTTGCTGAGGGACACACTGAAATGAGAAGTAGAAGACAATGAATGTCATGACAATTCATCATAGCCCTGGATCACTTCGGAACATTTAGAGTTTTAATCTCAATATCAGTTTTTGAGAAGGGGATTTGTACACGGGGTCTCTGGGAAGAGAGTGAGCCTAGAATGTCACACATGAGGAGGTGTCAAAGAAGCTTTAAAGAACTGGGCTTAAAAGGGGAGAAACATAATACAAACTGGATTGAAATCACCTGCGAGTTATTTCAGACTCTGAGATAATGGGGGAAAAGACGGCAATCTAGGAAAGCGACCAATGTGGAATGCTCACTTTCAAGGATTCACAAGAACAGGCATTAAAAGCCAATTCAATTCTGGTCTATATGTGAAAGTGGAAAAAGGTGAACTAGTGTTTTGAGATGCTTGTGTGTGCTATTGGGCTGAGTTTGGGTGCTAGTGTGCTGTGAAAGTCACATTTGAAGAATCGCCTCTTAGCCATCCCAGCATTGCAGATAAAAGTGTTCTCTCACTCTAATTGCTAGAGTCAGTTAAACACAAAACCAGACAAAAGGATTTCAACTAACCTCAAAGCCAAGATCCTAGATGTTGACTGTTCAACATTCAACATTCTATTCAACTATCTGTTGTTCAAGAATGAATGACCCATGGAGACTAATTGGTATATCTTTTAATTCCCATTTTTTGGGGTGAACTCATTTCTCATTCCTAATCTCTGCATATATGTTTCATCATTATTTCTATTCATGGTTATTTTCTAATAAATCCACCTTATTTGACTCAAGAAAGCCTGGGTTTAAGACAAATTTGTTTAATCTGGAAGAAATTTCTCCATAAGAGAGGGGATCCTATTAAGGTTCTTATGACTAACTGAACGTCAAATAAATAACTGATCCAGATCATCTTTCCTTACCCAACTTGACTGTCTGATGTATCCATTTGGAACTGTAATAATTTGGGGAGTCTGGTTGTGATAGTGTACGCTATTAATGTTAGCCTTGGAAATTTAAATCAGCATGCACAGCCTTTTTTAGAAGTGAGTTCTAGATTTTCCAAAGCCTCCACATGAGAAATTGTTTCCAGACTTTTTCTCTTGTTCTGGACTTCCTGACCAGAGGCGATAATTTCTCTGGACCACATATTTTAAGTCTACCCCATTTTAGATGATCTCCTAGTCTTCTAAACTCAAATGAATGCAAGCCAGGTTGATGCAACATAGCACATTGACCCTTTGAGATCTATTATCATTCTCATCAATCTGTTTGCACTTCTCCAAATTATATTGTAGTAGTGATTGCACTTCCAAGTTAGTTGCCTTGTGACACTGCTGAGGCTATAAGTGGTGCTGCACTTCTTAAAAAAAACGTTAAGGACGAATTACGGAAGGAAAACAATTTTATGCTTCACTGGTGAAACATTTTTAGGGCACAGCTTTCCCCTTTTGCAGTCCAAATTCATGATATCTCACAGCAGCCTTTTATCTTTTTAAAACTTATAGTTATTATGCAATGCTAAAATTAAAGCTATGTTATACTGATTCAGTATAATGTAACTGTCTGCAGGATAGGAAATCCCATACAACTTGGCTGACCTTTAAGCTGTGAAGGTATACACGATACTCTTATATGCATTGAAGGACAGCTACAACAGCAGGAAAAGATTAATTATGGGTTTAATATTTCTTTAAAGTATATTGCTTTGAATTGTTTAAACTCTGCATGCTCCTGCCATTTTGTATATTCTGGTTTATTTTCAGCATCATAACTGATCCCAGATGCTATATTAAATTAATTCAAGGCAGGATTGTTGGGATTTCATCTGAGCCTTTTACTCCAGGCATGGCTGGAACTTGCACCTGCTTGGGATTGATGAAACAAGCTTTCTGGATTTCCCTGACTACACTTACCCCGAATGCAATAAAAAAGCCTCAGGAAACTACCAGCCAGCTATAATGTGAAACCTGTTGAAAATTCATTATGCTTACCTATTCTCCATGAACTTTCTATCTTGATCTGTTAAAGGCTCTGACTAAAGTCAACATACGGGTCCATGGATGAGAGCTCACCTTTCATCACTGTTTTGTGCCCTTTCGTCATATGTGAAAGAGTGAATTATTTGAGTGATCAGGGTGAGGTTTGTGGATCACTGTCAGGTCCTATCCTCACCCAATGTCCAGAGAGCGCTTTTCTAACAGTGGTCATAGGATAACACTGAGAATTGGGAACATAGAAACAGGAGTAGGCCGTTCAACATTCAAATCCATTTCACCATTCTTGTCAATTTATCAACCCAGTGACTACTCCATCTATCTGTCACTATTCCATTTTCAAGGCTCATTTTGCCTGTGTGAGCGATAAGGCCAGTAAACCTTCCCTTCTGCTCTTGTCATTCTTGAGTTCAGCCAATAAGACAGACATGGGTCTGAACCTGGAACCATCAGTTTCAGATATTGCAATGCAAAATGTTGTTTATTTCTGTGATTTATTATTACTAGTGTTGAACCATATTCCTATATCATTGAAAATAGCATTTTGGAGAACCGTGATGCAGAGCCAATTCCCAAACTCCAGGTGTTTTCCCACTACCGCGCTCAAAACATTTACTTGTTGAGACTTTATAGTTTGAAGATGTGCCTGCTGAAATTGTTTTTGTTTATCATGTTGTAACCACACTCATATGGCTTACAGATGTAAATATTCCCCATAATGTATACTTTTCCAATAACTTTGCAAAAAAAAAGATTTGCAAGGATAACAGACAAAATGCATCATCCACTGTTGTATTTAATGGAATTATGTGATTCAGCCAGAAGTGACAGATTTTTTTCACATCCTCCCAGTTTTGCATTCTCTTACAAGGAAGGTTTGTTGAAGTAACAATTCAATTCTGGTCTGGAATCTGTCCACATTATTGATGGCAATTAGTTAAAGCGACACAGACTACAAATGATTATTAAAGCACCTGTATTCCTATACATATTAGAATAGAATGAGTGTTATTGTCACGCGCACTCAAATGAGCACAGTGAAAAGTTTACAAGTCATCACCTACAGCATGACCTAGGTACAAAGATATGTAGGTACAGATTTTTAAGTACAAATCCTTAGGGAAAAAAAAATTAGAAAAATAAAGAATTAAAAAGTCCAGCATGACAAACTGCATTTGTGACAGTCTCTTGGCCTGGCCTTGTGGCGTCTGCTGAATCATCGAAATTAGAAACCAGTCCAGGACGGCATTTGGCCTTGAGTTTGTGCAGGGTCTTGATTCAAGTCTGCGATGGGCTTCACCTCGAGGCTGGGAGACCAGAAGTTAATGCTGAGACCACACTGGGACATTGAGAAACCCACACACAGGGTCACTGAGAAACAGTTACACAGGGTCACCGAGAGACCCGCACACTGGGTCACTGAGAAACAGTTACACAGGGTCACCGAGAGACCCATACACCGGGTCATTGAGAGGCCCCCACACCGGGCCACCCGCACACTGGGCCACTGAGAGACCCGCACACCAGGCCACCGAGAGACCTGCACACTGGGTCACCGAGAGGCTCGCACACCGGGTCACCGGGAGGCCCCCACACAGGGTCACCGAGAGGCCCGCACACCGGGTCACTGGGAGGCCCCCACACCGGGTCGCTGGGAGACCCCCACACCGGGCCACTGGGAGACCCCCACACCGGGCCACCAAGAGACCCCCACACCGGGCCACAGGGAGACCCCCACACCAGGCCACCGAGTGACCCCCACACCGGGTTACGAAAGGCCACCACAGCGGGTCACCGAGAAACCCCTACACCGGGACACTGTGCCAAGAGACCATCAGAAATGCAGTTTGTCATTTTCTTCTATCTGATGCAGATTAGATGCTCAGATAAGTCATTCAGGAAGAGAAACATTTGCAACTTTTAAATAAGATGATGAATAGATACAACACATGAAGGAAGCTATTTTGAGGTGTTGTTTGTGATATTGGTCTCCAATGGGATTGATGGTGGTAAACTCCAGTTGGCTCCCACTCCCACTCATAGAATGTACAAATCTGCATTTCCGGTAGATCTAATTTGTGAAAGAACACCATATTGCAACTATATTGATCAAATGGGAAAAATGGGCTCTGTGAGAGTAACGGTGGTATGCATATTGAACACAAAATTTGATAAACATATCACACCTTTGCCAACTACAGTTACCTTTTGCAACATAGCTTTTTTGTGACGCAGCATGAATATGCATGGCGAGTGATCATGGGAACTGCAGATGCTGGAGAATCCAAGATAACAAAGTGTGGAGCTGGATGAACACAGCAGTGCAAGCAGCATCTCAGGAGCACAAAAGCTGATGTTTCGGGCCTAGAACCTTCATCAGAGAGGGTCTCTGATGAAGGGTCTAGGCCCGAAACGTCAGCTTTTGTGCTCCTGAGATGCTGCTTGGCCTGCTGTGTTCATCCAGCTCCACACTTTGTTATCATGAATATGCATGGTGTTGTGTTTGAAAGCCCAGGATGTGCCACATGTAGTTACAAGTGTGAAACTGGTAATGTAAAATTTCTATTGCGTTGAAGGAGCCATTTGAAGAGAGCAAGTGGAACACTGGGCAGGAATTCAAGTTCTTGTTCCTACAAACTCTGTGAGATTGAGCAATTTGGTATCAAGTGCTGTGAAGTGAGCTGACTGTCTACACTGATCCTAAGGATTTCAAATAAAAAATCACAAGATCTTGATATTTGCCATGATTGACTAATATAAGAGTCAAGGCAAAGCTAAAATTTTCTTTATCAAGTATGGATACAAACAAGTGGAATGAAGAATTAAGACATTAAGATCATCCTGGCAGATATGTTTAAATGTTCATAAAATCACTACAGTGTGAAAGTAGGCCATTCAGCCCTTTGACTCCATACTGGCCACCCGAACAGCATTCCTCCCATCCACACTGCCCTACCTTATTCCTGCATTTTACATGGCTAACCCACCTTGTCTTCAAGTCCCTGGACACTATGAGCAATTTAGCATGGCTAATTCACCAAACCTGCTGATATTTGGACTGTGGGAGGAAGCGAAGCACCTGGAGGAAATCCACAGATGCACAGAGATTATAGGTGGATGTGTGGATATCTGTGCTAAATTGTCTATAGTGTCCAGGGGCTTGAAGCAAGGTAGGTCAGCCAAGTAAAATGCGGGAATAGGGTAGGGCAGTGTGGATGGGAGGAATGCTGTTCGGGTGGATATCTGTGCTAAATTGTCTATAGAGTCCAGGGATGTGCAGACCAGGTGGATTAGCCGTGGAATCCCACAGATTCACAACTGTCTGTGAGAAGAAGTTTCTCTTCATCCCAGTTTTGAATCTATCTCCTCTCACTATGTTTGCAGGGTTTCTTTTTTTGAGGCTTGTCCCACAAAGGGGAATGTCTGCTCAATGTCCATTCTATTGCTCCTCTTTGAGAAAGATAAAATGCTAAATCAGATATCCCATCATTCTTCTGAACTCCAGCGAGTATAAGCCCAAACTATTCAACCTTTCCTTGTATACACTACTTACCTGGCACATTACTCCATCCTACCCTAACATCAAATTTTCCTGTGTGCTTGAAGCTGTACAAGTGACTGGCAGGACTTTTAAATGTCAGATCACGGCAACAGCTCTCTGTGAAAAGGGGGGACGCAGATTGCTCTTCTCCAATAGTTCTACGACAGAAGTGTCAGAGTAGAAGTGTGGCTCTGAATTTCAGACGGAGCCGTGAGCAGGGTCTCCTCTCAAAAATGTGAAGATCACTTATTTCACTGAAAAGGAAGGGGCAGAATGTGATCTGCAGTAGACTGAATGCTCCTTGGAAAATCCATTCCATTATTCTTAAGGCTCAGCTCATAATGGTGAAAGTTTGTCTCAGTATGTAAGTTTCATAAAGTGGCTTTCTCTTTTTGTTTGAAAGAAAGGACATTAAAAAAATACATTAATTAGAAGCCAAAGTGAAGAACTTGAAATCTCTTTGTGACAGTATGAATTTTAAGGGCTTAATTCTTTTTATTTCGCTGGATCTGTATTTAGAAGAGAAAATTTTGATTTTGCTATTCTCTCTATATTAATTAAAAGATCCTGCTCAATGTCCATTCTATTGCTCCTCTTTGAGAAAGATGAAAGGATCTTTTGACTGTAAGAGGAAGGCAGATTATTATCTGAATGATGAAGGATTAGGGCAGGAGGAGGAGGAACAAGACCCAGGTGTCCTTGTACATTAGTCACTGAAAGTAAACGTGTGGGGCAGGATGCTGTGAAGAAGACAGGTTGGATGCTGGCTTTCACAGTGAGAGGATTCGAGTACAGGAATTTTATAGATCACAGATGTTGCAGATCACTGATGATGTATAGATCACTCCGTTCCTGGAGTATTGTGTGAAATATTTCGGTCTCCTTATCTGAAGAACAATGTTTTTGCAATGGTGTGAGTGCTGTGAAGGTTTACCAGACTGATTCCTAGGATGGCGGGAGTAAAATATGATGAGAGACTGGATCAGTTGGGAATACATTCACTGGAGTTTAGAAGAATGAGTGGAGTATGTCATATAAAGCCTCTGAAATTATAACAGGACTCAATCAGAGACAGGGAAAATGCCACAATATTGTTCCTAATGACCAGGGAATGCAGAACCAGGGGCCACAGTACAAGGATACAAGGTAGACCATTCATGGCTGAGATGAGGAGAAATTTCTTTCCCCAGAGTGTGGTGACCTTGTGGAATTTTCTGCTGCAGAAAGTAGTTGAGGCTAAATTTTATTGAAGGTTTTCAAGAAGGCGTTGAAGATAATTCTTAGGTCTAAAGGGATTTAAGGGCAAAAAATTGGCACAAGGAACTGTGTTGGATGATCACCCATGATCATATTGGATGATGGAGCAGGCTTCAAGGGACAAATCATCACTCTTGTTACTATTTTTTATGTTTCTAATAACTTAAGCAAAGGCCCATTTACAAATGTGAGTGGGATTTCCTCTGATCTTGTTGAAAACTGCAGTGCATTTGTCAGTAGCATTACTGAGGAAATTGTAACATGCGTACTGTTGAGCTGGTTGGATTTAAGAAGGTGAACAATGGGAATATCAGTCGTATTATTTATAAAGTATGCAGCCACAGTCAAGTGTTTTAGAAAGAGTTTAATACAACTCCATTTCAAAATGAAGAGACATTGACTGTGAATCAATTAACCAGATGAAAAGTGAAAAGGTGCCAAGTTAGTAGAGTCCCAGATAAGTAGGATCCCAGGCAGGTATTGAGTGAGAGGCGGGTTGTCGGTTGGGTCAGATGCCAAGTGGAGAAGGGATGGAGTGGTAGGGCACCAGAGCACAAGGTGACTTGGCAAGTGATGCAGTGTTTCGGGATTTAATGGGATGGTTGGGAGAAATTAGGCCCAGTGGGGAGTGTGTGTGTCTGCTCTCGGCGTGTTTGAACCAGTTCCAGTGGGGTGAAGGTGGGGTGTCATATCTGGTTGATTTAGCATGGGGATGTGTGCTCGGAGCAGGCTACTCCTCCCCTCCCCCTGTTAAATGCAGCCTATAGACAGTAATCTCCGAGGGGAATACGTAAAGGGAAATCATTGAGAATTGGACAAGGTCAGACAAACTCTAGTGCAAGACTGTTGAGGTAGGATGCCCTGGCTCAGACAGTGATGGTATTCAAAAGGGCGGATTCTGGGGTGAAGCATGAATGGCCAGCAGAAAGTGCCAAGTAGGGGTCTGTGGGAATTGAATGTAGGGATGCTGCAGTCTGAATAGATTTCAGGCCAGTTGCTGTATGAGAAAAGGAGCTCCACCTTGGAAATATGGAGGGCTGTGGGACTCAGTAGCAGACTCTACTGCTGTGCATGCTCACAGAGCATATCATTTAATATAATGTATCCAAATTAGCTAATTAAAATGAACTTTCATTTTCTGTTTGAAATATCATTGGCCTGTTCATTAATATTTGAATTACATTTGTTTTGATTTATTTGTTGACATAAAAAAAGTTCTAAAAGTGACATCTTGACCGTTGGTGTCATGGCAATTTCTGAGAAGTTATTGGCCTCTTAAGGGGAGCATGGCAACATTTGCTGAAAAATATTTATGATGGTAATATTCAACTGTAAGGGTCTGGCTGTATAGACTGATTAGACTGGTGTTCTTTTCTCGCAGAAAGAGGAGATTGAAAGGTCACTGGCTGAGTCCTTTAACATTATGAAGGCATCCGTTTAGACAGTCAGAGAGAAAATATGTGCCTCTTTAGAGCTGAATTCTTCCAGCATTTCCTATGGAGCATGAACCTTTTGTGATGGCTGCCTTGGCAGTTATTTCCCTTCCCTAAACAAAAATCACCCTTTAAACAAGAACAGAAGGCATGTTAAAGGAGATAGTTCCAGATGTAACCAAGCCATTGATGTCTGCTGCCCAAAGTTGTTCAGGAAAAAGAGAGTAGTCTGTTCTTAAGAAACATGAAAACTGACCTGATCATGTGTGTGGACAAAATGTGGGGATTTGATTATGCTGAAGTTGTGAATAGTTGCCCTGTCCTAATTGGCTAAAAGGGATTCAGACAAGTGCTTGACATAGTATAGGTTATCTACCCCCAAAATAGGGTATAGCAACAAGCTCTCAGGGTCAGAGAGCAGTCCATGTCAGGGAGTGCCTTCTTCAGAAGAACTGAAAGAACAGTGAATGCTGTAAATCAGGAACAAAAACAGAAATCTCTGGAACAGCTCAGCAGCTCTCGCAACATTTGTGCAGAGAAATCAGAGTTAACGATTCAAATCGAATGACCCTTCCTCAGAACGGGGCTATCTTCTTCAGAGAGACAACAAGAAATTGAGGGATAATCCAAGGAAGAGTTCCCCATCATTTTGGCTAGCGAGCAGGATGATGCTTTCACATATTTCATCATTGTATCCCTACAGTGTGGAAGCAGGCCCTTTAGCCCAACAAGTCCACAACGACCCTTGAAGCATCCCATCCAGTCCAATCCCCTATAACCCACTTAAGCTGCACATCCCTGAGCACTATGGGCAATTTAGCATGACCAATCCACCTACCCTGCACACCTTTGGACTGTGAGAGGAAACCCTCGCAGACACTGGGAAAATGTGCAAACTCCACTTAGACAGTCGCCCGAGAGTGGAATCAAATCTGGGTCCCAGCTGCTGTGAGCCACCTTGCCAATTTAGGATTGACACACTATTTCCCAACTGTATGCTTGACCTCTCTTGTCAGTAAACCATCCTCAATTGTTACAGTTTATATACTTATTTGTCTAATTATCAAATGCATCGTATCTAAATTGCTGCTTCTTAAAAATCTTAATAAACTGAAAATCCTTATGAATGGTTGACTGTTTATGTTAGGTAACTGTGGCCATCAAACCCCAAAAGCTAACAAATGTTTGTGTCTTTGTGAAAATCCAAAACCAGAGGATGCTAAATAGTCACCAATGAATTCAAAAAGGAACTTTTGATTCTTAAAAAAAGTTCGCACAGAAAGTGGTGAGGACACAAATTTACTTTAACGTTGAATAGTTGAGGTGAATAGTGAAGATGCCAATTTCAGGGAAACTAGATGATTTTCTGAGAGAGAAAGAGATCAAAGGATATGTTGACGGGAAAATGAAGTAGGTAGAGTAGGAGGAAGCACATGTGAATTATAAATACTGGTTGAACTGGATGGACTGATGTTCCATGGTAAATTCTATGTAATTATTTGCCAGGCTTACAATTACCTATATTTAAGTTTTTTGTTTCAAGAATAATACCTTTGCTATAATAGGAAAATGTCAGAATAACAGAAAGCAATAAATTACAGAAAATAAATATCTAATTGTTTCAGTTCTGTTCTCTTAATCACTAGTCTACTGGACAGATATTATATTCCCTCTTTTACCTCAAAGAATTAACCTGAAACTTCCAACTGCTGCCAATAATCCAATGGTTACAAGCAGTGATTAGGATTATCAGTGAATTATTATTGAAGGGTTCAGCTAAAGGTCAGGTGCATAATGCTTCTTTTCATTAATTGGCAAATTAGCCTGTGATGAGACAGAGAGTAAAAGGACACATGATTAAGCTGGGAGCAATACCATCTGGCATCTTTTTATCTTCCATGAAGAAAATATGATCAATTAGTGTGGGATAGAATGCTTTCAGTACAGTGTAACACTAGTATTCCTGTAGTTCATACAATCTCTGCAGTGTGGAAACAGGCCATTTGGCCCAACAAGTCCATACCAACCTTCTGGGGATGTCTCCCACCCAGACCCATTCCCTTACAAACTTGCATTTTCCATGGCTAACACACCTAATCTACACATCTGTAACTGCTACTGGAAATTTAGCGTGGCCAACTTACCTGTCCTGTGCATCTTTAGATTGTGGGAGGAAGCTCACATAGGCACAGGGAGAATGTACAAACTGCACACAGACAGTCACCTGAGGGTGGAATTGAACCTGGGTTTCTGGTGCTGTGAGGCAGTAATGCTGGCCACTGAGCCACTGTGCTGCCCCTCTAGGTAACAGAGAAAGGGGCAGCATGGTTTTTTTTTTGTTTTAACAATGTTGTTCTAAAGTTTCAGAGCAACTGTGTTGAGTTAGAAGTAAGTTTCCCATGATTGCACTTTTGAAGCGCAGCTTTGCACAATCGAACTGCGCATTGGAATTGGGCCATAGAGATTTGCATGGCTGATTTCTTGTAGTTAATTAAATGCTATTAAGGTTACCTCAGGAAACCATGTTCTGTGCTGAGCCTTGCTATATTTCAGGATGTGTCAAAGATAGGTGCCACCACACAATAAGAGTGCCATGCCAACAGGCGTAATGAGGTTCAGTGCCAGGCATTCATGCCTGCTGAATTACCCTTGAGATAAATGATTGCTACTCAAAGTTTTACATGTAAGTGTAACCTCCTGAAGGTACTCGATGCTGCTCAGTCTGACTTACTCAATTTGAAAGAAAATGCATGCGTACAAACTAGTATTGACGTACGCAAATTCACGTACGCACGTGCAAATTTGTATCCATGAATATTCACAACCATCTAAACATTTCTATTTAATTTTTAACTTCAAAAGTGAACTTTAAGGTTTCTGGTAGCTGAGAGAGTTCACCTCATGGAATTTTAAAATACAAGTGATGCTTAGCTTCTTAATATATTAAATATTAAATGTATTTTACAAAATAAACTCAATTTTTAAGGTGTAATGACTATTAGATTTGGAACACAATATCAAGTCTGCACCACAAACATGCTGTAATAAAATGGGAAAAATCTTTAGTTTGTTAGTTGTTCTACTATCTTTTAGGTACAGCT
The DNA here is from genome assembly GCF_030684315.1 of Stegostoma tigrinum. Lineage (NCBI taxonomy): Eukaryota > Metazoa > Chordata > Chondrichthyes > Orectolobiformes > Stegostomatidae > Stegostoma > Stegostoma tigrinum. The sequence continues at coordinate 113,090,783 of NC_081357.1, read as the reverse complement.
ATCCAGTCAAAGTTATTGTCATTCTCAGCTAAGAGAAATTTCAGATCATTAAAGGAAATTAGTCAAGCTTACCAGCTACAGATAGGATCCTGCAATGAAATGTCCTTCCTGCCCCCAAGAGTTTTTAAATCGACAAAATTATCTCCAAATATATAATTACAGAAACAAGTTTGATTTTATATTCACTAATATCAGCAACCAAAATCCTGTCTAATACATCTTATAATTGCTAATGCATATTTATTGCATGAATCAATTCTAACTTACATTATAGGATGTATACAACATCATAGAATACTTTACGCTTATACACATACTTAGATCTACTTTACTAAAATTGTTTATTTATTCAGAAAAGATGTAAATAAAACTATTGACAATCCAGCATACTTGCTTCTACAGTATCTTTATCTCAACATTCAAGAGCTAATGATAAACTTGGCTCTTTATATTCCCAAGATAGCTGATCTATGTCACTCTGCATGCATGTATATTTTCTTTTTAAGATTTAAAGTCTGTCGATTGTAGAAAAAGGAAAGAGGGTTCCCTTGTTTATCATATGTCCACAAAAACAGTCTTAACAATATGCTTACACTATTTCTTTTATAAATTTTGACTGTTGGCTGTTCATTTGTCTTTCTGGTGTTTGGCAGTTTTCCAATGTTAATATCTCTTAGGTCTTTAGCATTTCTGTACAGCATTTTCTTTTAGCTTCTTAGCATCTATTCAAAGCATGCAGAGAGTTAATTTATTTCTTTCATTAAATCAGTCACTTGCTTATGTTGTTTGAGGCAGGAATGTTGCCTGGACTATCAGGAAAAATGTCTGTCCGCCTTCAAATAATGCCATGGCATCTTTGACCTTCGCCACTACCACAATATATGGACAAAAACCACAAAATCTCCAACAGCGCCATAACATTTTCAACATTTTAGTTTGAAATTTAAGAGAATAAATGGTGGAGGTGGGGGCATCACGCCTGATATCTGAGAACAGTTAAGATCCTCATGTCACCTCCTTTGGGGAAGACCCACCAATTTAAATGCCGAGCAAGGTCAAAGAAGGGCAGGACTGGGAATTAAATGTTCAGGATACATAATGTTTAGGAAAAAAAGGAACAAAGGAAAGGAGGAAAGGTGACAGTCCCAATTGCAGAGAGCATTGCTGCATGGAAGAGAATACCCAAAGATTCCAGCCAGGGCTAAAAGGGAGAATAAAGACACAATTATATTATACACAGTAAACTGTACATCATCAACTATTGGAAAAAAAACCCAAGAGGAACAAAAGTACAAAAGTTAGAGAATAGTTATAATAGAACTCTTTAATTTCCCAAACAGTAGACTGCAGGGTAAAGGGAAGAGGCTGGAAAACATTCCTAGAATATGTTCAAGAGAATATTCCATATCAATGTTTCAACACCAATAAGAAGATAGGTAGAACTGGACTTGGCTTTTGGGAATGAGATGGGCCAAGTGGCTCCCGCTTCAGTGGAAGAACATTTAGGGTTCAGTGATCATAATATCAAATTATTTAGGTTGGCTATGGAAATGGACAAGAAACAATCCATAATGAAAATAATTAACTGAAGGAAAGCCATCTTCAATGGATAAAAATGGATACGCTGCTGATAAAATTGTAAACGATCAATGGGCCATTTTTAAAGATGAGATAGTTCATGCAGAGTAAAGGTATATTGTCATAAGGAGAAATGTAGAGCAGGCAATCCAGAAATCCCTGGATGGTTAAAGAAACAGAAATTGATGCATTTTGGAAGAAAAAAATGACAGGGATTCAATATGAAATACAGGGTACAATTCTACAGGGGTGCAGGATCAAAGGGTCATTTGTGTATATTACATAAATCATTGAAAGTGGCAGGACAGGTAAGAGAGCAATCAATAAATCAGATGGAATCCTGGCTTTTATGACTAGGGACAGAGCAAAGTAAAGCAAAGAAGTTATGTTAAAACAATATAAAACTTTGGTTTCATATCAGTTGGAGTCTTTGGACCAGTAGGTTTATTACATATTACTCAAGCTCAACTCTGCATTTGATAATACTCACGTGCCTTTAATCTATTCTATCAGGTCAACCAGTTTGCAAAGAACATAGAACATTACAGCACAGTACAGGCCCTTCGGCCCTCGATGTTGTGCCGACCTGTCATACCGATCTCAAGCCCATCTAACCTACACTATTCCATATACGTCCATATGCTTATCCAATGACAACTTAAATGTACCTAAAATTGGCGAATCTACTACCGTTGCAGGCAAAGCGTTCCATTCCCTTACTACTCTCTGAGTAAAGAAACTACCTCTGACGTCTGTCCTATATTTTGACCCCTCAATTTAAAGCTATGCCCCCTCTTGCTCGCAGTCACCATCCTAGGAAAAAGGCACGCCTATCCACCCTATCTAACCCTCTGATTATTTTATATGTTTCAATTAAGTCACCTCTCAACCTTCTTCTCTCTAATGAAAACAGCCTTAAGTCCCTCAGCCTTCCCTTGTAAGACCTTCCCTCCATACCAGGCAACATCCTAGTAAATCTCCTCTGCACCCTTTCCAAAGCTTTCACATCCTTCTTATAATGTGGTGACCAAAACTGTACACAATACTCCAAGTGCGGCCGCACCAGAGTTTTGTACAGCTTCACCATAACCTCTTGGTTCCGGAACTCGATCCCTCTATTAATAAAAGCTAAAACACTGTATGCCTTCTTAACAGCCCTGACAACCTGGGTGGCAACTTTCAAGGATCTGTTCACATGGACACTGAGATCTCTCTGCTCATCTACACTACCAAGAATCTTACCATTAGCCCAGTACTTTGCCTTCTAGTCACTCCTACCAAAGTGCATCACCTCATACTTATCTGCATTAAACTCCATTTGCCACCTCTCAGCCCAGTTCTGCAGCTTATCTATGTCTCTCTGCAACCTACAGCATCCTTCGTCACTATCCACAACTCCACCGACCTTAGTGTCGTCTGCAAATTTACTAACCCATCCTTCTACGCTCTCATCCAGGTAATTTATAAAAATGACAAACAGCAGGGGACCCAACACCGACCCTTGCGGTACACCACTAGTAACTGGTCTCCAGGATGAACATTTCCCATCAACTACCACCCTCTGTCTTCTTTCAGCAAGCCAATATCCGACCCAAACTGCTGTATCTCCCACAATTCCATTCCTCCGCATTTTGTACAATAGCCTATTGTGGGGAACCTTATCGAACGCCTTGCTGAAATCCATATACACCACATCAACTGGTTTACTCTCATCTAGCTGTTTGGTCACCTTCTCAAAGAACTCAATAAGGTTTGTGAGGCACGACCTTCCCTTCACAAAACCGTGCTGACTATCCCTAATCAATTTATTCTTTTCTAGATGATTATAAATCCTATCCCTTATAACCTTTTCCAACATTTTACCAACAACTGAGGTAAGGCTCACTGGTCTATAATTACCAGGGTTGCCTCTACTCCCCTTCTTGAACAGGGGAACCACATTTGCTATCCTCCAGTCGTCTGGCACTATTCCTGTAGACAACGATGAGTTAAAGATCAATGCCAAAGGCTCGGCAATCTCCTCCCTGTCTTCCCAGAGGATCCGAGGATAAATCCCATCCGGCCCAGAAGGAGGGATAATGAGGCTGTTATCAAAACCAGGAGGTCATCAACAATCGTAAAATGATATCTGCATTTGGAAAGGATTTTCGTAGTTAAGCTACCAGATTTCTTCCCTGTTCAACGTTCTCTACAGATTGACATGTGGCAAGATTTGTGGAATTCTTTTTCCTGTTCCCCTCTGATGAGGTTAAGTCTAGTTTAAATTGCTACTGTTGCTTGAGATTATGAATTGAATTTGTAGCAAATTCGCTTCTCTCTTTGTGCTCTCTCTAGAGAGGCATGGTCCTCAGTGGTTATCCCTACTACCTCACTGCCCCAAGAACCTGGGTTCAATTCCAGACTTCTGTGAATGCCTATGTGGTATTTGAATGTTTTCCTGTGCTTGTGTGGGCTTCCTCCAGGTGTCTGGTTTCTGACCAAAGATGTGCAGGTTAGGTGGATTGACTGTGCTAAGAATTGCCCCATAGTGTGTGAGTTAGCCATACTTTTTCAAAAAAAAATCATGTTGGAGGGTCATTTAGACTTGATAGGCTGTGTAGCATCTTTGTGCACTTTACAGATTCTATGAAGTGTTTGGCTGCTACTCTCAGTGCTCTCCTGATGCCGGAGATCTAGGACAACTACTCCAGCTGCCCTGTTCAGTGTCCTTCCTCACCAACACGCTTCCTGCTGAAAGTTTTGATACATGTGTATATACTTCAGCATGGGCATGTTGGAGAATATATGAATTATTATCATCTCTAATGTTAGAGGCAAAGCAGCACTTTAATGCACTGTGAGTGTACCTACTTTAGATTTTATGAGATTAGAAACAAATGAGAATTAACCATGCTGGCTTGGCATTCTCCTCTCCAACATGAGTGCGGGTTTGCCAAAGTTCTGAAAGTCTCCAGATGTAGCCCAGAGGAATTTTAGGATTTGCTAATGAGTATATCTTTGAGCTGACCCAGGTACAGAGACTACAGAATAGATGGCCACTCCTGATCAGGAATAGGACTTGGAGACTTAAGAAGACCTGAGATGATTGTAGCAGAGCTCATGCCTGCCTTCAAAATGCTAGAAACTGAGGAAAGGGTACATCTCCACATCGGGCAACACTGATGTGCCATAAGCCATAGCTACACCGTGATAGCATACTGCTACAAAATATTTTAAAAATTGAAAACATTTGTGTAAACCAATAGGAGTTTTACCATGATGACGAGGAAAAAAAGAAGCATAAACCTGGGATACAGTGACAGATATCAAACACTTAAAGCAAGCTCAGTGCCTTAGAGGGTGTATGATAATTCTGACATTTGACTAAAACACATTCTAAGTAGAGAAGTTAGCAGACGATGCCACATTAAGCAAACAAGCATGGTTGAAATCCTTGAAAATGACTGGGTACAGCTGTAGAAAAGTCATTATCAAAGAAAAGGACATTTATTGAGAAAGTTAGAATCATTGAGTTTTTAGAGCACAGAAAAGAGGCTCTTTGACTTATTGTATCCATGCCGGATACAAGTAACAATTTATCTAATTAAAATAAAAATCTAAAGGCAGAAAAAGTTGACTAAAATTAATGTTTTGAGCGATAAATGATTAGGGGTGACCTTTTTGAGGCATATAAAATCATAAGGGGCATAGATAGGATGAATGCATAAAGTCTTTTCCCCATGGTGGGGAATTGAAAATGAGACAGCATAGATTTAAGGGGCAAATGGAGGGGTAAATCAGTTGAAATGATTGCTTGAAGTTGTGAAAGCAAACTTTTTCTCAATATGAAAACTGTGAAAAGCTTGGAGTTGAAACACAAGAATCACACTGCCAGAAACAGGCCCCTTCAGTCCAACTCATTGACACCCGACGAGTTTCCTAAGGTAACCGAGTCCCACTTGCATGCGTTTGGCCCATGTCACTCTAAACCCTTCCTATTCATGTACCTATCCAAATGTCTTTTAGATGTTGTAACTACACCTCCATCTAACAGTTCCTCTAGCAGCCCATTCTACTCACAAGCCACCCTCTGTGTGAAGCACACAGTACTCAAGAAGATGCCTCACCAAAGTCCTGTACAAACTCAATATGGCATTCTAACTTCTATAATCTATGGTCTGACCAATGAGGGCAGCATGCTAAACACCTTCCTAACTATTGGCTACATGTGATGCAACTTTCAAAGAACTATGTTCCTGAACCCCTAGGTCTCTCTTTTCGACATCAGTACCCAGGGCCCTATCAGTAAATGTACAAGTCCTGCCTTTGTTTGTTTCACCAAAATGCTTTACCCCACCTTCAGTCAAATTAAAATCTATCTACCACTCCTCAGCCCTTTGGCCCAATTGATCAAGATCTCTTTGTAATCTTAGGTAACGTCCTTCACTGTCCTCCCACCAATTTTTGTGGCATCAGCAAACTTACTAACCTTCCGTCTTAAATTCTCATCCAAATTATTAATATAAATTACAAGCAAAAGTGGAACCAGTTCCAATTCCTGCAGAACACTGCTGGTCACAGGCCTCCAGTCCAAAAAAAACCCCTCCACCACCGTCACCCTCTGTCTCTACCAACAAGCCAAGGACACGAAAATCATTAAGAAGAAAGGAAAACGGCATAAAATAATAATCTTTCGTTTATCTTAGAAAATAAAAAAGTCCTTACTTTTAAGCAGGTCAACACATCGAGAAAATATTCTCAGCAGAAATTGAAGGATAATAGAAGTTTAAACTGGAAAGTGTGCAAAGAAGATTTACTAGGATGTTGCCAGGACTAGTAGGCCTGAGTTATATGAGCAGGTTGGCCAGGAGAGGACTTTATTCCTTGGAACATAGGAGACTAAGAGGTGTCCTTATTGAGGGATATAAAATCATGAGGTGCGTAGATAGATGAATGCATATAGTCTTTTTCCCAGGCATGGGGAATTGAAAACTAGGGGGCGCAGACTTTAGGTGAGAGGGGATCGATTTGAGAAGGACCTCAGGGGCAACTTCTTTGCACAGACAGTGGTGTATATATTGAATGGGATGCTGGAGAAAGTGGGGAGGCAGGTACAATAGTAATATCTAAAAAAAAACGTGGATAGGTGCATGGATGAGAAGGGTTTAAAGGGATATGGACAAAATCCGGGCATTTGGAACTAGCTGAGTGGGCACTCTGGTCAGCAAGGATCAATTTGGGCCAAAGGGCCAGTTTCCATGCTGTATTATCCTATGACTCCATGATATTCTTGAGTCATTTAGAAGATTTTCAAATTTATTTAATATAAATGAAAAAGAAATCTGTGGATAAATGAAAATATATTGTCAAAAGTTAAAAGATTCCCCACTAAATTAACAAAATTCTTAATTGCAAAATTGCATTTGCCAATCATCTTCATATACAACAATTGTAAAATAATTGTAATATTCAAAAGAAGAAAATGAGTTTTAAGCCGCTGAAGAAAATTAAACATTAATATGCTCGAACTGATTTTACAATTTAAAGCAGCAATCAACCAAACTATCTATATTTCCAAAAAAAATTAAACAATTCTTGGAACAGCTTCCAAGGGAATCATTAAAATTGGAAACATTGCAGTCAAAACAATAACAATGAAGAAGGGTATCACACTTCCAAGCAGATTTGTAATCTCAAAATTTCAGGCAGAGAATTGGACTGAATCTTGTCGTAGAAGCTGTTTTTGTGATTATCCAATAAATTCAGAATTATGATGGAGGTCCAGATGAGACCAAATGAATATACTTTTTCAATCTGTAGGTCTAACAGTAAATTATACCTTAAGATGACAGAAGATGAGGGAATAAGCACCTTTGGAAATACTATAAGAGCATTTTAAAATTGCTATACATTAAAACGTAAAGTCACCATAGTCCTTCCAGACCATATGGTTGCCTTCTCATTAGAGATGATTGATGGTAGTTTACATTAAGTGCCAATCAAATAATAGAAGGAACAACAAAAGCCAAAAGAACTGTGGTTGCTGTAAATCAGGAACAAAAACAAAGTTGCCGGAAGAGCTCAGTTCTGAGGAAGGGTCACCAGGCCCGAAATGTTAACTCTGTTCTATACCTTCACAGATGCTGCCAGACTGGCTGCCCTTTCCACCAAGTTTGTTTTTGTTCCTGAATAGAAAGGGCAATGTTTAGTCGTCAGATTCAGCTTCCGGGAGAATCTGTTGACAACTTTGTCAATGATCTTTGCATTTCATCAAAATTTACTGATCATGGTGATTCAAACAAGAACTATCATCAGAATTTCTAATACATCTCTTTCAGGTACATTACAAGTAAGAGTGGACTTCACATTGAAATGAACTTTCCCGATGGTTGTCGTACCTGAAATCAGAAAGCAGCACAAGAGAATTATGGGAATAGACAGTCAACCTAGCTCAAGAATTTAATCAGACTCCTCAAGTTTCTAAGGAGATAAAGATTGCAAGATGGATCTAAAGTAAAATACCTTGAAACTCTTTGATTATAGGAGTTATTGTCCCAGATGTGGAGACAAAGAAATGCATACACAGCACAATGCCCATTCATATCACTGCTATGCAAATGTTGCAAGGAATTGAGACATTTCTAGATGATGTGCAAAATTCAGAAAGAATGGTTGAACCACAAAACAAATAATATTTACTTGCACAAAGAGTTTAATACCTTAGAACAATTATCTTTGGAAGAAAACCCAGAATGCCAGGACCTAGAGAATACATCATTGTATGATGATGAGCTACCATTGGAGGATACAGATAAACTTTTCTAGAAGTTATAGGTGAATGAACGGAAGCACATTTTTTTCTTATTATTCATTCAAGGAATATGGGCCTCTCTAGCCAGGCAACATTTATTGCCCATCCCTAATTGCCCAGAAGACAGTTAAGAGTCAACCACATTGCTGTGGGTTTGGAGCTACTTGTAGGCAAAACCAAGTAAGGATGGCAGTTTCCTTCCCTAAAGGACATTAGCAAACCTTAGAAAAAGGCATTCGATATGGCACAGATCATTGACACTAAAAGTCATCAAACTTATTTCAAATTTTGACATTGGTGCAAATGTTACCTTATTATTGCTTGGCTGAAGAAAATTAAACTTGAGGTTTCTGATAGACAGCTACATGCCACAGGCAGAACACCATTCAAAATCAAAGGAACACGCACTCGTAAAATACCGAGGTCAACACTATGTGGAAAAATTGTACATCATTAGAAGTGAAAACCTCTCATTTCTGAACAGAAACTGATGTTTGGTCCTCGAAAGTGTACAGTACGTTAAAGAACGTCAACCAACTCAAATGCCATTTAATAGTGATCAATGTAATATTACCCAAAAAAAGGCAACGCAGAAAAAATGTTCATGGAACTTAAGAGCCAAATACACCACTTCGCTTTAAGTACATCGGCGTACAAAAACATTTTATCACTGAAAGATCAGGACTGACTACTGATTTCACAGGGTTTGGGGTAAATATAAAATAACTCTCCAGCTGCGGACCAATCTTCAAAATTTGCTCATCTGGTATTACAACCACTAGGAGTCAGTGGCAGACACTTGTTACAGTCAATTTAGCGGTTTCAAAGAAGCTGTCCAAAATAGGTTCAAACAGCTTTGCTGTCTATGACTGAATTCCATAAAATGTTGTTAAGCAAAGGGATATGAAAAAGAATGGAAAGATTACACTTTGTTACAATATCAAGATGCGAAGTTTACTTCTATCAGAAACACAACAATCTTCTATGATATGAGATGAGGCAACTAAAGATACTCCAAGGGAAGTAAATGTTCAAAAGTGACACTGATGCCAGAAGTTGTCTTCAGTGAAGAGCATCTAAGAAATCAAAGTTCCACCAAAATTCTAGAATAGTAATGGACTGTATATCAATGTTTCATCAACAAGCAACAGGCTTTCGACATAACCAAGTTTTCTCCCATTTATAAAGTCAGAGACATGTGGGGAGATAGGGTAATGAGAAATCTACTTTACTGATTTGAAAAAATTGTGTTAAAAATTCAAATACAAAAGAAAGACTTGTGTGGTGATGCCGTATAAGATTCAACGTTTGAAATGGTGAACTGACATCACAAGACAAGTTCCACCATTCAGAAAATAAGGGATTGTTGATGGGAGGAGCTAACAAAGGTTCCACTTGTGTCTTATGAATCCTGCTTGTGTTCACTAGTGGGTGTATCATGGTTCAGTGATTGTCTTTAGTATGAATAGCTTGTAGCTAAAGTAGTAATGCGTACTTCATCTTAAATTGAGCTTGATAATCTAACAGAAGACAATCATATGTCTCAAATATAATAAAACTAGCTACTAAATAATATGCAATATATTTATTGTCATGGTGGCCTATAGCACAGAGAGGCCTTTTGGCCCATTGGGTCTGTGCCAGTCAAAATCAAACAAACCAACTACTCCAATCACATTTTTTAGCATTTGCCCCATTGCCTTGTTTGCCTTGGTATTGCAAGCTTACTGTTCAACAAGATCGAAACAATCTTCTACCGAGTACATCATGTGGATCCCCCACCAAACCCTTTGTATTAAATGCTTAGACTGACACCAGACGGACTAGAGGAAGTGATTCTCCTCAAGACAAACACTGGCATAGCAAGAGTTCATAGATGGATATTTCCGCATATGAATTGAACCTGACATGAGGAGTAATTAAACTGGCTGTAGCAGGCCTTCTTTTTAATAAAAACTCTCAGTTAAGATTTATCTCAGATGAAGCCATTTTATACAACCAAAACATTCACAGATTTGTTTTACCCCGAAGTCTAGAAAACTCTTGGTTAATTAATGGATGAAAGTTTAATATGTTTACACACAGTTCTATTGCCTGCTATTTCTTTAAATTGGTCATTACGACCATTAAAATAACTGTTAGAGAAATGTTTTACCTAGCCATTAAGTATTCCTCTGCTGATCTTGCCAAAAATAATTCATGGGCGTATATGTTTTAAGAAGACATTACAGCATTAAAAATTGTTTTGTGAAAGTCAGAAGTAGTCGAAAGATATAACTAGGTAAAAAGTTCAGGGTGAAGCGGAGATTTTCCTAATTAGGATGACAAGCTTTTCATTACATGAGTGGTTTTATATTGCAAATCTTCCTTTTCCTTAAGTCTCAATAAATTAAGCTGAAGAGGGAACTATCAGTGAGACTGAATCTGCTGATTTCACATAGTTTAAAAAAAATTTGGACCAAGTCATCATCTATTTCAAGCAGAGCCACATTGACACACACTAAACTCTTGGCATATGTTTGTTAGTGTCGGATAACTGTTTATTTAACCAGGAGGTTTAGATGAAGTAAAATCAAGGAAATGGAAAATTTACTTGAAAATAAATAAGAAGTCATTCTGTGTCTCTCAGTTTTCGTTTTTATATGTTTGGGCAGAAGCAACATTTATCATGTCAGATTTACTTGATTTGAATACTAAAGACAGGTGAAACGAGTTAAAAGTGTAATATTATTAATCACCCTGTTCAAATTGTTATTCAAGTGTTGTCATTAAGTGGACAGCTTCCTGAGATGCACATTGATGGAGTCAGGATGTCCATGCAGTTCTGCCGATCTGTTTATAATGCAGTTTATCTGCAGCACATGTTTACTCTCCATTACTTCCTAGTGCAAAAGAAACAAAGCTGACTCTAAAACAATACAGTAGACATTGCACAGGGGACTTATTTAATTGATCATGTCATTCATTTATCAGCTTGAGGCATGCTTTACGATAACACTTTAGCTGGGGCGAGATGTGGAACGAGAGGCTATATTTTAGAATGCAAATAAAAAGCTGCTCTCTTGACAGGTCTATGAAAATGTTCTCTCCTGCAGAAGTCATCACAGATAAGCTGCTGTGACAATGTCAGTGTCAGGTGACAGATACAAAGGCTGAATGCTGCATCAGCCTTCAAGTGGCTGAACCCTATTGCTCTCAGGGGGTTGGAATTAGTTAGCTGAGACTTATTGTGGATTGGGCTTGGGTGTGCAAAAGTATACACATTCGCAGATCAACATTTAATGGAATTCAATCGATAACGGGTCCCAGCAGGCCTACAGAAAACTGTCCAAAATCACAAGAGTCTACATGAGCTTCCAAATACTGTACAAAAAAGTATCAAAATAAACTACTTTCCCACAGTGATACAATGAAATTCCCATTACCTTTTTGAGTGGAAATATATTTTACAAACATTTCTCAGTCTGGCCACATTACAACTAGGAATCCTTATTGATATAAGCACTTGGGACAAAGGGAATTGTGAAAGAAAATTGCAAATCTCTCAAGCTGCAGGCTGTCTGCCTACTGAACACTACATTTGGGACTGCGGATGATTCCTTACCAGCAGTCGACTTGCTCACACAGAAAGTTTGGGACTCTGCAAAACCACTGAAAGATAGTGGCTAGATGTGAATACTATCAATTATCCCACCTCCATGCACTTTATTAACAATGCACTGACCTCACTTATTTCAAAATCTGTGTAAAAGACAAGCCGAATTCTTGCATGTCAGAAGTAACTTTCTTCTACCAAAACACAGTGCTGCGAATCTGAAATAAATTCTGAAAATGCTGAAACTCTTCAGCAGGTCAGACAACATCTGTGGTGAGAAAACTAGAGTTAATCTTTCATCTCAATAATAGCCCTCCATTGACGAAGGATGTTTATCATTACTATAGAATCCCTAAGATGTGGAAGCAGACCATTTAGCCCATCGAGTCCACACTGAACCTCTGAAGGGCACGCCACCCAGATTCTGCGTTTCCCACTTGGGGGATACAATGGGCATTTTAGCATGGCCAATCCACCTAACCTGCACATCTTTGGACTGTGGGAGGAAACTGGAGCACCGAAAGGAAACCCACGCAGGCATGGGGAGAATGTGCAAACTCCATACAGACAGTTGCCCGAGGCTGGAATCGAACCCAGGTCCCTGGTGCTGTGAGTCGGCAGTGCTACACCCTACTGTGCCACCCCAGCCACACATGTCTGAGCTATGGTTCCCATGCTCATTGTTTCCTGCCCACTAGATGAAAAGGAACAAGAAAAGAAGTTGCTAAGGATGTCAGATAGTAACAGAGGAAGATTGGTTGCACCCAGAAAATGCCACGAACAATATCGTATATAGGCCAGGGCAATTTGACACAGGAAACTGCTTCCTCAAATTCAGCACACTTTCAGCAGAGGATAACTAAAGCGCCACGTTATCTGCATTATGGAAATTTGAAGATAAGCTCCATCTTAGGAATGGTGCATCCTGATCAATCAACATGACCACAACTTTCATCAGTTTTACATCCTCAATTACAGTAAGGAATTACCATGGGCAGTCTATGGTTCACAGAAATATTGAGTGGAAGAACCATTAGCTGTCCAACTGAACAGCCATGTGATAGACTAATTTCCAAATTAGGCTACTAGTAGTATCTATTCCTAGGTACAATATCATGGTTGGTATGAACTCAAATCGCTGGCACTTTGTCACTATGTACATAGTAAGTGGTCAACAATTCAATACCAAAAGACTCCTCATCAGTTGCTTGACTGGAAAAGTTAACTCTGCTTTCTTTGCACGGATGCTTCTAGAGCTGCTGAGTTTCACCAGTAATTTCTGTCTTTGCTTCAGATTTCCAGCATCCGCAGTTCTTCATCTTATTTTAGGCAGCAATTCAATGCCTTCTTTCTGAGCAACAGTTTTAGGACTTTTATTTTAAGGCATTTCCTTGTGCCAAACATACAATGATGAAGGCAGGTTTGAAAGCTGGCTATTCAGAGACCAATTATACTCTTTTCAGCTGCAGCTGAGAGTTCTTTCTCATGATAGAAATGATCAGAATTAGGGTGGAAATGCAATGGCGTCCATGCAACTAAAGGGATCACAATGATACATATTATTGCCGTCTTGAAGCAGCAACTCAGGCACCATGACAAATCAGGGATGCCCTCTGGTACTGAATTCTGTTAGTTTATTGAAATCTGTGCAAGCCTGTGCAACGCTAACAAATCTTGCCTTAGAAGCGGAAGAAGCCAACCCACAGTCAGGTATCAAACAGCCTCCAAAAGTATTTTGCAACTCCAGCATGTGTGCATCTGAGAAGATTGAGTTTCCAGCTGCTCGTCCTTAAAATTTTAACAGAAAACTCCCCACCTTGTCCATCCGCCAGGTAAAAGTGGGAAGATGATGTCCTAATGGCCTTATCTCTAGCTTGTAAATCCAGACAGGCTAATATTCCGCTGTCCTTCCAGTGCCTGTGAAAATAGAAGCACATTATATGATGCCATGCTCAGTTCAGTGGATGCCTTCAAATATTGTATGTAAAGCTGCAATTTTAACTCTGCACCCCTGGGGAGACCAGCTGGATGGACGGTTAAAATTGCACAGGTTATTTATCCGCTGGAAGCTGGCCCATTTTTTGCCTGCTCTACTCGGGCTGTTACTCACCCATGGATCCTTCTGTAAAGGAGCAGGTTGGATCCTAATGACCTGGTCACCACCTTGAGAACCTGAGCCATTTCCTGTCAGGTAAAAATAGTGGGACAAGATCAGAGCCAGAGGAGGCCTAAATTGGTATAAAGTATGACACAGGATAGAAGAGGCCCATTTGGGCAATTTTACGTGTGCCAGCTCTTTGAAAGTTATCGAGAGCTACAGCACAGAAAAAGGCATTTCAGCTCACTCTGTCTGAGCTGATCAATAACACCCACCAAACTATTCTAATACCATTTTCCAGGACTTGGCTTACAGCCTTGTGTGCCTTGGCATTGAAAGTGCACATCTAAATTCTTTTTAAATGTTACGAGAGTTTCTGCCTCTACCATCGTAACAGGCATGGGGTCCACATTCCCACCACCTTCTCAATAACAAAGCTTTTCCTCACACCATCTCTAAACCTCCTGCACTTACAGTAAACCTATGCTCCATGGTCACTGATTCCTGCAGCAAGGAGAAACGTTTCCTCTTGTTTACCTTGTCTATGCCTTCATCAACTTATGCATCTCAATCATGCCCCCTCTCAATCTCTTATGCTGCAAGGAAAGCATCGTCAGTCTATCCAATCTCTCATCACAGCTGAAACTCTCCAGTGCAGGTTACATCCTGCTAGATCTCCTCTCCAGTGCAATGACACAGCCCCTTTACCAACTGTTGTCTAATCAACGTTTTATACAGTTCCAGCAGAATCTCTCTGATCTTAATCTTTATGCCTTAACTAATAAAGGCAATATGCCTTTGAGTCCTGTGCTTTAACCTATTTCCTAACTCCCTAAATTCTGCTTTCAGGACTTCATCCCTTTTCCTACCCATGTAGTTGTTAACAATATGTACCCTGATCTATGTATGATTATTCTTCCCTCTGGCATCAGGAAGACAAACATACCATCCTTGAGCCTCTTTTTCAATCTCAGAAACATCTGTCTGATCCGCTTAGCATTGAAGCTCCTACAACTATAGCCCTTCCATTCTTTTTCCTCTCCTTTTGTGTAGCAGACCCACCAATGATGTTATGAAGTTGGCTGCCACTGCCTTCCCTCGCACATCTATCTCCCCCAACAGTATCCAAAACAGTATATCTGTTAGAAAGGAGGATGGGCACAAGGAACACCTGTACTACCTGCCTTCCTCTACTCTGCCCGTTGGTCATCCATGCCCTTTCTGCCTGTTCAGTCTGCATCTACAGCATGACTACCTCACTGAATGTGTTATTCACCACTTGCTCAGCATTGAGGATGCTCCGCTAACTAGCCCTACAGCTAGCCCTAGCTCCAAAATGTGGCTTTCAATGACTGCAGCTGGATACACCTCCTGCACCAGAGACAACCGAACCTTCCACAATTTACCACACAGCACAGGAGGAGCATATCATGGGAGCAAGCTCATCTGCTATGACTCCTTTTAAGCCCCTGAATAACTTTCTTTCTGAGAAAAAAATGTTATCAAAGTTTGACCTACTCCCGATTATTTCTGCATTGTCCTGCATTGTTTTCTTTTTCTATTTTTATCCTTTTCCCTTGAAGTCCATCTTTGAAATGGATTAGGCTGCCTTCTAGATATCATATTGTGTGCAGTTTTGGTCTCTTAGTCTGAGAAAGGACATCCTTGCTATTGAGGTAGTCCAGCAAAGGTTCCCCAGACTGATTCCCAGGGTGGCAGGACTAATATATAAAGAAAGATTGGATCAACTGGGCTTGTACTCACTGGAATTTAGAAACATGTAGCATCCTGATGGGACTGGACAAGTTAGATGGGGGAAGAATGTTCCTGATGTTGGGGAAGTCCAGAGCTAAGGGTCAAGTGTAAGAATGAGGGGTAAGCCATTCAGGGCTGAGATGAGGAAGAATTTCTTCACTCAGAGAATTGTGAACCTGTGGAACTCTTTCCCACAGGAAGCTGTTGGGACCAGTTCATTAATTATTTAAGAGGGATACGGTTGTGGCCCTTGTCGCTAAAGGGATTAAGGGGTGTGGAGAGAAAGTGGGAGTGGGATACTGAGATTGCATGATCAGTCTTTAACATACTGAATGATGGTGCAAGCCTGAAGGGCCAAATGGCCTACTCCTGCACCTATTTTCGATGTTTCTATGTTTATATGTGCAAGATGTACATTATCAATCGGAAATTACTGCATATTTCATCAAAGCTGTCTGAATCTATTGCTCATGTCTTCCTTGTAAAGGGAAGTGTCTAATGATATCATTTCTTTCTGGCCCACATTATCAGCACATATAAAAGAAGCTGCAAATAAATTTCTATTGCATTTGTGTGATTCAGTGGTGGGTATTGTTTCACTGGGGTTTTCTCTTTTTGTCAGATTAGCCAGTGTAAATTAGCCTGAGCATTATCTTGTTCCTGCCCATTTGCCCTACCGCAGCTCCTGGCACATTTCACTAGCTCACAGAAAGCATGAAACTCTTGGATTTATATAGTGCTTTTCATGACCTCAAGACATCCCAAAGTGTTTTACAGCCAATTAAGTATTTATGAACATGCAAAATTGACAGACAGGAAAAGGCTAGCTGGCCCATCAAGTCTGCCTGCAGCTTTATAAGCTCCTGGGAGAGGTAAAAAGAATAAAAGTGAAAAGCCTTAGTGTAGATAAAGGGAAAAACTGCTCTAGAAAATAATTTTGCAATCCTCTCAGGCAATCAAACAAATTCAGAAAATGGCACTGAATTATCTACAATGATGCTTCATTTTTTAAATGATGCAAATTCTGCAATAGATAATGAGTTCAACCACCTCTTGGGTCTGTGTATGGAGTCAACACACAAGCCAGCAGTGTCACATACCACCCCCTTCCTCAGGACAGAAGAAAAATAACATCCAGTCTCATCCTACTCACAGCTATTTAAAACTTTCACCGTCATTCTTCTCCATCTAGTAAACAGTCATAGTCTATTATTTGTACGCTAGCCTGACTTTTCATTATTTTGTAGATCTCTAACAAGCCAGCTTCAAAATGACATTGTGTTGTAAATGGACATAGTCCCATTTGCTTCTCTGTGTAATTGAGATTCTTTAAGCTAGAAATCACTCTCACACCTCTCTTCTGGTCAATTTTCAAGATTAGTTCATCGCTTGCCATGTAAGTGGATCAATACTGGACATAATGGGTGGGATCTTACTTTCTTTGGCCAAATGTGAATCACATCGAGTTTGGTGGACAGATACTCACTGCTGTTACTGACCTAATGGTGGGCGTTATTATATTGCTGCCCCATCTGGCAGCACCATCTTGAAGACCCAGCAGTCCACCTGGAGGATCATTGGGATATGGCATCTGCCTTGGCTGGTGACTGGAAGGAGATATCTGAAATGGGCAAGTTGGCACTGACAGAGACCTGGAGGTCTTGGTTGTTGGGCATTGCACAGGAGATCTATTGTCTTCCTGAAGAACAGACAGATGATGCCAAGCCCAATGCATGATGTCTGCATGGTCAGAGATCACCACTGGATCAATTCCCTGCCCAGGCTGTGGAGGACTGGATAACAGTGCTGAATTAAGGTCACTGATTTTTATTGTTCCACTCTGTTAAGTGCCATAGTCTGCTCTCTTCTACCTCACACTCATGTTCTCTCTGATTCTGAACCCACCGACCACCAACATTTCTGCTTTGACTCCTCTCTGTTGCATGCAACATCATTTGCATTCCTACTCTCCATCGTCTTGCACCACTAACCCTCCCGTGCTCTCTCCTCACTCCCTCAGAACACTGCAAAATCTTTCCCCCAACACACTTGCACCAACCTTTGGGTCATCCACCTGAGTCCATAATCCATTCGGCACTTTATACTATCACAGGAGAAGGCTTTCCACAACAAATTTTGTGAGGGCGTGGTTGAAACTTATGTACATGGTTTGAACTTGTGATAAAGACTTGCTTTTTACATTCACTTGGTTGTCTGTGACTCTGTGTGGGGCCAGATGCTTCATGGTGCCCTGTGGCCTTTTCTCTGAGTATACTTTATAGTGGGAAGGTGGGTCTATGATGAGCACCAGTTGCACGAAGTGGGAGCAAGGTTAACAAGGTGAGTCCATGACATTACCATACTCCAAAACCTAATCTGAAACCCCCAACCCCTGCAACAACATTGTCCACTATTCAGGTGGCTACGTGCATGGGTTTGTCTGTGTCAAAATTAAATCAGACTGTTCGTCCAACATCCAGTACTTCTTGTGCAGAAATTTCCTTCAATCAAAATTTGGGAAGACTGAAACCATTGATTTTGGTTCCAATCCACAAATCTCTCACCTTTGCCACTGATTCTATTCTTCTCCCTAGCAACTGGCTGAGAATAGGCTAGACAATTTGCAACCTCTATGTCACATTTGACTCCAAGATGACCTTCCAACAACACCCTAATGGTGCTAATAACAGTGCGTTTTTCTACCTCTATAACATTTCCCATCTCTTGACCTCATCAGCCCTTCTGCTGAAATCTTCAATCATACTTTAGGTCGCTCCAGACTATTCTGACACAATCCCATGTTCCAAACTTGATAAATCTAAGGCTATCCAAAACATTGCTGTGCGGTCTTAACTTACAACAAATGTTGAACATTTAACATCCTTGTACTCGCTGACCTACATTGCCTCTGAGGTGATAATGCCTCAATTTTAACAATCTGATCCATGTTTCATATTCCTTCGTGCATTGTCTCTTCTGATGTTTGTAAGAGCCACAAAACTCAGAGGTTTTGCACACTTCTAATCCCCTCCTTAAATCCTGCTTCTCTCCTTTAAATCACCAGTTGAAACTCTACTTGACTGAACATTTGGTCCCTACATGGTTCAGTGCTCATATTGTTTGTAATGCATTCCAGGGATAGCCATCCAAAGAATGAGGGCAGCAGGAATATTCACAACATACTACTGAGCCCAGTTTTGGAAGGAAATTGGAGCTTCCAGCTTAAATTTTAAGTGGGAAAAAACTTTCCAACATATGCATTTTTGACAGTATCACCATAAGTAAAATTTTCACTTTCAGGCATGCGATTGCTTTCTCAACAAATAATCAATTGCTAGAAAATCAAATGTACAACAGTGAAAGCACTTTCCCTTGTTGAAATTGCTTATTTGTCACAGATTTTATGATGCTTTCCTTAAAAGTAACTGGAAATCTGCTTCTGGATATGAGAATTGTCCAATCTGTTTTGCATTCTTCACGTTTCATGAAGGTTTGATCTTATATATGTTCACAACATTCTTCTATGCTGCATTTTTCATGCTCACAGAAAATGTGTGCGGTTTTGTCTCCCTATGATAACCAGAGGCATTCCAACATCAAAAGTCCCAGCACAGATGATAGTCCACATTACCTTCCTCTTGAGGTATGTGTGGAGGTGAAATGACCCACCCCCATCCACTGTCCCTCTCTAGATGTAACAATTTCAGTGCATACATTAAAGGACAGAAGCAGAATAAAAACTTCTTCAGTACATAACAGTTAAATTTCATGATTTGTCAGAAGTTCTCATCTTTTGATAATAACACCTGTAATAGTTAGAGTCTACTAAACTTACATGAGTAAGTTCTCAGAGGGAGATGTGGTGAGCTAATACAACCAGAATTTCAAGGTCAATGTTACTCTCATTTTCAAACCCCACCAGCATCTCCCACATAGTCTTTCATTGTCATATCATTGAAACAAGTAACAGCTGCACTGACCAAAAATAGCCAATATATCTGTTTCTCAAGGAACACCCGGCAGCCACAGCTAACCCAAAGTGACTTTTATAAATTAGCATCTATACAGAAGTTCTGGTCACAAATGATCGTTTGCGTGGCTGCATGTTTCTTCAGAACATTAATTACAGTACCGTAACTGAAAGGGAGCAAGGGTGAAAAATATCCTGGTAAGCTGCAGCAATAGCGAGTCAAGGCTTGCCACATGGGACAAAGGTGGAGACATGGGGTTGAATTTTCATTAGGGAGGTAACAGGATCAGACTTTCATTTACATTCAGGCACCTTGGGTGAGAAACTGATTAAATTGAGATTTTCATATGCGTGGGCCCGAATTGCCTTTGAATTTCTTTTTTGCCAATGCAGAAAGAAAGAGATTGGTCAGAAGCATTAGACTGATGTAGAGTCTCCATCATTGAAATACTTCCACAACTCAATACTCTTAAAACTATTAAATAAAGAATTCAACAACACGTATGGAAGAAGAATAGTAAAGCTTTCCTAGTTTCCTAGTCAACACCTACTTCACCAGCATCACTAAAAAAGACAAATAGCTTACCCAACTCCTTCCTATGGGATCTTACTGTGTGTAAATTGTCTATCACATTTACCTATAAAACAAGAGTGATGATGTCAAAAACAATTTATTGGAAATAAGTTACTTAGGAAAATCCACTAATTGTATAAGTACTAAATGAATGCAAGATTTTACTTGCCTTAGCTCGTCAAGTTACTGCTACAATAACACTTCGTATTTACACAGAAAATTTAAATTAGTGAAATATTCCAAGGCATTTCACAGGAGGTAAAAAAGATAGAAGGTGACACAGAGTCAAAGGTGGAGATAAAAGGGTGGGGAAATTACATTAGGGAGCTCCTTATGGAAGGAGACTGTGATGGAGTGATTTAAAGGAGAAATTCCAGAACTTAGGAATTAGGTAGCTGAAGGCTAGCCAAAAGTAATGGAGTGATGAACATCAGGGAGATTCTTGGCACATGCTTTGGGGGAGTGCAGAGATCTGGAGAGATGTGGGATAGGGGGATATAGACACTGAAGATTGCACTGTTAACTTAACTAATAAACTAACAAAATCGGCAGTAGTAGAAATCAGGCTGGCCAGAACGGCTAGCAGCAGCCTGTAGACAAGCCCTGTGAGAAGTAGGGGTGGTAATGCTGAATGGGGTGAGTCCAGGTTGGGGCTAGCAGACTTCATTTATTTTATGAGCCAGAGAGAGCACTTCTTCTGGCATCACGGTGTCATAAATTTCCAATGATTAGGGTCTCTATGCAGCATCCTACCTCTTTCAAAAGCTGTAAATCCACAGATCGGGAGGGAAAATATGAAGCTGATTCACTGATGTTGCTTTTATGTGTCTCTTGGAATCCATAAGAGCTGGGGACTGATTGACACCTGGCTTCAGTCTGTGGTGGAATAATTAGAATGGAGATACCTGAAAAGAACAAGTGAAAAGGGACATGTGTATGAAAAGGAATGAAACATTTTAATGGTCTCTGATTAGTTCTGCTTTTGTTTTGACAGTCCTTCTCAGTTGCTAACAATGCAACAGCTAATTAAGGAAGGAAATGGAGACGTTTGATGGGAACTATAGATGCTGGAGAATCCGAGACAACAAAGTGTGAGGCTGGAAGAACACAGCAGGCCAAGCAGCATCTCAGGAGCACAAAAGCTGACGTTTCGGGCCTAGACCCTTCATCAGAAAAGGGGGATGGGGAGAGGGTTCTGAAATAAATAGGGAGAGAGGGGGAGCCGAGTCGAAGATGGATAAAGGAGAAGATAGCTGGAGAGGAGACAGACAAGCTAAACGGGCAGGGATGGAGCCTGTAGAGGTGAATTTAGGTGGGGAGGTAGGGAGGGGATAGGTCAGCCTGGGGAGGATGGACAGGTCAAGGGGGAGGGATGAGGTTAGTAGGTAGGAAATGGAGATGTGGCTTGAGGTGGGAGGAGGGGATAGGTGAGAGGAAGAACAGGTTATGGAGGCTGGGACGAGCTGGGCTGGTATTGGGATGCAGTGGGGGGAGGGGAGATTTTGAAGCTTGTAAAATCCACATTGATACCATTGGACTGCAGTGTTCCCAAGCGGAATATGAGATGCTGTTCCTGCAACCTTAGGGTGGCATCGTAGTGGCACTGCAGGAGGCCCAGGACGGATATGCTGTCTGATGAATGTGAGGGGGTGTTCAACTGGTTCCCGACTGGGAGGTGCAGTTGTTTATTGCGAACTGAGCACTGGTGTTCTGCAAAGTGGTCCCCAAACCTCCGCTTGGTCTCCCCGATGTAGAGGAAACCACAACGAGCACAGCGGATGTAGTATACCACATTGGCAGATGTGCAGGTGAACATCTGCTTGATGTGGAAAGTCTTCTTGGGGCCTGGGTTGTGAATGAGGGAGGAGGTGTGGGGGCAGGTGTAGAATTTCCTTCAGTTGCAGGGGAAAGTGCCAGGTGTGGTGGGGTTGGAGAGGAGTGTGGAGTGGACAAGGGAGTCCCGGAAAGAGTGGTCTCTCCGGAAGGCAGACAAGGGTAGGGATTCACAAAATGCAATATGAAACAAAATCAAATCTGATGGGATTTTTTCCCGAATTTCTCCAGTTTTAAATTGTTTTGATTTCTGGCAGTACGTGAAGAAAAAGAGATTGGTAAAGACAAATGTAGGTCCCCTACAGGGATAAATGGGGGAATTTATATTAGGGGACAAAGAAATGGCTGAGAACTGGATACATACTCTAATTCTGATTTCACAAAAGAGGACACAAATCAGATACCAGAATTGTTGGAGGATGCAAGATTTAGTGAGAGAAAAGAACTGAGGGAGATCAATATTCATAGAGAAATGGTGCTGGGAAAATTGTTAGGATTGAAGGCTGATAAATCCCCAGGGCCTGATAATCTGCATTCCAAAGTATTTAAGAAAGTAGCTCTAGAAATAGTGGATGCATTGGTAGTTATCTTCCAGGATCTGATAGACTCTGGAACAGTCCCTGCAGATTGGCGGCCTGCTAATGTCACTCCAATATTCAAAAAGGGAGATAGAGAGAAAACAGGGAATTTTAGACTGGTGAGCCAAACATTGGTAGTGGGGAAAATTCTCAAATCCATTATCAAGGACATTTTTTGCAGACTATTTAGAAAGCAGTGGCATGATCAGACAGAGTTAGCATGGATTTATGAAGGGGAAATAATGTTTGACAAATCTGTTGGAATTCTATGAAGATGTAACTAGTAGAGTTGACAAGGGGAGTCCGTCGATGTAGTATATTTGGACTTTCAGCAAGTGTTTGAAAAAGTCCCGCATAAGCGATTAATGCACAAGATTAAAGCACATGGGATTGGGGGAATTGTATTGAGATAGACAGGTAACTGGTTGGCAGAGAACTAACAAAGAGTAGGAAGTAATGAGTCCTTTTCAAATGAGCCAGCAGTAACAAGTAGGGTGCCACAGGGCTCAGTGCTAGGACCCCAGCTATTCACAATATATGTTAATGATTTGGATGAGGCAACATCTCTAAGTTTGAAGATGATACCAAGTTGGGTGGAAGGGTGAACTGTGATGAGGGTGTAGAGATCCTTCAGCATGATCTAGGCAGGTTGGATGAGTGGGCAAATCAATGGCAGGTGCAGTATAAATAAGAAGGCAGACTACTACCTGAATGGCTGTAAATTGGGAGAGGGGAGTGCGCAGCGGGACCAGTCGCTGAAGGTAAGCATGCAGACGCAGCAGTCAGTTAAAAAGGCAAATGGTACGTTGACCTTCATTGCGAGATGTTGTGAGTACAGGAGCAGGGATGTGTTGTTGCAGTAATATGGGGCCTTGGTGAGGCCACATCTGGAATATTGTATGCAGTTTTGGTCTCCTTTTCTGAGGAAGGATGCTTTTGCTCTCACGGGACTGCAGTGAAGGTTTACCAGGCTGGTTCTGTGCAAAGACATAAAAAGTAAAATACTATAAACCTGAAATAAAATCAGAAAACACTGGAAATATGTAGCAGATCAGATAGGATCCATGAATGAAAGATATATTAGACATTGAGTTGGCACAACAATAATTAAACAGGATTATAACAAGTCTTACAAGGGTCTTCATGGGGGCAGAGAGTATTTTCTTGAAGCTGGTTGTTTGAAAGGGTCATTTAAATAAACAATTGAGGGTATCAATAAGGAAGATATAATGGAAGAAATATCATTCCATTCATGGGATGCCTGCATCGCTAGCTAGGGCAGCATTTATTGCCTACCATTAATTGACGTGGAGAAGGTAGCAGTGAGCTCTCTTTAAAACCACTGCAGTCCATGAGGTGCAAGGCCACCCGCAGTATTGTTAGGAAGGGAGTTCAAAGATTTTTACCCAACTTGAGGAAAATAGTTCTAAGTCTGCATGGTGTATGTCTTGGAAGGCAAGCTGCAAGTTATGGTGTTCCAATGCATCTGCTGCCTTGGCCCTTCTTGATGGGGAAAGTCAAGGGCTTAGAAGGTGCTGTTGGAGAAATCTTATTATAACAATGCAAGCATCTTGTAGATGGCGCATGCTGTCCCATAGCAGTGAAGGAAGTGAATGTGGACTGGTCCACTTTTCTGGTCAATGATAAAGCAGAGAGTGTCAATATAATTTTTGCACAAGCTCCACAATAACATGGCAGATTCCTAAACCTGGAGTCAAACCATTTTCAGGAATGTAATCAGGAAATACATCTTCAAACAAAGAATAGTGGAACCTTGGAACTTGCTCCTGCAAGAGAAAAGATTTTAAGTTAATAGAAATTTTCAAAATCGAATTTGGAAAGTTTTTATTTGGTGAATGTAACAAGGAATGTGTAGGAAATTGTGGCGAATATTAAAATTCAGGTTTATTATAGTCTACTTAAATGATAATAGGGTCTTGTGAGACTGTGTGCCCTATATCTGTCCCTATATTTCAATTTCCAATATACTGTCGGTGTTCTGAATTAAGAAGGCAGACTGGAGCAGGTCATCAGGCTTCAAAGGTAATGTGCAACATTCTGAATGATTGTGCAACTTGCTATGATCTGTACATTTGTACATTCTGCTCTGATGTGAATGATGATATGTTCTGTCACAGTTGTTGTATATCAGTGCCGTAGGCTTATAGCTTCGTAGAAGGAAGCTATTTAGCCTATTATATCTACCCTAGTCAAAAGTTCGCATTTTCCTGTATTTTTTGGCCCATAGTTCTGGGGGCTGTGGCAACACAAGTGAACATCTAAATTCCGTTTCACAGTTGTGATAGTTTCTGATTGAAACACTCTTTCAGTGAAACTAATTCTCCTCCACCCTGCTTTTAGCTATCTATTACTTACCTTAAATCTATGCCAGTACTCAAGTTGTGAATTAACTAGCATTTCATACAGTTCCAACATAATCTTTGCAACAAAAACTTGCTACAGTGTTCCAGTGAAGCCCAGTGCAAGCTGGAGCAACAACACCTCATTTTCCACTTGGGGACCTACAGCACTCTGGATTCAATACTGAGTTCATTAATATTAGGACCTAAGCTTCTCCATGTTCCAGACCCCCATCCCACACACCAGGGTTTGTTACCACCT